>NC_089209.1:9666545-9979045 GCF_963930695.1 Labrus bergylta | reverse complement strand
GATCATGATGGGATTACTTCATAAGAATTCATGTAAACCTTCAAGTTTACATCATCTGACTAAGTCTAACACAACACCTACAAAAGAGCCAGACATCAATAGGTAGTAGGACAGACAAATATGTTAGACAACAAAATGTTACAAAGACCTCAAAACAACAAAAAGGTAACACACTGAAAGTGATCTTAAAAATGCTCCATTCTTTACAGATCTCAAGACAAATTGTGATTAAAGTTGATAACTGTCCGGTATCGTGTCAAAGAACAGTTACACAGAGCAAAACAAAGTGCATTTTTTTTGTCCACTGACAGAAGCCTGAAATGACATGCAGTGCCCCCTAATGTTACTGTTTGTAAGAGGAGAATTTCAACCTGTCTTCACTGTAAAATATCCTGTTCATGCTTCTACTGCGGCAGAACAAAAAACCCACCAAGGTCATTCACACTCAGTTTGAGGTGAGCCAAAAAGCCATTCTGGGAAATAAAGGAAGTCAATACATAAACTAAGAGGAGACAAAGACGGCGGTGGGAAATCTAAATTGTGTTTCAGGGGAAGCACTCTTTGAACAGTCAGTGTGAGAGGGGAGAAGGCTATAGAGTGCGTCCAGCTGAGTAGTAGCATACCTTATGGTGACAGTCAGGAGCAAGGCTAACATGAAAAAAACAACAGGGCCTGTCAATGCAGCTCACAACATGACTGAAGGTCAAGAATAACACATTCGACAAATTGAATAGCTTCATTGTGATAACCTGCAGTGGACAATATGGCCTTCATTCAATTTTATCTTGTCACAACTGTTGAGCCATATAAATTCACTTTTCCATATGCTAGCACACTATTCAAAAAGGCCCAAATCTATCCAACACATCACCACCAGATATACAAACACAGTCAGATACTGAATACATCCAAGCTTGTTTGTTAAATAACTGTGCAGTTACATGCATGTTTAAACTCTACTGAATGAAGATGTAAGATCTCTTTTCAGGCAGCCTGTCAGATTAACCATTAGTGTATGACTCAGGGGGACAAAAAAAAAGAAAAAGAAAAAGAAAAAAGCCAAGCCACTTTCCTGACAAGTTTTCAATGACAAAGATTGCAAGCACCAGCCCACTTGCTGCTAAGTATTGGGAATGAACAACATTTCATTGTTCAGCAATTCTTTTGCAGATATCAAGGGTGCATGGATAACAATAGCGAATAATTAATGCAGGAAGCTCCCAGTCCTGGATTACTCTTTAATTTCTTGTAAAATGTTAGAAAGACACTTAAACATCAATTTAAGCCAATTTACTCGAAATTGGTTAATGTATTGAAATGAGAGAAAATATGTTCCTAATTGTTCAGTCTGTGTTCTTTAAAGGCTTTGTATGTGATTTTTTCATCCAGCAGCACCAGCAGGAAACCAAAACAACTCGCGGCGCATTGTTGTGTTAGCATGCTAATGCTAGCGATCTTTATTATGCTCGTATCTTCACACTGCATGTAAATTTACCCGAAATGAGCGTGATCTAGAAACACAGTTAAGCAGTGAGTACAGTATGTTATTCTTCTCTTCTCTAGCCCCTCAATTAAACAACTTTTACACGCGAGGGGAGGAGTCAGCCGCAGTCCGGGCGATGTCAACAAACTGAAGACAGGACTCTGAAAGCATCACAGACAGTGGGACTTGGGTGTTACGCCCATTCTAAACAGTCATGACTCAGAGTTATTTCCAGAGGATATACTTGATTTCTATTACATTTAAGTGTGAAAAAACGCATAAAAAAAGCCTTTAATGCATCTCGACAGACTGAGCTGCAGCCAAGGGACACAGGGTGCTTTGAACACCCTCACAAGGAGATCTCCTTCAGGTTAATGAAAGTGATTTGGTAAAAATGGCATGGAGGCAGGACGACTAGTTGGCATCTTCAGTTTAGGCCTTTGTCTCACCTTTTGTCCCCCGGGGAATAAGATTAATCCTCACCAGACTGAGAATCGAGGGCATTCTTCTAGCAAAATGACACATCTGTGACACCTGACAGGGTTGTGGGGGTGTACGTACCCTGAAGGCAATGTCATTTCATAGGGAGCATGCCTTCGTGCTCGCTCAAGTCCCCGTTGTTGCGGGAGACAAGCATAAATGATATCACTGAGATGGGTCATCTGTCAGAGAGAATACATTAGGGAAATTGTCTTTGAGAGATGACACAGTTAGCACAGCAGGATGACAGCCATGCTGCGGGGCACACTGTCTAATCCAGTATCGGTGGTCAGCTAAACGGTGTACAGCTGACCTTGCCGCTCATTGCTGCTCTTTGTTCTGTCCCTCTGGAGGAGCGACAGGAATGTGGCTCTAAAAAAAATATTACAGTCTACACCTGAGTGAGGCCAAAAACCAAAGAGTAGCAAAAATTCTCCTTCTCCTACCTCCTCCTGTTAGCTGCAGCATTAGCTGCATGTAACGCTCGGTTCTAGCCCCCCTCGATAAAAATTTGTCAGTCCGACGTTGACATTGTCAGTGTGATATCACTGATCTAAGCCCATTGGCTCGTTGTGGCAAGCCCTGCAGCTCATGTTGCACGCCCGTTAACTTCTGTAGCACGCCCACGATATGCCGTAGCCTGCGGTAGCACAGTAGTGCTAAGGTGCTAATGTTTATGAGCCAGTGGCTGCATTCCCAATATGGTAAAAGAGGCGGGACATTTTCGAGAACCGATTTCTGAGCAACTGACCAGTAACGACAGAGCGGATCGGCAGACCAATCAGAGCAGACTAACAGTGTGGGCTCAACAGAGTGTAGCTGACGGACTCAGAGCGTAGAGGGAGCAAGGAGGAGCAGTACATGAAAACAGACACTTTTTTCAGACTTTAGCTATTGTGAACGTACAAAAGTAGGTACATAGATTAAATATACGAACCCCAAAAAAGGATATGGGCTCTTTAAGCATTTGGCCACTGGGTCAATTGGCAAAGATTCACTTACGCACTCCTGAACATTTCTAGAAATTTTCTGGAGAGCCTTCAGACTGAGGAACAGCTTTTTCCCCAGAGCTGTCTCTCTACTGAACTCTACCCCCCGAACTCTGAACTCTCTCTCTCTCTCTCTCCCTCTCTCTCTCCCTCTCTCTCTCCGCCCCCTGCTGACCCCCCCCCCCCTTTCCCCTGCATATCACCTCACACCCATCATCCCCCCACCACTCCTCCTGGTCACACACACACACATCGCTCATCCACCTGTATTATTGTATTATAGTATGTTCATATCACCTCAATAAGTTATCGACCTGTACAATATGTCCATATTCTTTATATTATCTGTAAACTAGTATAGCATGCTCACTGCACCTTAATCTGTATATTATAATCCAAAGAATACACTTATATTTATAGCATTTATTTATAGCATCCCATTAATCCAGCCATCCATATATACCTAATAATTCACTTTTTTTAAGTCTACATCTGTAATTTTTGTAATTACTGTACATAGCACAGAATTACTGTACATAGCACAGACTCTTGCACTTTCTGCTTATTTGCACTTCTGGTGAGATGCCAAACCTCATTTCGTTACTCTATACTTGTATATGTGTAATGACAATAAAGTTGACTCTCATCTCATCTCAACACAACCATCAGGGTGTGAATGGGTGTGAATGGGTGGGTGTGACATGTGGTGTAAAAGCGCTTTGAGTAGTTGGAAGACTAGAAAAGCGCTATATAAGCTCAAGTCCATTTACTTCATAAATGACTTCATCGAGTTGCATGAACTGCAAAATGTCTCTGCATATCTTGATGACACAACTCAAGCTGTGAATGCCACATTTTAATGCAACGTGTTTTTAACCATGCAGTAACTGCAGCGCTGCAGTATTGTAATACTTAATGGAGGGAAACCAAACTGGTAGATGTTGTGACAAGTTCGGGGATTGCCATAATTATTAAGACAGTGGATGTCAACACCCAACCCCTTTTGTAATCTATCCAAGAGTTGCAGAGACATTTCCCTAAAAACCTTTAATATAGATCCTGTTGGACCTCTTCTTCTGCATGAATGTTAGTTGACATTTTCATTGGACTGTGTCTATTGGTTGCTTAGTCATTTGTCTGCACTAATCCTTAGTCATGTACAGGCTTAAAAGAACAGGATACACTAAAAGCCTTTAAACTAAATCAACTTATGAAGTCAATCCAAACAACTTGTATGTTGGTTCACTGGAGTAAATGGTTCCCAATTATCACTTCTTATTTCTCATTAAAATCTAAAAGCTCATTGTTTATCCATTTAAAAAAAAGCTCCTCAGTCTTTCTGTCCACTGATGCAAACATGTTTCAGCCCTTCAGGACAAAAGTGATGCTAATTCCCATTCATGCTAACGCCCTATTAACTGACCCCAAGCTGCAGTGCCATTATTCAATGCTGGTTCAGTTCATCTCCTTTCATCTACCTGTGCTACAAAACATGACTGCATGTGTGTCTGGACCTACAACATGTTTTAATGCACTAAATACATTCATCTTTAACCAAAAACCAAAAAAAGGTTCAAGGTTCATTTATTGTCATTCCAGAAACATGTGGTACATGAGAGAGGCAATATGCAACAGTATCCTTTTCCTGAAATAAATGCTTTTAAAAGTGCCCAGGGATAATGTTTTTAGAGATTTTTTTTTTTACCAGATTCAATCAAAATAAAAAGGTACCAGCACTGCATCTTCCTGTTTTTTAGTCTGTGTATCACCACACAATAATTTTCACATCACACATCCAGACACAAGTTGGTAAAGATCTGAGGCATGACGGCACCAAGCAAAGGTTGAAGAAATAAAAAGTCTCATTAAGCTGTAAACTGTCGCGGTCTAACAGGTGCAGCGAAGATAATGCAGGGCAGTTAAAGAGATGTCAATCAAGTTTGATCTGAGCACGCCCACACAGACCAGAGAATACGTCTAATCAGCCAAGTGACTGGCAACACTTGCGTGGGTGCACCGTTGCTGTACAGAGGCTTCAACAAATGAAGAGCAGTTTCCGTTACAGCTTCAAAGTGAGATGTTCCACATTGAATTTACTCCAGAGCGTCCTACTGATCAGCAAATCTGAAAAACGATCAGCACTGTACCACAACATTAACAGGAACACTGACATCTGAATTATTGACTAACACAAAAATGTTTCTACCTACTCAAATAACTATTTCCCCCCCCACAGTCAACTGCAAAATCCTTTGAGGCGCAGGATACCTCGGAATCTAAAACTCTTCTTTTTTTTTTTCATTCACAAAACTTTAGATTTTTTTTAGATTCAATTCAACTAGTCTACAAAATGGATTAATTTACTGACCATTGCAGTTAATCTTGAGATTACTGTAAAGTAGTTAAGTATTGGGGAGCTGGATAACCGAACAGTTACGTCGTGCTGTGCACTCCATGAGCTGAAGACAGCACAAGTTCCACTACAACCTTCAGCACATTGCTACATGTCACTCCCTACTCTCTCAACCCATTTCCCAGCTCTATCCGCTATCCTCTTCAATAAAAGACTTAAAAGCCCCCAAAAATAATCTTAGAAAATATATACATAAGGAAAGTATGTCGAGAAAACGACACCTCTAAAGGAAACTGAGGAGTCAAAGACATGCCTTGTGTGGATGGCATGTAGGTATGATGTTCAATTCAGGTACGTTCGGAAAATGAATAAGCAGATTACTCTGTGTTTCATGTAAACTGAACATGTGATCAAAGACTGTGTCAATCAAGTTGGAAGACAAGAGTGCGATGTCTGCAATCTTAACAGTCATCATCTTTGATCTCCTCACAGGTCCAACACGCCCACCGCTGATGGAACATGCAATGAAGCCTTAATCCTAGAGGCTTTAGTGCACCTGTTTGAGTCCACTGTGGACTGTGTGTGTGTGTGTGTGTGTGTGTGTGTGTGTGTGTGTGTGTGTGTGTGTGTGTGTGTGTGTGTGTGTGTGTGTGTGTGTGTGTGTGTGTGTGTGTGTGTGTGTGTGTGTGTGTGTGTCACACACTCTGATCAGGCTGCCTACACTTGAGCTGTTTTTGACAATAACACAAGAAAAAGGGGTCAGGTCAAATGACAGTACAAGTGGCCGCATAACAGTAATACCATTAAATCCAGAGAGATAGAAAGACAGGTCACAGGAAACAGAGGTGACTTGTGTAAAGCTGCATTCTGACAAAGCAATTAGATCAACATGTGGACTAGTTAGTTGCACACAACTTATTTTTGCATGTCCTGCATGAAAAGTTGTTGATGGTTACCATTAAACAATAAAACTAACCTGTTTCGTTGTTATCTCTTTAACCTCCTCACCCGCTGACAAGAAGAATTAAAGCTGCAGTTAGAAACAATACAGCCCTCTGATTGGTCAACAGAATTGTCACCCGTTCAGTTGGTCATCACTTTAGCCAAAAAGGGGTTTAATGCACAAACATGCCATTTTTTAAATGCAAGAATCCCTTAGTTTCTTAAGAGCATGCTGCCTGCAGCCGTTTCTCCAACAAAGCAAGTTTTCTTATTTAAAACGACTTCAAACTGGTTTCCTGCATTCTCTAGATTGGATTTTAGGATGTTAAAGACTTATTAAAACAGGTTTCAAAGCACTCCTCACAGCTATATCTCTAACTTAGTATCAGTAAGGATACTAGTAAGGGCTGGTATGCACGTTCTGGTTCTCAAACAGGTCATTTATCTGTTTAATGGCGTTTCAAATCTGCACAAAACTCCTGAAAATGGCTGGCTCCATGTTTGACTACAAACAGCCAATTCTTCAACCTCCACTCTACACAGACTTTTCCTTGCCAGCGCCCTGGGAACATTCTGCGAGAGCTAATGTGTGAATGCAACAGGTGCCATTCAGAAAAACTCATCGCGAGTAGTCGGGCTGATAATGTTACATCACATGACTGGTTTGATATTCCAGCCTCTAACGAAGCTGCCTCAAACTCACTTGCTGATACTTCAAATATGTCCGATTAAAAGTAGCATTGATATAAAGGGGGGGGGGGGAAACAGTTTAGTGTCAGATCGCTTCATCCCCCATCTTCGATTTCCGCTGCGTCTTCATTAACGTTTTTGCCTCCTTAACCTCCCAGCGGCTGACATGTACGTTTTCTTTTTTTTAAATGATCAAACATCAGCAGTCCATCTTTAACTAGTTTGCAGTTTCCTGCAACCAACAAGTTAACATATTTGCATAATGCCTAAAACATCTTTCCTCTGATCAAGTACTGCACCCTGTCTTTGATATTAAAGCAAGCAAATTCACACGTGAAGAACAACAATATGTTTTTTTTTGGTGCAACATACACTTCTTGTGCACACCCATGTTTAATTAGGTAAAACATCCATTAGTCCTGCTGCAGGCGGCACAAACAAAGCAGCTCATACTCGAGTTTCAGGTTGGGAGATGGAGAAACGTTTCATTCTTCACACCTGAGAGTAGAATTTGCATCGAAATACCGAACATACCCTCACTGTCAGCCTTTACTTCAGATTTAACCTCAAGGAGAAGCTTCGGACGTAACCTCTGAACCAGAGTGCTTTGTCTCGTCAAGATTTGTATAACGTCACCATTTTTGTGCCGATAACAAAGTCAAATATTATCTACAAAGCAGCATTGTTCTGCTTCTGCTGTGACGGTGATGCAACATGCTTCATGTCTGATGGTTAACCAGCGCTCAGCCTCCAGACTGCACAGTGTCATCCACGATTCACTGACACACATCGAGCATTTCTGCACACTGAACAAAACTGCTACACGTTAAACCGTTCTATCTGGAGTTATGAGATCCACTCTGAGCCATATCATGAATTGAACATGCAAGAAAAGATTGATGCACACTTGGAAGCCATACAAGAAATTGTTCCTGATATCGCCGTCAATAGAATTTAGAGTTTGTCTTCGGCTACGTTTCACTTTATCAGTCAATTGGACTAGTCAGTAGTCGGCAATGCCAGGTTGTTCAAATTTAAAAACCAGGGGTACAAAGATGTACGCAGGCATATTTGCAGCTTTTATTTTGGAAAGAATGGGGGGAAATATATGCTGTGAATGCGACAGAAAAAGCTGTGACCTTGCTATAAAAAGCTTAAACCTTGGCATCTAAATTGCATGTGTTGTCCAGACTCAGAGGTCATTCACACAGAGCAGAGAGCTGCTGCCCATGAGGGAAAGGTAACATGTTGTATTGACCCATCCTTGTGAAATTGTCCTTGGGTAAACGGTCATAATAACCCATGCATTTGGACTGCTGCGCCCTGAATGCTGACCCCTTCACACACAAGAAAAAAAAAAAAGCCCTTATTTAAAGCGATTTTCACACAACAAGAAGTCTGAACAAGTCATCAACACACGATTTTATTCCTGGCATGCTTGTTCGACGAAGAACTTAAATAAAGTGCAGATTCTTTAAAGTGACTGTGAACTGCATCAGGGCTGCATTTACTTTACTGAAACAATTAAAGTCCTTCATCCCCTTTTTATTTTGAAAGTTTTTTGCCTTATTGTAAGTTCATTTGAGTCTCTTTTCTTTGTGATAACATTGCACCAACTATACCCCCCCCCTCCTTCAGTCATCTTTTTTTTTAAAAGAAATGTCACAAGTGATTTGGATCATGACATTTCAACACGCAGCCCTAACACATCATTGTTTCTTCCCAATGGCAGCAGCAAAGAAATATGAGTTTTATGTAAACGTGTGCTCACATTAGCTCGATCTATTTCTAGTAAAAAAAAAACAGGAAGTCCACATGGGGTGAAACAAAAAATTACAAATGTTTTCAATTCACATTCAAGGCACTGTATTCCAAATTCATCTCATGTTATAACTGATTTGAACTGCGGTCACCACTCGTTCACATGTGTGTTATTTCACATCCGAGACCTGTCAATCAAGGTGTGCAACACACAAAGCTCAATGCAGGCACAGGTGTCCTATAGGCTGAAAGCTCTGCATTATTAATCAGTACACCTTGTTGCGCCCCATGTTCACCACTTAACAGTTTGTAAGCAATTTGCTCGCAGCACAGAGTAACCAAACACCGCAGACTTGCACAAATCACTTTAACATATTCAACCAGCCAAATGAAAGGAAAGCGACAAACAGCGGAAAAACAAGGCGCTATTCTTTTAACAGGTGTGCTAGATGTACTGTTATTAACATTAATAAATCCTGTGCCTCAAGTGTCCGCAGCCAATTAAGGAATTAGATCCAAAAGTAACAATTATCTCTCTTATTTAGTCAATAAAATGTGAGGGGAAAAAAAATGTCCAAATACAATCCGCTCCTCTCTGACATATTCAACAATCAGGTGGACACTTGGTTAAAGAAGAGGACAGAGTGACTACATGTGTGTGGACGTTTATATACTGGTCAGTGGGCATCAGTCGGAGAGCAAACAGCACAGTTTTTGCCTCTCAGGTGTGTAACAGTCAGAGGTGTTTATTGGTGTAGACCTGCAAGTCCAGATGGATCTGTTGTTTTGAAGATGAGTGAGAAAATCCTCAGAGACTCTCAGAGGAAAAAAATAATCTGTTTGCTAAGAACGTTAAAATGTTTACGGTTTGATTCAGGTTGTGTAAATTTATCAAAAAGACATGAGAATAAAATATCATGCCATCCAGATGGTGAGAAAAGTTTAAGGGTTTTGGGAACAGCTTCAGAGCATCCACCATAAAAGACCTTCTGGGCTTTAGAAGAATTTACTTATTTTCGTATTTTCATCTCATTGACTAATAGGTAAATATGTGAAGCCCAAACTAGAACTAAAGGAGTAACCTCACTGGTTTACGAGCTATCTTGAGCGCACTTTTCCCCCCCATCAGCAGGCATTTACCACTGAGCCAAACATGCAAAATGTATCTTTGCATGCAAGGCAGCACATGGAGCTACAGGCAATGCGTGTGTGTGTGTGTGTGTGTGTGTGTGTGTGTGTGTGAATCATCATCAAACCATCTTACCTGTGTAACCTGCAATCCAACCCCATGAAGACACCATGGCCAGCAACCACTTGAACATGACTCCTTCAACGTGCCAGAAAGCGGAGCTGTCCCATATTCTCAGCGGCTGCAGGAGTATCAGATATAAGCAGTAGGACGGGATGGCGACACAGTTGTTGAGGAACATGAACACAAAGCGGATCACAGACCGGAGCAGAACCCAGCCCAGTTTGCCGGACCCGTCCAAGAGCTGTGCCATCCTGAAACACCACCTTCTGAAACAAAAACAAAACAAAAAAGACACACAAGGCAGAAGTTAGCACAATCATCAGCGTGTGTAAACAATGTTTATCCTGACTGTAAACAAAACGACCCCCCCCCCCTCCCCACCACCCACCTCCTCCTCCTGAGCAGGACGCAAATGCAACTTAATAATAAGCCAACATGCTGAGGAAACACACCAAGACACCTCTTACCGGCTGAGGGTGAGGCTGCAATCTAGCCTCGAACACACAAACACACACACACACAAAGTGGGAGCTACCTTTATGCCTCCAGGCTATTACACCAAGAGGATTTCTTCTTCTTCTTCTTCTTCTTCTTCTTCTTCTGTGCTGCTTGCTTTACTGGTTTTAAAAGGTGACTTTCAGCGTGCTGGCTTGCCTAGACTTTTTAACAGTAAAGCATGTCGAGACAGCACCATAAAAGGACCAGTCAAACGACCACTTCAAGACATGCTAACTAGCACTGGGCCAAGATAGTAAGACGATGCACACACAAAACACACACACACACACACACATACACAGGCAGATTTAACACACGCAAACACACATTTTTAAAAGGTGACAATACACCACATTGTAGGTTTATAACGGAGGAGTGGTGCAAAGGCGCAATCCTCTCCCGGTGTGTCTCATCCCAGAACATAGTCCGGACCGCCCCCCCCCTCCCTCCACCTCCTTGTGGGTTACAGTTCGAGTCCGGTATCTGGTCTTACTCACCCCAGTTATTGTCGCTGAAGCATCAAAGGGACGGTCAGAGATGAAAGATAATTGTCGGCAGCGAGATGAATTGTGTCACGTGTTGCTAACCTTCAATGGGTTAAGTTAGCATTGATCTGCTAGTTAACATGACTAGTCTCTATCGAAATCTATGGGACAAGGGGGGAGGGGGGGCCAGGGGGGGGGGTGGAAATGTCTGATAGCGTTAAAAGAAACCCCCGTGTGATAAAACTACAGCTGCACCCATTTAGCTAAACAGCATCGGGGGGGTGGAGGGGGGACAGGGGGGGGGGGGCTGCTCGCAGTGAATCCCAGCGGGCGCTTGTTAGCTCGCTAGCTAGCTAGCAAGCAACTCCACTTGAGCGTCGCTGGCTCCATCTCAGTCGGAGACACCGGGATAAATCCACTGATGCATCATCATCATCATCATCATCATCATCATCGTCGTTGGTCGTTAGCTTAGCTTGCCGAGCGCCCCGTTAAGCGCGTACAGGCGATAGGCGGTCCGGGCCGGTCCTGGTCCAACGCTGAAGGCTCGACGCGGTGCAACACACAGACTACTAAAAAAAGACATATGCACAGTAAAGTGTGAGGAACCGCGATTTTTTTTTTGTTTTGTTTCTGTTATCTTAGTGCTGGCAGCAGGACCTGTTATCTGCTTCCAGACCCGGATTCACACCGCGTCAATGTACACAAGAGATGAAGGGAGTGAGCGCGGCAGGGACTTCTCCGTCGCCTTCAAAATAAAAGCTTGATGTTCTTTAAGGGGGTGGGGGGGGGTGTCAGCATTCAAATGTTTGATCCCTATTTACAAAAGAATATGTGCTTCAGTCAGTTACACGGGTGAATTTAAAAGAATGTTGTGGAAATAGTGTCTGTCCCCCCCCCCATCGTTTCTTGCAGTCTTTAAAAACACACAATAAAGGAAAGTCTGCGTTACACTGAATATTACGGACTACACTTTTGTCAAATAGCTGATCTATTTTTTTATTTTTTTAAATCTATTTTTTAGTATCAATTTTTTTACCTATTTTTTTTAAATCTATTTTTTAGTATCTATTTTTTTTAACCTATTTTTTAGTATCTATTTTTTTAATCTATTTTTTAGTATCTATTTTTTAAATCTATTTTTTAGTATCTATTTTTTTTACCTATTTTTTAGTATCTATTTTTTTAATCTATTTTTTTAAAATCTATTTTTTAATCTATTTTTTAGTATCTATTTTTTTTGCACATTCTTAATTTTTCTTTTTTTTATTTGAATTGTACTGTGTTCACTTTTTGTTTGCAATCTTTGCTCTTTGCTGCTGTAACAATGTCAATTTTCCCCGTTGTGGGATAAATAAAGGATTATCTTATCTTTTGAATGTTTTTAAAACATTGGTAATTATCTTATAGTCATTTAGTAACAGGACAGAAATCTGCCTCTTGGCCCGTAACATTTTAATTTAATATAGAGCATCCACTAAACAGGGTTAGACATTCAAAACATACTTAAATTTGTATTGTCCTGTAATGGGGAAAATTCTCTAAAAAGTAGCATAAGTGCTAGATTTGCCCTGCTGAAATCCAGCATTTTGTAAATGCACCAATGTATGGTGACATAAAATGCAGAATAGATGAATATTAACAAATTGTTTATGGAAAGAAATGTGTTAAATGTACAACATAACTCATTTTCCAACAGCCTAAACCATTTTATTTTGAAAATAAAATTCGGAACCATGTTTTTATTGTGTCTCACTTTACGCTCTGTCGTTGTCCCGACGCCAGATTGTAGCCTTCAAGTGCGCAGACTCTCTCACGTCAAGTACCAACGGATTCTGTATCTGAAAACGAGAAACTGGTTTTCTAACTGTGCAAAGGGAGTTAATGACTACATCTGAGGTCATCCTGTAAAGCCAATCATTACCGGCAGCAGGTTATTTTCAGATTGCATCATCAGTGTGGGTGCTGGAGTTCACTACTGAAACAAATGTATGTCGTTAAAATTGTGAGCAAACCAAGCGTGGGCTTATTGAGCAGAGTTTGCATCATTATTATTAAAGCATGTTTTAATTCGAGATAGCTTCAAGCTACTGTTATTAATGTTGGAAAAAACATGTGTAGAGAAGCACCAAAGTGTTTTTACATTTTATACTCTAGAAATCACCACACATAACTATCAATGTTAAAATTCTAAATATAGCATTGTGACTCAGAGAAGTCTGGAGCAGAGATGTTTTAGTGCTCTTTAGACTATGACGTCCAGTTAATGACTATGTTCTGCCCCCTGGTGGTGTGTTATGATATTGAACTTTCTGTGGAAAAAGGTAAATCCAAGGGCATTCAGTACTAAACTATCCTGGAGATTACTGCATGTATGGAATACAACTGGATTAAGAAAATGAACAGGGAATTAAAACAAATTTTGTTTTTGTTTTCCGGAGGCTGACCTTCATGCTTAAAGTCTTCATAATCAGATTGAATTGAAGCCCTACATTGTCAGGACTTTGAATAACAGAGAAATGACAACATTTTCCCGTGACCACTTTGCACTAGGTTAAGATTATTTTGTAAAGATGACACTCATTTTCCAGCATTAAAATTAAATCTGGCTTTTTAATAATTGAAAAAGTATGTACAAATTCAGTTTCAACTAGACAAAACAGCTCAAAAGAAGACTGTTCTCGAAGATGAAGGCATAAACTAGAAGCGGGCGTATGCACTCCTCTGTGGCGCTGGCTGAGATCCTCCCTGCTGCAGCTGATGGCGGAGCTGCTGGGAGTATGGATCCTCCATGGATTTGACAGACACAGTCGTCTTGGGCCCAGTCTTCCACTCGATCCCGCTCTCATCCACCACAGAAGCCTCCACAGTGACAGTGTGGGTGCCCAAGACGGAGAAATTCAGCAAAAACTGGGTGCTGAAGTAGTCGTTGTGGGGTTCTACACGTTGCTCGATCTCATTAGTTTTGGTATCGAGTGGAATCTAACAGGGAAATGTGAAAACAGCAGAAACATAACCGAGTAAAACAGAGCGAATATTCAGCGAAAAGGCAACAAATAGGAGTATAATCATCAGAATTAGGCTGACATGAATAAATAAAGCACTGCATAGAAGAACACATTTCCTTACTCTTTTAAGCATTACCTAAGATGAAGGCAAACAAAGCGTACCTTGTACTCAGGCCCTGTCTTGCTCTGGAGAACCGAAGTCACATTGAGACAGACGGAGTGAATCTTTCGGAAGAGTCCTGGAGTTGAACCGTGCTGCACCACGCCCTCCACCTTCAGGGTCAGCTGCTGGCTGTTCTGCACCGGGATCGGTTCGCTCGGCGTTCGTGGGGAGGGAGAGAGGGCGAGCTGGAGAGATAAAAGAGAACACCTTGGTTGGCCTCTTGACAGCCAAAGAAAGACAGATGTATGTAACTGCAACTGTCCCCAAATGATAACTAAGCAATGAAAAATGCACACTGGGACGATGGCTGGCTGTAGATTTAGTTTTTTTATTTTAAGGGTTTTTGGAAGGCTGAAAAAAAGTTAGCGGTACTTGTCAAAAGGGAAGAATAAAAGCATCAGAGGTATGAGGGTGTGTTCTTCCTTTTGTTAGTTGAACCTGCGACTAGTGCGTCAATAGACCTTTTCAATCTGCTTATTTTGTACAAGTGCCGTAACTAAGCTCAGCTGTCATCAAGTCTTTGTACATCCATATTCGACAGCGTGATTGCAACTGTTGCAACTGTAACTGTTTATAATTGATCTCTGTGGTTTTTATCACTGATTCTGAGTGTTTGTTGTGTTTTGCTTGTTTTACTGCTCTTGGCATTGGAAATGAGGGAAACCTCAGTGTCCTTTCGAGAATAAATAAAGGTTTGAAATGAAATTAACTAAAGTAACATTGGTGTCCTCGTCACACACACAGTCCGACGTGCACAAACACACAGCGCTGTGCTCCCCCCTCTGGCTCCGCTAATACCGTCTCGCCTCTATATCGTCTCTGTTACTACCACTGAAGTCGGTTAAAGAGGAGAGATCACTTCATCCGCCCCCCCCTCATTACTCCTCTGCGACATTCATATTGAAGGCGAAACGTATCACAGCTTGAAACAGTAGTCTACAGAGGGCTAATGACTGCAGCATGCTCTACAAACTGAGTCAAACCAGCACCGACTCTTGATGTTTCACATTCAGTTTGGCAACAGCAGTTGTGTATTGGGATAAATATTTCTTCATATTTTTCTTGTTAAAGGGGGTTATTTTACCTTGATGCTTGTTGACTGGAGCTTTTGGAAGAAATATCTCTGGAAAGAAAGTGGAACCTTCAGCAAAGCTATGACGGCATCACAGAGGCATCCTGTGTGCTGAAGAAAAATGATTTGTCGTTATATTGACATTTTGCGACAGTGTCCAGAGACAAAGATACAGGCTTCAAAACTATCCCAAAAGTTATCACCAAAAAGAACATGCTTAAGTTAACATATATACACACATGTTATATGCTACACTGAATACATAATTGTTAACTGATTTTTTTTTTTACCAGGCATGACACAGGAGGGTGTTTCTTTGTGAGGCCCTCCACTTCCTCCAACACCCGGCTGAAGACTGACATCATCCGTCGCTCATATTCACTCTCTGTCTGAACCGACCCCAGGGTGCCATACTCCTGGAAACTAGATTACAGAGACAGACAGATACAATCAGTTCCAGTCGAACGTCATTACATTGTACGCTGGGTAACAGAAAAGCTTTTTTCTTTTTTTTTTTTTTTAATTTATGTAATAACATGCATATATTTTCATTATAGTTTCGTCTATGGCGATTGTGAAGCCTACATAAAAGCTACATCCATACATCATGTTGTAGTTGGTTGAAAACAATGACATTCCTCAGTGGACTGAAGTTAAACTAAAGTGATATTTATCCTCATAATGTCTCAACATTTTCTCATAAGCCTGTAAAATTCTTCAAACATAAAGTAAAAAAAAAAAAAAGGTCAAAAGGATTTCATCCAACAGCAGCTCTCACTAAAGTTCAGAAAACAACAGAAACTATCAAATCTTCTTTGGAATCAATAAACCTTCCTCTACACCACTCCAACAAACAAATAAAAGTCACATGGTTCAAGCAGCTCTCACCTGGCTGCCTGTGGGTCCAGTATCAGCGCTTCTATAACGTGTGAGACAAGCAAACAGCTCTGTTGTTGTCTAAGCTTAAAGTCAAAGAAAAATGTCAAGAAAATCGAGTGAAATATGAAAACAGAGGAATGCGGGTGAGTTGTGTTTAAGGATACAGCTCCACATTTCGAAGAGTGGCGTAATCAGCATCAAAGGACGATTGGTGTAATTCAGAGTAGCGAGCTGCAAGACTTCTGAACTCATCCATGCACACCTTCATCTGGGGGGGGGGAAAAACAAAAAGGTGATCTACTTTATTTAATCTTCTTGGAAACACGATCTTGCTGGACAGTGAAGGGGAGTCAGGTCCCGCCAGTTTTTCATGACCAACACCTGTTGCTGGATTCCTGTTTATTAAGATGTTTTTACCCCCAACAGCCCTGCATCATGTCCCACAGCATTTTAGAGTTTTCACCTGCATGGAGATGCGTCCGCACCGCTGCAGGTCGTTGCCTGCGAGGCCGACGGTGGTGGCGATTGCGGGAGGAGGGCTGGTTTTCAAGCTGTTGCAGGTACAGATGAGCTGAGACAGAGCCTGCAGGGTGTCTATCCTGAGCTTAATGAACTCACACTGAAATGTAAGCGGGCTCAAGGGAGTGCTGGCAGCCTGGAGGGAGGGATTAATCAGATAAGAGTACAAATGTCTACAGTTAAACAGCCACACAGGTCTTGTTTGGCTTACCTTACAAGATAAAGTCAGGTATTGGGAATTTAATCCATTAACAATGTGAGATGCAGACTGAGTGTTGGCAGTTTTAGCAGCAGATGTCTGGGAGTCAACTGACCGTGAGGGAGGCGATGCCCTTTTGGTAGGAGCGCAGGGCCTCGGCGATGGCGCTCATGGCTCCACTGTAGTCTCCGTCCTCCACATGACTCAGGCACTGCTCCGCTTGGGAAAACTCCTTCAGGCTGTTCAGCCAGAAGTAAAAGTGCTCCGACGCCACGCGGGTCCGCAGACTCTGGTACAGCTCGCTGGAGAACTCATGGCATCCCTGCAGACCGAAAACACTTCGTCAAGTTTGAGCTGCAGAACTTTGAAGGAGACGGGCTGCTTTGGATTCTTGAACATGTTTGCCCTTTTCAGTTCTAATGACACATTTGATCGAAAGCTTCTGCCTGTGTGCAAATGTAAGCGATCTACAACAGGCTCATGAGCTGCTCCATTTTCCATTTAGGTCTATGTGTTCATCTTCCTGGACAAATACAGAGTACCGAGTATAATGCTGTCAGAGCTGCAACCTTAACAGACAACCTCATGTGACAGGCTGTTTAAATAATAGTCCATGCGACGGGAATAAAAAATGCATCTTAAATCCTTGGCATGTACAAACAGATGTGATTACCATGCGTGACGCCTGTCTTGCGATGCGATACACGGTCCAGCCATTAGCAACGTTCTCCAGCTGCTGTTTGATGACAGTCTTCACTTCAGCTGACAGAGACGATTGGCTGGCAACAAAAATGACTGTTGCCAAGGAAACCTGAAGAAAGGAAAGAGAGGAGAAGAGTGTGAAAATCCAAAATAGAATACAGTAGAAAATAGTTTGTCTGCTTCTGCGTGCAAGAAGTGTCTTCCACTTGTGTGTGCAAATGCACGCCATCAAAAACACAAAGTAAGGCATTTACACAGTTAAAACAAATAAAAGAGCAGGCAAAGAAGTGTATCACAATTACCGCTTAGGTGTCATGTCACTTATATATATATATATAAGTCTCAGAAGCCTCTGCTTAAAACATTAACGCTTAATTTACGACAACAGCAGCGGAGTCTGACTCCTGAACCGTCTCTCACCAGAAGCTCCTGCTGCTTGTCGGTGGACGAGTGACTGGCCACTCTATACAGGTCCACCAAATCTCCCAGCATGCCGTCGCCCAGCACAGGCAGGTGGGTGGCGATGGCTGCCAGAGCGTGGCACCCGAGAACACGCGAGGAGTCGCAGGATAAGTGCAGCTGACCGAGCAGGAATTCCACGGCTGATTGGCTGAGATGGGGTCGACTTTTAAGCAGTTTGACCAATGAGGTGAGGGCAGTCTGGGGATGACACAGAAAGTAAAATAGACATGTATTACTAAGTCATGAGGTAGACCAAGGAAAACCCCATATCATACATACATTTCCAGTAGGCAGCTGGATGTGTGGATGTGTCTACATAAATGACTTGTATTAAAGCTGTCCTCTTTGCCATTCCACATTCATTGAGCTGATTTTAAAGACTGACATTACATTAATGCTTTGGTAAAACATAACACATATGGTAGACCGACTAGTTAGCAACCAAGAAGTTGTTCAAAGCAGTCCAACAAGAGATCAATCTTCTTAACACAGCCCTACAACAATTTACCTGAAATCCAACCTAAAGTCGGCTGAAATAAGAAAGTTTTTCATGCAATGTTTCCCCACTTTGCTGGTAACAAAACAGCGTTTAATATTGCACGCTTCCTGCCTTACTTTAAGTGTTGCCTGTGCACTGGAGCTGCTGTCCTGACTGCAGAGCATCAGAAGGGACTCGACTCCCAACACGGTGTCCTGCTCCAGCTGGACTATATCTGAGGAGAAAAAAACCATGAAATACACACGGTAACACTCAGCACTTGACACACAGCAGTGAACGTGGGCTGAATGTGAGATCAATGCACTGATGAGCGTATTCTCGCTGTGACTAACCTTTTTCTGGACAGGAAATGGCGATGTTGGAGAGCACTATGACCCCGTGAGCAGCCACTGCCAGGTTGCTGTGGTAACAGCATTCTTGTGCTAGTTTAACCAGGTCAGTGAGGCGGGGGGGAACCGAGGAGCCACCTGAGAGGAATGTTTGAGAGGGATACAGATCAGTCCACGGCCTTTGCCTTTATAACAACATACAGAACGTTAATGGAAACCTGGTCAATAGCAAAACAAGACCATGTTAAAATTGGTCGCCACCTGTCATGTTGTTAAAGTACTGCTTGATTGCAATAGTTCCAGAGAGGGTGGAGAGGACCGCCAACATCCCCAGCTTCAAACTGTTGTATGGGCTGCTCAGGGCGCACTCACACAGAGTCTGCAGACACAAAATGCTTTTAACACCAATCAGCTTTTCACCAACATGATTAGAATCCCACAGTGTGACTGTGACCTAAAACTCCACCTGAGTGTTTTCTCTGATCCACAGGTGAGGAGCCTTCTTAGCCAGGAGCTTCAGGTCATTGATTGCGAGTCTCTTCACGGCTTTTCTTGGGTCGTCTTTCAGGTATTGAAGGAGGAGCTGCAACTGTACAGAGAACGGTTCAAAAAAGACGGTTAGGCATTTCAAATAGTTCCAATCATAACAATAGCAACAGCTTTGTCATAAAAAAAAGTTACAAATGTGTTGTCTTTTTCTTTTAGGGGTTAGTTTAACCAACTTTTACATACTCTGCTTCTTCTAGTTATATGCTTTTAATGTAACCGTCGCAATCTGAAAAAGGCCATTGCCATCGCAGTCCATCATCTGCCCTTGAAGAGATCCACCACTTCACATGTATAATTAAACAATAACTACGAGTTACGCTTAGTCAAACTGTTTTACCTGCTTTGGAATATCGACAAGGGAGGAGGCGGCGAGCTGGGTGAAGGTGTGCAGGCTGACGATGACCATGGGGGTGGAAGGATAAGAGCTGACCAGGTGCTGCAGAAGCTCTCTGCTGCTGGAGGCCAAGCTGGAATCATGGTGCATGTGCTGCAGCATGGGGATCAACTTCAGCTTCAGCTCCACTGGAGTGTCCAAAGCTGAGGATGAGATTTAAATTTTTTTTTTAAAAAGGCTCATAGAACAGCATAGTCGACGAACAATGGTAACATCCACCACAGTCAATGCCTTTTTGTTTTGATAACATTTGGAAATCTTGTGTTAACCATGACCTCTGTGAAGGCATTAATCTTCTGCTTCAAGAATCAGTTGTTTTCTACTAAATATTAAGCATTCTAAGGTGAAAATGTAAATTGTTAATTATCCAAAAGTGATATGCAATCTTTTAAAGGTACCAATTCGAGACTTTACCTTGTATCATCTCACTGACTTTGTTGCAAATCCCAGCAGCAAAGTCTCTGAAAATAAGAAAAAAAAAACACAAAATACAAAAATGCAATGTGAACCAAAAAACGTCACCCCGTACATATTCACGTATAAAGCTCATGTAAGTGTTCTTACTTTGACTGTGCAGAGAAGCTTGCAGCAGCAAATATGGCAGCTTCTACTTCTACATTGTCATGAGAGTCCAGGCTTTGGCGGATACTGTGGTGGGCGTTTTTCCTCTCTGGGATGATGGAGGCCAAACTACCGAGCATCCTGAATACGAGGAACAACATGGTGTGTTTCTAATGTCAGATAAAGAGCGGGAAGATAGCAAGCATCACTCATTTTGCAGCAAATGTACATTGATATAAATACCTCAGAGTGATGGCTCTGGCCACGGGGTCGTTGCTGTGGATGACTGAAAACACTCGTTTGACAAATTCATCCACATTGAGGATCTTTTCCAGATGTTTCTCACTCTGTTGAGTTACTTTCAGCACACAGAGGCGCAGGAAGTTGTTCCTGAAATCAGAGAAACAAATTATACAAATTACCATGGCGCCAAAAATTATTAAATTGCTAAAAAGAAAAAAAACACAAAAGCCTCTCTCCTTCTCTTTAAAGTTGCATGCAAGAAAAAAATGTGTATTTATTGGGGACAACAAGGTAATTGGTAAATAAGGTAACGACTCCCCTTTAAGTGAGGACAGAAGACATTTCAACTTTTAGACTTTAGCCTGAGCTGCATATATCAAACTGTATTTTGCACACTTGACTGCTTTTTTTTAATAATAATTCTTTATTTCTCTATCATATTATGCACTGGCAGAGCTAGTATTTTGTACTGTTATCTATGAGTAACATCTACTTATGCACATGGACCATCCAGACCACTTTTTTTATCCTGGCTCTGTATTGTGGACTCATGTTTTTTGTATGTGTGTATATATATGTTGTGTGTTTATATGTATGCTGGCTGCTGGAACACCTAAATTTCCCTGCTGGGATGAATAAAGTTTATCTTATCTTATCTTAATTGTAATGTAGTCGTACACACGCCTCTATATTACACCTACATGAGGGTTATAATGTCCAGCTCTTTTCTGTTTCAAAGATGTTTTGAATCAATTAAAAGATCGTTTTGAAGGTTGGAGTTAGGACAAGGCTGTGAACTACATTTAGTTTTATTGTGAGAAGTGTCTTTTATTTACATTGGGATTCCTCTTCAGGCTGATGCAGGCTTGTAGAAGACAGAGTTGCTTTGTTTAAATGCACTTTTGTCATTATTTATCTTTAAAATAAAAAGGTAGGCTTATATTGCTATAATTGGAAAGAGATCTGCATTTTTATTTTTATTTTATTTAAATCCCATACCCAAGTCTGAAGATGTCAGCTAGTTTGAGGAAAGCAGAGTTGATGAGGATGGGGAAAGGATACTTCTGGAAGAGTTTGGGGAAGAGCACCACAGCCTCACACTGCTCCCCCAGCTTCACCGACCGCAGCCCTGGAATTAAAGCAAGTTCACTGGTCATAATAAAGCAGGGACGTTGCATATAATCACTCACAGCAAGTATACAACACTCAGGAGCAGCACACAGCAAACTGTGAGACGTATGCTAACGAGCTAGCAGGCAAGCTAACGCACCTTTGTCCAGCTCCAAGAGAGCCGAGTTGGCGTCCAGTTCTTGTTCACCATAACACGCCTCAGACAAGAATGACCGCGCTGTTGACAGCGACATTGTTGTTGTTTATCTTTGTTCAGAAAACGGGGCTTAACAAAACAAAACGACTCTTCAACATTTCATTGTAAAGGCGGTGAATGAGCAGACTTTACAACCGGCTGTTGAAGCAAAAACTACTTCCGGTTAGATTAAGATTTTAAAAAATAAAAATAAAATAAAGCGCTCATAACTTGTTACAGTGATATTGTCTTATTCCTGAATAATTAAAATAACCGAATACAACATTAGCAATTAACAAATACAACATACTACTAATATTTGAACGAATCGGTCATAATGATCAACGGATATTTATAAGTAGAGACACAAGTGGTCTGAATTCTCCAGGAAAATTACACCCTTGTGTTAATCTAAAAAATGGATTATATTTGTTGAAAAAGTTATAAATAAGAATATATGTTTTATTTTTAAGTTGGGAAAACTTCCAAGATTCAAAATGATTTCATTGGTTGGGGTCATAGACTGTATATATATATATATATATATATATATATATATATATATATATATATATATATATATATATATATATATATATATATATATATATATATATATATATATATATATATATATATATATATATATATATATATATGTATATTTTTTCTTTTTTCTTTATCTTTTTTTTTTTCCTCAACTGTTTATAGATTCTTGTTTAAATTGCACATATATTTTTATCCCTGCACGGGTTATGTACATTTCTTGTATAAATCTGTTTTTAATTGCACAGTTTAAGTTTGATTCATATAGGGGTATTCTTTAAATCTTTTTTCTGGTTAATATATATGTATGGGAGGGGGTTTTGTGGTTTAATTTGTAACAAATGTTTCATGTCATGTCTTTGTAACCTGCTACTGGATACTTTGAATTTCCCTCGGGATCAATAAAGTATCTATCTATCTATCTATCTATCTATAAGAGTTATTAATTGCAGTCAATGGTTGGGATACATTTAGCCATTATTAAACAGTAGCATGCCGTAACAGTGAATACAATTTCATATTTTAAAAGTCCCTCGAGGTACGTTTGGGATTCACATGACTGTTAAAAGACATTTTAATGACCGAATCGTTAAGAGTTTCCTTTTATTCTGAAGTAAAGCGGATGTGGAGGCGGTGCTGGGCAGGAAGTAGACCGTTTCAACCAATAGCAGCGCGATACGCAAGTTTAGCGGGGAATTCGGTCCCTGTGTTCAGAAGATCTGTTCGCGGGAAGTTACAGTAACGCACCGGACCAGACGACCACAAGCTAACGATCTGTTAAACTTTAAAGAGTTATTGTTTTATTTATCGTCTCCTCGTACAGCGCAGGGATGCTGTTCCGCTCGATCGTGGACAGAGGAGTGGGCAGACGACGACAGAGTGGTGAGATTATCGATTTGAATGTCAATATATGTAATATGTTGGTTCCCTGTTGTTTTATTGCGCTATCTACATGGCTACTTTAAGGTCGCTCTACATCAGGAGTAATGAAACAATCTAACTCTTCTGTGTGATGATACACATTACAGTTGTTACATTGATTTTGCCCTTTTTCTGTTTTTTTTTATTTTTATTTTTTTATGTCTGTAGAAATGGACGTTCAAAATGGGCTTAGTTTACGTCACTGACGCTGCATGGTGTGGAGGCCAAAAACGAGATTAACTAATGAAGTCCAAAATATGCATGAAACGATTGCATCAGTCTTAAAACGTGAATGTAAGAAGGAAATATGTCAATCAGAAATGGTTGATGTCAATAGAATAAACTATTTTCACCATCCAAACCCGATATGACACGCCCAAAAAACAAAATCAGTAAAAATAAAAAAGAACAGGTAATGCATGAAAGCAATGAGATTATCTCCACTGTTGTGCATCTACTACCAAACTTTCTACAACAAGGAAAAGAAACAGCTGAGTGTTAGAGAGAGAACAAGCCCGTAGTTACTTTCTCGTTTAAAAATACAAAAACCTGCACTTTCAAACAGGATAAGTCAACAAAATGTATTCAGGAGATACAGTCATTGATATACTGTAAACTTCACAGGAAAATATAAGCTTAAAGCTGACTATTATCATGTTCAAATCAAGTTAATTTGAAGACATCTATTGAATTGAACCCATTCCTGCACAGCAATTGTGCAATAATCCAAACACATTACATCTATAGAGATCCATAGATCGGTCGTTGTTGTTTCTTGTAGCCAATGAAATTCTTAATCATGAGGATATGCTGCATCTTTGTTTACTTATGGGATTTTTACTCTAAGAATTCTGACTATACTATAGAGAGCATTTCTAAGAATTGTGAATGTTTAGACTGCACCTTTGTCAGAAGTCTAAATTGCACATTTGCGATGTAGAACGGAAGGTAAAGTGTATCAACAAGTAATCAAGGAACAGGACATCGCAAAGTGTTAAGTATTTGCTACTTCATGTACAAAATTTGCTATGAAATAAACATTTCTTTCTTAAATCTGTTTCGAATTAGTTAGTTTAAATTCATTTCGTTTCAATTCTTGAAAAACGTAGAACTGTTTTTTTTTTCCCCCCCAGAAAGTTTTGTGTTTTTATGCCATATTATGAAAACGGTAGTGCAAAATCCCCAAATTGAAATGCTGAAACTGATGTTGGAATTAACTTGCTGTATCTTCGACCAGCCCTCCATGCAGATCACTGGCACAGGTATCCTCTGAGTTCCCTGCTGGAAGGTTACCAGTGTGTCCGACATGAGGAACACATCTCCTATGGCAACCTGGGCGACTCTGTGCCCCCGTTTGGATTAGCTTTCTCCTCTGGTAACTTCCCACATGTTCCTACATGACAACTTCAGATGATATAAAAAGTATATAAAAAAAAATATATATATCTAACTGGCATGTCCTCTTTTCTCTCGTGTCCTTTCAGCCGGGAACTTGCATAATGTTCTGGCAGCAGCTAATGAAGAAGGCATTGTCCGGATCTACAACACAGAGAGTCGAGAAACCCCTCTTCTTAAAGGTATGTGCAGAGACTGCTTCATTTCCTACAGTGGCTGTGTCCACTGTCAGGCACATCAGTATTTAATGATGTGTGAATGTTTTTGCAGAATGGCTGGCTCATGAGAATGCTGTCTTTGACATTGCATGGGTACCAGGAGAGCCTCAATTGGTGAGTAAAAAATCGAATACTTTCCATATCGGAAGTCTATTTTGAATCATGATGTTAAGTCAGTAAATTCTAATCAAATACATTTATAGATTTATATACCAACTAAGAATTTGACTTTTTTTGTTTTCTTATTGACGTCTCTGCATTTAAAGCATACTGTTCATTCTTTTGGCATATAAACAAAGTCGCCTTTGAATAATCCTATTGGTCATGGAATCATTCACAGGTGACTGCAGCCGGTGACCAGATGGCCAGGTTGTGGGATGTGAAGTCCGGGGAGCTGTTAGGCAGCTTCAAGGGTCACTTATGCAGCTTAAAGTCTGTTGCATTCATACCACAGGAGAAAGGTAACCAAGACGGAAAAAACAATAAATAATCCTGACGGAGAACATTTTGTTCTTTGTTTTCTCTCAAAACACTCCAGAGATGCTTTGTTGATGGTGTTAAAGTTATGGCATTAGTAAGCGACGGAACAATTTCCAGAGAAAAAAAAATCACTAATGTATATAATGTAAAATAGACAGGAAAGGAAAGGGTGATCAACAATCCAGATTCATTATCTTTGTGTCTATAGCACTCTGTTGTGCCACATGTTTTAATGCTTTGTCCTCTATTACGCAGCTGTGTTCTGTACCGGGGCCAGAGATGGGAACATTATGGTCTGGGACACCAGGTGCAGCAAAAAAGGTAGATTAAAAATCAGATACAATAGAAGTAATCCCAAATGGTATGTTAGTGATTAAATAGTATTTTCTTGTGTGTGTCTTATAGTCAGTGTTTACTCAACCCTGATCTTTGTTTCTAATAGTCAGGGATATATTAAGTCTAATTGGGCTAATTACAGATAAGTAAGGGTGCCTCGTATCCTGCAGAGTGTGTGATCATGTATGTGTCTCCCTCTCAGATGGTTTCTACAGACAGGTGAAACAGATCAGTGGCGCTCATAACAAAGCCGAGACAAACCCCCCGACCAAAACCAAGAAGAGGCGGAGCAGCAGCACGCGTGGCATGGCTCCCAGTGTGGTGAGTTCTTTTTTTTTTTTTTTCCAACAACTGACCCTCTTCATAGGAACAAAGAAAGAGCGGGCTTATATTTGAGCGTGTCGTCCCCTCTTTCAGGATTCCCAGCAGAGTGTCACAGTGGTTTTGTTTCGGGATCAGCACACCCTCATCTCTTCTGGAGCAGTCGACGGGTAAGAAACCAGTGTGACTGACCGTGATAAATGAATAAATGTCCAAGCAAACACATGTGCATTGTTAATTATTATTATTATTTTTTCATTCCTCATACTCAGAGTGGTCAAGATGTGGGATCTGAGGAAGAACTACACTGCACACCGTCAGGATCCGGTTCCCCTGCAGTTGTATTCATACCCGGGATCTTGCATGCGCATGCGACTGGGTAAGTTCTACACACTAGTGGAAATCCATATAAACTAAAATACTCTGAGTCTAGTTGTTCAAATGTAATCTTCACCTGCTTGCTTTCCAAATTCGGGAATGGATCAGGCAATACAGCTTTGGGTTTTTATTGGAAAACTTTTTTAGTAGGATTGGGATAACTTTGAATCGGGAAAATCAGGATTGTCCTGATCCAAGCATAGAGCAAGATTCAGACCGGACTACTTTTAACAAAATGAAAAGAAAACCAGTCATGTAGGGATAGAGATAGGACGATGTCAGGGTTGACATGCGGGGAAAGGAGCCACAGGTTGGACTTGAACCCGGGCCGCCTGCTCGGATTACCACGCGATGTTGTAGATAAAGTAGAAATGAAGGTTTTAGTTTGTTTAATTAAATTACCAAAAAGTTGTCAGTGTAATAATAATGTCATTTAAAGCAAGCATGAGGAACTTCCTCTTTCCTGTTTGGACCCTGTGGACAGATTGTGCAGTGTCTCGTCCCATTTAGAGAACAGCTTATCCAGGTTTGCTTTGAAAAACCGGGACAGGAGTAAGATGGATTTCTGCATGTGTTGTCATTTTCAGGTTATTCAGGACTCGTTCTGGACGCCACCAGATCCAACGTCATGTGTAACTGCACTGATGATAATATCTACATGTTCAATGTCAGCGGGACAAAAACAACTCCAGGTAAACCCCGGTCTCCTCTCCGGGCTGTGCACACTCTAAAAGACACTAAATCATTGCCATTGCTTTTCACTAGATGGGGCTGCTAAGTAATGCTTCGACTGATAAGGGGAGCAGAGGGCAGAGAGAGAGGGCACTGTCTGACTGAGGAAATCAAGACAGACCTTTTGTGATCATACGAACCTATTCTAATATTTAGAATTTAAGATAGTCTGAAAAAGTTAGCGCCTGGGGTGGATGATGTATCGTAATGCTTAAAAGCAAAGAATCAGCTGTTAATACACACAATATTGTCACGCCGGCAGCCATTTTGTTCACATCAAAGTCCCAAGAGGACACATGTTGTATATGCCTGCATGTTAGCTGGATGAAATGATCCAACAAGCAGTTTCTTTGTTCGCTCTGTGAAATCTGCTGCTGCATTTTCCAACTCCTCTCAGCTCATGTGTTTGTTTGTTTGGATTGCTTTCATCAGGCTACGTTGCTTTCTGGTTTTAAAATCTAAAATCTGTGTTTTCTCTCTCCACAGTGGCAGTTTTCAGCGGCCACCAGAACTCTTCTTTTTACATTAAGTCCACTATTAGCCCAGACAACCAGTTCTTGGCCAGTGGCTCAAGTGACAATCACACATACATCTGGAAGGTACTGTTTTTTATGTTTTTTTTCATACATACCTAAACAGGAAATGTTTTCTATTTGCTAAGATTTAATGGAATTGCACTGGTATATTTGAGCATTCGTCTTCTGTTATCACACTCTAGATCTCCGACCCTACGCAATCTCCCATGACTCTCCAAGGCCACAGTGAGGAAGTGACATCGGTTGCATGGTGCCCCACAGACTTCACCAAGGTGAGGCAACACTTTGTGTTTCTGTCTGTGGATGCGTTTAAATGACTCACTGAGTAACCTATTCATGAATGAGCAGTTGCAGCTCAAGCCGCGCTGTTTGAACAGGCTTGGGAAATGGATTTAGGTCTCCATATAATCTCCATTTGCTCTGCTCTGTTGGCAGATTGCTTCCTGCTCGGATGATCACACTGTCCGGATCTGGAGGCTTCACCGGGGAATGGACGGAGCTCGGTCTTCGGTGGGAGAGGCCAACCTTGTGGGCTGGGCGCGTCATAAGACTCCCTCAAGTAAGTATTTCAACAGTCTTGAAGGAGCAGTGTTTTTCATATTGTTTTGTCATATCAGAGAAGTACGGCGTTGCTTTCTTTGCTTCAACTGCAAAAACATCAAGTAGGCTATGCATGGTGTCGCATATGAAGTGACCAAAACTTCTGTTTTATTTGAAGGGCCTGCAATTCAACCTGAAACAACTCCTGCAAAGACCAAGGCAACACAGAGTCCTGTTGGCCTGGCATCACCCCAGCTCGCCGCCTGTGCTCCCAGTGGAGCTGCCCTGCCTCTGCCCTCCATCACCACCTCACCTCTCCCCTCTCAGGAAGCCAAAGCTGCAGCTGCTCGCCAGAGGACCCCATCTTCTATCAAACAGTGGTTGTCCCCGAACCGTGGCTCTCCCGCCCAGGTCGCCCCTCCGCTCCATAAGGTCCTGAACCCGTGTCCCCAGAGCCCGGCGAGCGGCTCCTCTCATACAGAACGGCGTGCAAAACGCAGGCTGGAGACTGGAGACGATTCCCCTTCAGGCTGCAGTACTGCGGAACAGTGTGACTGTGTAAATGAACTTTACCCGACGGCAAAAAGAAGTCGGGTCCTGTCTGGAATCTGCTGTCCAACTCGAGAGAGCTTGGCGCGAACGAACTGTGATGCAGAAATCAGCAAGCAAGCGTCGCCGAAACAGAGCGGCAAAGAGAATTTCACTCCAACAACGATCGACTGGTTGTCAGTGATGGGTCAGAAGATGAGGAAAGATCAAGGAAGCCCCAGTTCTCCAAGAAGCCCCATTGCGTCAAAGAAACAAGACAGCAAGACACCAGCTTCACCGGTAAGAAAGCATCAGAAATCCCTTATCTTTTTTAACATTGTGGTATGGGAAAAGTCAGTAGACAATTCCTAAGTCTACGTACAATTATTACTATCATAACTTAATACTTTATATTTCATTCTATCTACACTGAAGGCATTGATAAAGGATTGATCAATCCTTTATTATTACTTATTTTTCCATCAACGTTTGCCGGCTGTTCAGATGAGCTTTGTGTTTATTCCGCTTATTGATGTTTTTTTGTTTTTTTCCAGACTATCCGATCTCCACAGGCCATGAAGAAAATCTCCACATACTTCTCCAGGAGGCCTCTGGAATGAACTCTTGTACCAGCCTCACGCTCTGTGCTCCTGTTTTGAAATACTATCTATTTTTTATATTGAGTATTTTTTTTTTCTTTTTTAACCTGAACCCACAGACAAAAAAAAAAAAAAAAAAAAGCCTCCAAGAACACTGAGCCGTGACAAGATTACATGAACCTGGGCTCTCTGGCTATTTAAAAACCATTGTTCTGAATATTTGATGCTGTGTTTTCACATCCCAAGAGGCTGCTTTTTAATTTGAATTGGGTCATAGGTTTTCTAGTTGCCTCCTACACAAATTTCTGCTGCTTTAGCAGAATATCTAGTAGAAAAACAAAGTTACATGTTGCTGGGGAATATTCTTATATCGCTCAAAACTAACAGCTAGTGTTGAACAAAAGAAACACATTTATTAAGTTGCACAGAAGGTCAACCACCAGGTCAGTTTATTTGTCATCTTTGAGCCATGTGATGAACTTAAAAGCTTCATCTCTGATTTTTTTTTTCATGTTATCAGTTTTGACCTTTTTTTTTTTCTTTCTGTGTAATCTTGTAAGAATTCAAATTGCATTGTGTAATTTTCTTTGAGCAAATGCTTAAGTTGTTTATATGTACAAAATAACCAATGATTGTTGCATGGCTGGTTTGTATTTAAATTGAAAATAGTCTTCAGTATTTGTCACATGCATGTGTTGCATTTATGCCTCTACTGCTGAGGAACGGTCTCTCTTAAATTAAATGCTGTTCACAGGTTTTTCTTTCTGTCTGTTTGATTTGAATAGTTTTAGGAGCATGTAGAGTTAAAATAGGAAAAATGTGAACAAAGTCCGCATATAAATGGTGTAATGCCTCTGATCTTGATTAAAAGCCCCTTTGCCCAGTCCTGGCATCGCGGGTTGGAAGCCTGAAATAGGCTGCAAGTTCTATTCAATGCATAGGGATTACTGGCGAGAAAGTTTCAGGAACAACTTGGCCAAAGCCTCATGTAACAAGATTATCAAAAATTTAGATTATGTACAAAAAAACAAGTATAAGCAATAAGGCATCATGAACAATTGTAAACATAATTTAACCAAGTTCTCATAATTCAAAAGGTATCTGCCCCAGGATTTTTTATACTGACCCCAAACGATCAGTCATTAAAATAAATGTGAATGCAGAGAACTGTTTCGCTGGGTTATCAGTTTGTTCACTACTGTGCTTCACTTCTGCTAGTCTGAATCATTAGTACTATTATGTTGGATGAATAAAAATCGTTGCTTTGTTTCTATTGAAAAACAACAGGAGAAATAATTAGAATCACTGAATATAAGATGCATGGATGATTTATTATCCTGTTACACTACATAAATATATATATACATAAGACAACATGTTCTGCCAAATGTTTTTTTTTTTTGTAAAGATTGCATTTATTATTTAAAACGGTAATGGTAAATTTCGTCTCCTACTCTAAATAAACCATGATGATATGATTTAGAGAGGATGTTCTGCGGAGACTAACTTTAACCTTCCCTGGTCAGTCGTCAAGTACTACCGCTGCCACGCCTCATCCGACGTCACGTATTTGTTTTCACATATCACATGTTCCGAACCCAATCTCTGCGCTGCATTTGATTGGCTCAAAAAAGTTTACAGCGCTTCGATTCCCTGCTTCTGATTGGCCAGTTGGGGACGTCACTCAAATGACGCGCAACTGTCAGGCTCTGCAGTCTAACCGTACAGTCAAACCCAGAGGCGAACAACGACTGAACGGCTTTTTGCACAGAGGGGGGAGGACTGTACGTACCGAGCACGACATCCCAAATGTTTTGTTTAATTTACGAAACACGGTCTTAAAAAGAGTGCGTGGAAACATAAATAACGTTTCCAGCGGGGAATATAGTCGGCGTTTCTCCGTTGTGGACGCGGCTAACTTTTAAGAGCTAAGTGAGAATCCGTCGTCGAGCAAAATTGAACTTCATCGATCGCAGATAATTCTTCTTGAAACACTCAGCGGAAGTGCAACAAAAACCAGTGCTCCCACCACATGGACTCGGTGTTTTTATCAAGAACAACTTGTATTTCATGGGGCAACTAGCCTTTCTAACTTTTGTCTTTCTCCTCCCCGCAGCAGCAGCGGTTCAAGCTGCTCTAGAGGCTCACTTTAACGCCAGCTAATTTTTTTTTTTTTAGCAAGCTAGCTAGATACGTTAGCTGCCAAGCTAGCAGGGCTGCGAGTTTTGCTACTCTCCGGACTTATCGCGACGTTATCCCGATAACTTTTTTTTTTTTTTTTTTTTTAAATGGTAATTAGTTTAAAACGTTCAGCAACAGGTTGACGTTTTTTATTTTTGCCTACACGACGAAACTGCTTTAAAATAGCAGAATTAAAAAAAAAAAAAAAAAACGTCACTACTTCGCTTACCTTGGTTGGCCTTAAAGTTTTACTGTAGGAAGCGAATACTTTTTTGTTTCGTGTTTTCAAGATCGCTCCCCCCCCCTCCGTATTTCTAAGAACAAGTAACCCCAAATGATGCATCCTTTGGACGCAGTGTAACCCCCTAACACCGAGCGACCATGTTGGATTATACAGAATAGCATACGACTTGGACAAGGGGGGGGGGGGACGAGCTTCAAGTAGCGCAGTTGGCTCTTTTTATTTTTTTTTGTGCTGATGCGAACAGAAGAGGACACCTTTCATTTTTAAAACGTAGGGAGATACAACATCTTTTCTGAAGTGCTCGTACGTTTTCTGCGTCAAAATGTCGGCCATCTCCGCAGCCGAGAAAGTGGACGGGTTTACGAGAAAGTCCATGAGGAAGGCCCAGAAGCAGAGGAAATCCCAGGGCTCTTCTCAGTACCGCACGCAGACCGCTCCGGTTGAGCTTTCACCTCTGCCGCAGCTCAAAGGTAAGAGGATGAAGCTGGGTCTCTGCCTCTTAAAATAGAGACATGACCACTGTGTTGCTTGTGTTGCAGAAGTTACATTGAGCATTTTCAATAACCAGCAATCACGAATACAATGAAAGCAATGTGTACAAACATTTTTACATATTATCCTGTGCATAAAATCTACAGCAGGGATGGGCAACTTTGGTGACAGCAAGGGGCCACATTCATTTAATTCTCACTGCCAGAGGGGCCAAATTGTAGGATACACAAACGATTACAGTCAATAATGTCTCAAATTTAACTCAACATATTACCAGTGATCAAATATTAGTATGCACATATTTCTGCTTTTCATGATTTCATGGCAGATTTTGTCATGTTTTTCCTTCATGTTTCCCAATAATTGATATGTAAAAAAAAAAATTGTCCCCAGGGCCACGTTGAGGGTTGATGGGGGCCGCCAGTTGCCCACCCCTGATCTACAGGATAAGGCCACATACTGGTTAAAATATTTGTTCCCTTTGTTTTTGCTTTTCCTCCACACAGGCTACTTGAGTTATCTGACCCTAGGGCTTTTGTGTTAATAACAGCTGTGTGTCTAAGTGCTTGTGCAGATTTTGCCTACTTTCTTCAACCGTTGTTTTATTTATACTACATCATAGTTGCATTTAGCTTGTTTCAAGGTGTTTTTGGAGACATCCAGAGTAGTTTTAGTGGAGCAGTGGGTGCTGAATTGACATGCAGTGACACAACCAGACAGTGGAGGTGGGGTGTGTGCTTTCAAGATGTTATGTAGGTTTAACAGAACCTCAACAAAAGTGACAACAGAACGCGGATATGGAGTAACTTTGTTTTAGGTAATAGATGTAGGATTTGTCAAACGTGTTGCACGTTTCTTCCTCTATTGTGTTGACGCTGATAACAATTGTTGCTAGTGTAAACAATATTGAGAAAGTTGAAGAAAAGCCCAGTAGTAATCTTTTCTCTACAACTTGACAAGTTTACGTCTTGTGATGATGCAAAACCATTTCCAGAGCAAACATTGCTGAGTTAAATCCCAAGACTCTTGCCAGAGGCAGGATTACTGGAATATCTCAAGCAAGCAGAAGCAGTGTAACTAATGCCCATTCATTTCCATACACTGTCCAGACCCGTCCAGCAAAAATCTGAAAATCTGGAAGTGCAACAAGCAGGTCACAAGCCACTTGTCTGAAAGAGGAATCATAATACCGAACTACCTGTTGAATGAACACCAGGTAGTTTGTTATTAGTTTTTACAGCTTGTTATTAGAGGCCAATTTGTACCCTGAAGTGATGTGTGTTCTTACCATGGTACAATGAATATATGTCAGGGCAACTATCAACCACTCAGCATTGCTAAGAGCAGAAAATACAGGACAAGCAAAAATGCATCAAGTGAGCATGACTGTGTGAGAAAATAAGGGAGGCCAGTATCAAACTTTGGCGAGTCTGTTTTGGAATTGATGGATACGGGTTGGAGGTCTGATAAGGTCTGGCATAATACCTGGTCAAGGTTGGCCTGTTTTTAAAAAATGTAATTAACCAAACATTCACTTATTCATGTTCCTTTCCTGATTTTAAAATCCATGAAAATTCAAGTTTGTGTGCAGTTCCCTTTAATACTGCTTGGATGTTGATTATAAGGCTGTTTCAAACTCTTTCATGCAGTTTCCTTCAACATAAACACACCATTTGAAGCAGTAGCTTTAACACTGTTCATAAAAACATTGATCTTTGGTGATTGTAGTTTGTTCATATGCTTTCTGCAGCAGTTCAATTGTGTGTGTGTTCAAAATGCATTTACATGAACTGGCACTGACTTTATGCACCTGTGATAGAGCCATCACTAAATCAGATCCTCTTAACCAACATAAAACACGCTCAAATCTTATATATGTTTTACTCTTATTGCACATAAACTGCAGTTACATGACAAATCTAAACATGTACTCGACCAGAGACAGGTTGGTCTTCTTCCTGTAGCCTGCGGTTAAATCTACCTGAGCTTAGCCTGCTTACGGACTTGTGTACTTAGGTTCTATTCACAACAATTTGTGCATTCTCAATGTGTATTTAAACATGTCTTCACAAGTTATTGAAATGTGGAGCAGCATGCGTCTGGTACTGTTTACACTAAGCTAGCATGGCGGGGAGAGAGGGAAATATTGAATTAAGGTTTTGGTGTCTACTAATCCACTGTATTTTAGACATAAAACATATACTGCTATACCCATCATATAATAGTTCGATAAATTCACTACATGATTTTGGTTTAATTTGTCACATAAAGATCCTTCTATGTTTAAGAAATATACAATCCTATTGTAAACCACATTTTAAAAAAGGGTTTCTTAGTTGATTCCACACACACAGCCCTAATTTATATTAAAAGCTTATATTTACCGTTTTAAAATCTGAATAACTGACTTGCCTACACATGTGAAGACAAGCCTCGACAACGTGTCCTCAGTGTTTAAAATAATGGAAGAAATAGCAGAGTAGAAGTGAGAGACTTGCCTGTTCAAGTAGATGGATCTTTTCAACATGATTCAGCATTTCAAGAAACCTATAATTAATGATTTGGCATCAATTATGACTGCTAGTAATCTACATATAAAATAATTACATATACTAATAGTAGATACAATATACCAATAAATGAACTTTGTTTTTAAGGTACTGGCGATGTACTTTTTCAGCCAAAATAGAACAACAAACACATTGACACATTTACCACACATGACAAAACCTGTGGACAAAAAGAGCGCAACACAGCATGCAGCACAGTAATGGTTCGATCTCAACTATCTCGTTTTCATGAGATTGGGAAGCCAAAATGTCATTGAAATTGATACTTAAAAAATTGCTGAGCACTTCTACCATGTATTTTTTTTAAAGGATTGTAGAAAATGTAGTATTTGAGATTACTTATCTGTAGTATGATGCAAACAGAGAGCAGGTACGTACAAAGCACCATAATTTTCTAGCAGGAGTTTAAAACAGTCGGTATGATTTTCTAAAACAAACGAACAGCATAACCACGCCCAAATTTTCTCAAAACAGCCTGGCAGCAACTGACTTGATGAGTGTGAAAGTGACAGCCAGATTAGCTGACTTTCTTCCACTAAAAGCTTGAGGGTGATTTGTGCCTTGTCATGGTTGTCTACAGCTGGTAAAGCATGAAGGAAATCTGTCTTGTTTTAAGGGTCCATTCGTAACCGAATGATTTGAGCATTTTATTATGAGCTTTATGTCTGTGATACATATTAAGTGTTCCATTTACATCACCAGATGACAAGCTGCTCGCAAAAGAAGTAGATGAGTGGATCAGTTTGAAATATTTGCAAGAGAGCTTCTCAAGACAAAAAGGGTGGAAGGGATTAAAAAAAACAACACTTATTGAAATGATGTGACCATATGGGTTATAGCTATTGTAATAAAACTGAAAAAGTAGCCTATTATAATAAGCATATTTTTTCAAATACACACCTTGGGATAAAGGCATTATTAAAGCTTTAACAAATGCTAATTCGACTTTAAAAGAATGTGCTGCGTTCAACTTCTTTCCTCTGTATATCCGGTCAGTTGCTACTGCCATCCGGCCTAATGCCGCACTATGACCCGAAAGTAAACAACAGACAGTGGAAATGTGGCATCCCGTCGTGCGGTGCAGTTGTTAGTATTTTCATCTATAAAATGAAGATAAAGTAATACGTTGGCTGTCTCAGGTTAAACCGGCATAGCCCGGAGCAATGTGTAACCACACTTAGCACAGGCATGTGGATGTTAACCTGCAAGGAGAACTGAAGGCTGGTGTTGTTAGCAATGCTAAGGTTACCTACTTGGCAAACCTATTTGAAAGCAGAAATTGTTTACTCAAGAAGGACACACTCACTCAAGATAGTGTATCCTCAAATTACTTTTGATACCTGCAGGTGAAAGATGATATTTGGGGTTTTCTATTGTTGTAAATATCAGACATAAGTGCATGGAGTTAGGATACGGTGGTCTTGATATTGCATTATTCCCTTCATCACTATTATTGGTCCACTTATTCTGAAGCTTTTTGGTGCATCACAAAGTTTTCATCAGCAGAAGCGGATTCCTCAGTTTCTGAAGAAGTGTGGTTGTTCAAACTTTCCATTCTGAACACTTTTAGAACTTACTCTCCATGTTAATGAAATTCATTTCTTGCATTATTCATGAATGGGAATCAATAAACAAAAAAAATCCCACACTTGTGCAGTGCCTTTAGGATGTTTGCAGGACCAGTCACAAATGTTCGAGCTTGTTTAAATTCATCAATTCGCCATCTGTTGTCTTGTAACTGCATGACTCATATGAGTGCGTGTAGGCTGCATGTACAGGCATATCTGTCCATTCTTAGTGTATGTTAGAGTGTTCATTTGTTGAAATAGTTTGGATGTGAATATCCATGAACCAAAGACAAAATATCATCTTTCACCTGCAGGTATCAAAAGTAATTTGAGGAAAAACAATCAGTAGCTGTGTTACTGAAATGTAAAAAAATATATATTAGTGGTATTTTGCTTTCAGCTTTTAGCACTGTTTGTGTCAGTCACCTTAAAACCAAAAGTGGAGTGTGATGTTAACATGGTATAAAAGCTTTTTTATGGTTGTAGATTAAGCATCTTTACAATGGTTCTTACTTTAGAGCACATGCTTACTTCTCCTCTATCTCAGTTACTATATTCAGTTTATCAGCAGAACGCCTGGTTCTCACACTAACCAGACTAAGACAGGAAATCTCAGCAGCCAGTGGGTTTCAGGTCCCAAAAGAGTGCAGACAGAATGGATGCTTCTTCCCTCCTGCATTGGTGAGGTTGGAGTGCTTATAGCTCCTGTTGTGTGATAGACACTGGAAAGATGAGTCACTCAGAGACCAACATAGTTGCCATGGCAGCCAGAAGCCTTGAGAGCAAGCCAGAGAAATGTTGTACTTTCCAAATACAGACTGCCTCATTTAGGTTGATATTTCTGTCACTGCAGCTCAGATTTTTGAACTCAGCCACCTCCAACAGGATGCAATCTTATTTATGGCAGTGTGGTGGTTGTTAGCAATAGTCTAATTAAAGAACAGTCGCAGAACCAGACAAATAAGACTTGGATTTTAATTTTCAGGATTTGTATTTTTTTGGGATTGTTTGTCTATAGCAGCGCTACAGTTAGCAGAAATTTTCAATAACACTGTAGTAGGACTTTCGCACTTGCAGAAATCTCCTGAAAAACTCAGGATATTTTCAGGAGGAGCTGTATATGTGAACGCAAACAGCTAAATATTTCCCTCTGTCTTCACCCAGAGTTTCTCCTGCCAGGCCCCTAGTATTTTTGCTGCAGCAAGTCCGAAAGTCTGAGATCTTATGTGAGAACGCCGCATGATATTCTCTGGAGAATTCACTTTGAGGCCGAACGGAGGAGGGAGTGACGTTTATGTACTGTGACTGCTACACAGGGCACACTATGATCTCCGTTCACATAATTAAACGTTTTCTGTTCACTAGTATGTTCTTATCCGCTCTTTTGCTGATTTTATCATTCCGTTGGACTACACCTAGCATTGATACAAAGGCAAATATTCTCATTATAGCGCTAACCCATAACTGTTGATACTAGGGGTCGACTAATATTGTTTTTTCAGGGCCAATACCGAGACCAACTATTAGTAGTTAATGAGATGGATACCTGATATTTGGAACCATATGCATTTACAGTAAAAAAATTGAAATATTTCTGCCAGAGTTTAGAATAATCCTCAAAGCTGCTCTTGTTTCTGTGTGTTCTAGTAGCACCCAGGCTTCAGTGTTGATTGGCTTTTACTTGTGTGAACTCTAGCCAATCAGATAGTGTTATAGGCGGGACATCGGGTGAGAGAGTGGTGTGTGAAAACAGGTCCAAGGGGTGGCTGTGGCTCAGTTGGTAGAGTCGTCGTCTCTCAACCGGAAGGTAGAGGTTTCGATCCACAGCTCCTGCAGCAACATGTCCTATGTGTCCTTGGGCAAGATACTTAACCCTGAATTGCCTCGTCTGCGGCATATGAATGCGTATGGGATTAGTAACTTCTGATGGTCACTTTACATAGCAACGTATTTACCCGCCACCATGGTCAGTAGGCTGAGTAATCAGTTTTATCCCGTGTGCACTAAAACCATAGGCCTGTGTTTAAACTGCTGATGAAAAAAAATCTATGCCATGGAAGAATGTAATACCAGTCCCAGTGTTGATACCAATTTACCATCCACCTCTACTCACAACACATGAGTGGAGTTCACAGCGAGGGTAGACTGTCCACTGTCCAGTGTATCAGTGTTGGATTGTACACTGGTAAAATGAAGAAAAACAGGAAAACGTTAAGCTAAACGACTTTGGTGGCCCGTTCGGGTAAGGTCTATGTGAAGGAAACGGTGACATTAATTCAGAATGAAAACAATCATTCATTTCATACTTAGTACTCAAGGTTTCCCAGATTGGTTACCCAACCTTTAGTAATGGATCATCAGTGTTTTGTTATGGAAAATATGCCGCTGTATGGGTCTATCGATTGACACTTCATGTGTATCACAGTCTGTTTCCATCATGTCTGCCAGCAGATAGCAAATCAATAAATATTTTCCGGGACATGCGGGACAGAGCTTTTGTGATTCACTGTCATGTTAGCTGCATGACTTTGTCTGTTGTTGTCATTGACATAATTGTTGCCTCTGACATGTTGGGACCTGTTTTGCCTTATCGTACCAAACTGCTGCCTTGACACTATTTAGCTCTGGCAGATTGCTGGCAGAAGACGAGGGTTGTGTGAAGCTATTTGATAAAATAAAACAGGCCAATAATACAGCATTATAATAAAGTGCTGCAAACTACAATTCTTATTCTCATGATGAATATAAAATAAGTTTGGTATTGACCCCAAAAAGTGTCACTGAAGCCCAGCATACACTAAAGGATTGTATCAAATTCATGGTGGAATGTCTGCTCTGTACGACTGAATAGTTTACGATGCACGATCAAGACTCGCAATTTATGTGCTCACAATGTACAACCCGGTGTCAGTAGTACACTGCACTGTAGAGAGACTGTTTTGCCATAATGGCTTTTTTGGCTCCAAAACTGTAAACCATGACAGAATATCCATTGTGTCAGCAGGGAGTCATTTGTCTTTTTCATCAATCAATGATCCCACATAACTGCTCTTCATGTCATCAAAGGCTGTTTTTGGGGTGCTGCAGTCAAAAAACTTGTCTTCCTTAAACGTGTTCCCATGAAGACAGTTGATGAACTCTGGTTATGCAGGGCCAAGCTGGACTATCGTTTCTCTCAGGGCCTCTTCGGTTTCTTGAACTAGTGGTCTGATTGTGGAAAAGTTCAGGTCTTCTTTTTGGCAGTATTTTGAGAAAAAGACCATGTGCACAAGTACATCCTTGGTCATGTGACACAAGGCAACAAAGTTGAACTGTCGAACAGCTGTCCGAAGACCTTTGGTTTTGTCAGAGTCCTGTGTGTTGGAGGCAGCCATGTGCTCAAGCACCTCTCGCAGAGCTTTAACTGATCAACATACTAAAGACAGTGCTGAATTGACATCACCCCAATGTATCTGGGTATACTTCAGTTGGTGCTCATTAAGCTGTTTCAGCAATTCATGCAGCGTAGTACTTCTAATAGCAGAGCTAACGGGGGAAAAAATTGACCTCAAATCCTCCTGAAACTTTTTAACCTGTGGCACAGATCTGTCTGCTTCACTAGCAGCAAAGGCAAGACGATGCATTGTACCGGCTCTGAGTTGAATTCATCTCTTGAGTTTTTGAACTACTCCTTTGCGGCATCCTGTCATTACATCAGCACTATCAGTACAATATGCTGCTGTTTTTTTTTCTTCTTTCTGCTTCACACCCTTAAAATAGAGCTGCTCTTCCATCTGCAATTTAATTTTTCCTGAACACTAGACGTGGGGGGGGGAAATCGAGCAGAGTATCGCAATATTTTGTGTGGCAATATTATATCGTCTCATGGCCGCCATGAAGTGATATTTTAGAAAAAAAAGTTGGATTAGACTGAAATACAGTTCAGATAGTGAAGTGCGTGCAGCCTTTTATAGGGTTTTACTTTTACTACAGTGTGGGTCAGTCTGTGGGCTTGACTCCCATTGTGTAGAAATAAAATCACTGAAGGGAGATGAATAGACTGAGAATGTTTTCGTATTTGACGAAACGGTTCTTGATTTAGATTTATTTTGTGGGCAAAATATGCGGTTAAAAAAGTTAAATCGCAATATATTGTATCACGATTCTCAGCATATCGCAAAATGTTTAAAATCGCAATATTGTATCGTGATAATATCGTATTGTGGGGCCTCTGGTGATTCCCACCCCTACTGAACACATCGTCATCGTAAGGATAATTTTAATATAGTGAAAATAGATTTTTGTCATTTCTGCAGAACTTGAATATTTGGTATCTGGAAAAATAAATGTTATGATTTATTTGTTCCATATGATACAACCTTAGCAGCCTGATAAAAAAATACAGTACAGCTTTGCCTTGGCATAGATGTACAGTATGGCATTGGCTTGTTTCAATGACATCTCTAATAAGGAAAGAGACTCATCAGGAAAGAATGTACTAGTTGTGGATTTTCTTTCCCTGCCGCAGCTTAAGCTAACTTGTTAAAAGCCAAAGCACAACCTTCCTTTATACATAAAGAAATGTTTCCTCATCTTCTCTTTCTCTCGGACTCTCTTGAATAACGTTCACATAAAATTAACTGCTGGCAGCTTAAAAAACTAGAATAGTGTGAACATGCCCTTATGGGACTCTCAGAGGTTGATGGGCCAGTGACATGACAGCAGACATTGTGATCAAATGTACTAGCCAAGGCAAAAATATGGATATTTGATGGACACCTGGCCACACAATTAAGTTGACTTATTTTCACTACACAGCTCCAACCCCCCATCAGTCAGATCATCTGACATTCACCTTTTTCAGCAACTGTAACACATGCTCAAGTTTCAGGAGTAACCTGTAGAGGTAATTTGAGTCAAACAGCCATAGTATTATCTCTGCAACAGGCTGGATTACTGGTCGTAGTCCAACACTAAGTCCAAAACAGAGCTGAACAGTTTCATTTCTCTCTAATTTTTCCCTTTCTTGAGTAAACAAGGTCTTGTTATACCCACTAAATGAAAGCTTGGTGACTACTAAAATTCACAGTTTGGTTACAAACCTATCATCTGTTGGTTCTAAAAAAAACAATCAGTTGCCTTTCATATGGTCTGTTCTGTTTCTTCTTTGATTGCACTTGTATTGCATTTTCCATTCAATAGAAGCCTGATGACCAAAGACATCTAGAAACACACTTTGATAAATGTTGGCATCAGGGCTTTCATTTTCTTATACAATTTTTGTTGGAATATCAAGAGAAGTTAAATATTTAAACTAGAACAACCATTTTAGTTAAAAACATACAGTCTAAAAGCATGAAAAGCTAGTTAAATGTAGTTTATAATGAGGTCCAGCATTGCATGTCGACTCTGAATGGCCTATTGACTGGTTTGTTAACTAACCTAATAGATGATAATGGAGGGCACTAGCAAGCAAAGCCATGCTGATTCCATTATCACGACATCCACATCATCTGAAAAGCTGTGTGAGAAAGTATTTCTACACAGTAAATACATAGCCAAAAATTGAAACAAGGATCAGGCTCACACATCATATGTTTTTTGGTACAAATGTTCTGGATTTATGATGTAATTATTGAAGCAAAGTCAAACTGCTTGACATTAAAACAACCAAAATAATCATCAATGCTTAAGCTTATTTATATCCTAAATGACAAGATATGTAATAATGAATGTTTACACTGAAAATCAGTCTTTATTATTTAGACTCTTGGCATCTTTATGTAATAGTGTTGCAACAAAATGATAATGCTAAGCAACAGATAGATACTAGTAAAAGCAAAGTGGACCAAAGGCCATTTCACTGAATCCAACAGCATTTTAAAATTTGAATGTTAACCTAACTGATTTCTTTCAATATATTTTTGTCTTTCTGCCAGGATAAGGCTTGAAAAATTTGCAGAACTTCTGTGCTTTACTTTTTTAATTGTATATTGGTGTTAATTCCCTGTTATACTCTCTACACTTGGGACTGTATCCATTAACAGCTTTTTTTGCACTGGCATTGTTCACTACATCAATTTCACAGCGCTTCTCATTCTCACTGTTGCTAGGTAGTGACCATTAAGTCTCTTTTAGAAAGCGCTGTATGCTGAATATTTGCTTTTATTTATAGAAATATCACCAAGAAAACATAAATTGATGCAAACGAATCCTGTCCTGGTATAAGCAGTAGTCCTTTACTGGAGCTGTACCCTCAAAAAGATGTCTTATTAATGTATCCTCCATGGTTGTTGACAGGATGCTGTCAAACACTGCAAACTGCATTAGTTTTGTATAGAAAATGGGTACAAAATGGACACAGGTCCTTGCTATCCAAGTGAAGAAAAAATACATGTTATATTCTGATGCAGATACATAGCTTTATTTTTATTTTTTTTATAAAGAATTTAAATGAAAACACAATACTAGTTAAAACAGTTCCATGTATTCATGTATGCTTAATTGAAAATCTTTATTTGTATTGTCAGTAGAATTACCTCTATTGATTCTTAAAAATGTGTTTGGGAAGGCCAGCATTTTATCCCATCCTTATATAAAATGTATATGTCTATAATTCCTAACCAACACCTCCAGTTTTAAGTTCACATTACAGCTCATATTATTTATGCATGTTGTTTGGTTTCTGTTGTGCCAGCATCTTGTTAATGTGTACTCTATACAAATGTGGAGATGAATCTATAAATGTCCATGTAGTACCAGCTTACCCAAGCAGTTCAACAGCTGTAATGTTGCTTTGCTCATGTCATGCATTAATGGACACATTTGGCCTACAGTAGATTGTCAGTCCTGTTTTTTCCTCCCAAGTCACCAATCATATTCTGCACATGTTAGAGAACATCACATGTTCATATTCAATGTAGTTCATACAAACTTCAGAATTTGTAATGCAAGTCATAGTGGTTTGTTCATTTTCTAATGTATCTCATAATCTATCTCTCTCTCTCTTATATCACGCCTATGAAGAATAAGTCTGTCTGAAAAGCAGGAGTGCAATCCAAACCAGTGCTCAAAGTACTGGAGCCTTACCAAGAGCATCTGAAGACAGAGCCTTCAGTCACATTTACCGTCATATTGTACTGGTTCTTCAGGAATTACAGCTTAACTCTTTCAAGTTCCTTCAGTTTTTTGCAAATACGTCCCTTCTGCCTCCATGTTTCAGTATGCCAACAATGTTTAAAAACTGTTAGGAGAAGGGGGAGGGTAGTTTGACTGTCAGAGTCCAAGAAGTAGAAAATGCAAAATCACAAGGTGCATCAGTACCTTGGGATCATCATATTTTTTTTTTTAATCAACACATGCAAGATTATATGGTTTTTTTAAAATTTGCAAGTGACATGATTGAGTTTAAAGGCTAAAAAGGCATTAACAGACATCAATTTAACAGAAACTATTTCTCAAGGCTTGACAGTTTGAAGAGTTCAGCTGAAGTTAAGTGTCTGACCTCGATTTCCATTTTGATTACTGCTCTTCAGGGGCAACAGCACTTGTAATCTCTTTTGAATCCAAAATGTGGTTAAGCAGAAAGATGTGGCTTTTTCAATCAGTAATCATGTTTCAAACTGTAGAGCTGTAGAAAATCACAATATCAAAGTTTAACTGTTTCAGCCTTCAAAGTCTTTGGCTCAACCACTTTGGACTGTAAGGACGGATTTGTAGTGTTGACATGGAAAAGTAACCACCATGCTGGTAGAAACACTGAAGGTCTTGACCTGCTCACAGTTTAATATATACAACAAACATGCAGTATTTATATCATGCCTGAGGAATCTGAGGCTCCCCTTGCAGTGTGTGCTGGACACTAATCTCTGCCCCTTTGGTGCCCATCAACATTTCATAGAATTATAACGATGCAGAAAGAGACCAAAACAAAATGAAGCGGAGCGTGCAGGTCAGGGGATCTCTGAACAGGGACAGATAAGTCTTAAGCAGTCTTTGGTACTCTTAAATTATGTGTTAGTGTCTTAGGTTAGATTTATCTTTACTGCAAAAAATGCTGGCCTTATGTAAACAAAAGGGGGGGGGGTAGAAAAACTCTGTTTTTATTTATAAAGTGCTTTATTAAATTTAGGTACAACTGATTGTTAAATGAAGAGCTGCATCATTTCAAGAACAGTATTCGTTACTAAACAGAAGTAACATCCAGTAAATCCATCCACATCCATCCAACACGGTACTCTGTAACAGAGTTGTTAAAGTTTGCAGTTACAGACTACAGCAGGATGTGACATTACTGATGATGCATTTCTGATGTATGTTGTCACCCGTAACCACCAGTAACCGATCTATTGGATCTCCAATAGAGACGCAGGAGGATTTTAATAAATTTTGTTTTTTTCTACAAAGGTAGTTAATGCAGACGACATGTGTTGGTAAGGCCGCTGTCTTAACTATAAAGTGCTGCAGGAAACATTTGTAACTATATTATGTCATGCCAATCATCTCCATTGTATTATGCACTAGTGGCCATTTTAACTGTAAGAACCTCAGCAATTTTAGAATGACACCTTGATTTTACCCCTTAGAAATCAATAATGATGGAAAAGTTAAAGAAACTCCGTCTTCTGGTCGTGTGTACATGCAGTCCCTGGGCTAGAATATATTAGAAGATAAAAGCTGGGTACTTTTAGATACTTGCTAGAGTAAGATTTAAGTCAACTTGTTATACTTATTAACCCATCCTATAATTCTGTGCTATTATTTATTTTTGTATTAATTGTGTTTAATTATCCAAATTCATTCCTTCAGTCTCGGGAGTTTAATCAAGCCAATGAATAAAACAATAAAAATAGCAGCATAGCACACTGTGCAGCCTACAAACCTTCTTTGCTCTTTACAAACCCACAAAGTATTTGTCCTACAGTGACACAGCACTGTGGTATTCACCCATTTCTAGTTGGCTTCAAAATATGACCAACACGTCATGATACTCAGATAACATCATGGCTGACGAGCTTGTGCAACGCTTTGTTTCTACACAAGCAGAATCTGATGTTGCTAAATAAGGAGCAGATGAGCTGCAATGTTTCCTTTTTATATTGAGGTTTTTCACAAAAGAGAAAAACCTGCCACATATTTAAAGACTTAGTGGAATAAGAAACAAGAAAAGTCGCACATAACATTTACTAAAAGGAACATTGTTGTAGCCTGTTGAGGAATGCTGTTAAAAAAAATCTGCAGATTTAATTCAAGCTCCCTGTAAATCCTGTGTACTTATTGTAATATTGTCTAATGGCTCCTGTGCTTTATTGCCGTCTGGGGCAAAGTGATGCTTCTCGTTTCTGTTATTTGAGGTCAAGCTTTCATTTAGAAGTTATTCAAAAGGCCAGTAATAGAAGGGTAAAACCTGTAATTTAGGGCTTCTCTAGTTTCATAACCCCTCTGATTGGAGCCCATTATACTTAAAGGATGACAGTGTTTGAGGTTCAGACTGCAGTACCAGCAGAAATCAGATGACACACTTTTAAAAGCACTGAGAGAGACTGTAAAATATGTCCTAATATAAGGAATAATATCTCGTCTTTTCTTCCGTGTGGTTATGAAATATGATGCTGTAGAAAATGCAGTACAGGGAGATTAATTTTGTTTAATGCATTTCCCTGTCTTGCATCCAATATTTGATACATTTTAATGCCAAGATATAACATTTCATGTAGGAGTGAAGGGCTCCTGTTTTATCCTTTTGAAAAAACACTAACATAATATTGCTGAAGTATAAGATCCATGTAGATCTTTTGCAGATTGATTAATGTGAAATTTCTGTCTGATATTTTCTTTTGTTTTTCATACATAGCTTTGTAGCTCTAAAGGAAACATTTTCCTTCCTTCCTTGCTAAGCACCCCGAGGAATGTGTGCACTAATGCATCTGTATCTGAAAAGCAAAAATAGCTCCACGTTGGGAAAAAGCATCTACACATCAGGCTCTATCTAACAGACCCAGCCCCCTCTCCTCTCAGGGGGATATAGACAATTCCCAGTAAAGAAATAAGACATTATTTCTTACATACTCTCATTATTTCTTACATACACTCTGGTTACTCAGGAAGCTTACAGAAAACATTATGAATATGAGACAGGCAGCCCATCCTGGATGGTTGCCACCATTGTTTCCTTGAAATAGCAAGAGAAATTAAGTCAATCTTCATATGCATGACCATGACTTAAAATAAGGGTATTGTGGAGCATGCTTAAAAAGGAGAAAAAAAGTATTGCTTAACATGAAGAAAAGTTGTTAAGAGATTACAGAAGGCTAAAGGAATTAATACTATGCGATGTGTGCTTATTTGCTTTCTTGCCAAGAGTTAGATGACAGAATTTTTTACCAATCTGCAAAATAAATGTAAAGCTGCATGCAGATAAATATCCTTAACTGTCAGCTTGACCTGATACAAGGGGAAGCGGTTAGCACAGCTCTGACCTATGGTACTGAAAATTCACCTATCAACACATCCTTGGTGCACTAATAAAAAGAGCAATCTCAGTATTGTCCTCTTGGCAGTACCTTTAGTAATAAACTGTTGTTACATGTGTATTTTCCTAACAGATTATGTTTTGTTGGTTTTAAATATTGCCAAATGGTTCATTACCTAGTTTGGATTTGTTGCTTTTGAGGTTTTGATGTTGGTGGTCTTTTATTTGTTCAGCCATAGTAACTATGAAAAAGTGCAACTCATTTGAGATCTCCAAACACTTTACCTAGCTTCCCCTTAATCTCTTTGGTGGCCCACCACTTCAGGAGACTTCATCCAACATCATAACTGGTGCTGTCTTCTTGCACATAATCAGACTGCTTCATACTCTTTTCTGCTTGCCTTTATGTAATTTTTCACACATTTTTCTACACTCTGAATTTGTCTAGTCACACATAACAGCAATAAACCAGCATTGCTGTTGCTTGATCTACAATCTTGTACATGTTGTTAATGTTAAAATGTGACGTCTGCAGCGGGTTTTTTTTTTTTTTTTTTTTTTTTTTTACATCCTGTCCTTCCTCCTGAGACCTCCAACCCTTCAGTCTGACAGCAAAAATCATCTGTGAGGAACTTGTGTGACATGCTGTCCCTGACATTATATAGAAATGTTTTAAGGGTGCTTGTGTAAAAGGAACTCAATCCTGAAGTCTAAGAGCAACGGTTTGTGGTTTTGTTGGTGTTAATGATCCAGGCTTGTTGAGTCTTGATTGCATCATGAAGACTCCAGGAATTCATTTAGCTAGCCAAGAAATTCTTAAACATCACTCTCTTAAGTGTTATTTTTTCAAAGTTAATAGAATAAGAGGCAACATGCTAATAAGTTAGGTTTACAGTGTTGGTGACTGCCTAGATTTGACCTTTTGGACAGAGTGATGTTAATGGTTTTTCCTCCTGTTTCAAGTGTTTGTGCTAAGATAAACTAACAATATCTTGACTGTAGCTTCACTTTTTAATGTACAGATGTGAGACTGGTATTGATCTAATGTACTGGTAGCTCTCAGCAAGAAAGCACATATGAACTCCCCCCCAAGTGTCAAGGTCCCCTGTCCACCTAGCATTTCTTCTGGGCAGAAAAGCGCTGGCTGTGCCCTCAGGAAACCTTGTATGAAGCATTTCTGCACTGCGAAGAAACCTCTGCACATTAGTCCTGTTTCTATGACAACAGTCTGTTTACCGACACTGCTCCGTTGCTTCTTGCTGTATATTTTATATTTGAGTTTTTTTTTTTTTGTTTTTTTTTACTCCAGCAGACATGGAGCAAAGAGGTACAAGACATGATCTGTATGCAGCAACAATACGGAGGATATCATACATTTGGATACTTTCCTTTCTGAAAAGTTGAAAGATTTTCAACTTGAGCGCTCAGAAAAAAGGCCCTTGGTTCTGCACTTTTTCTCCTGCTGGCCTCCTGCTGCTACAAACACTCTCTACTTATTGAAAACAATTGAAAAAATACGCTGGTACTCAGAAAATAACGCTAGGTGGACACAGGGCCTTAGAATGCTAAATCTGTGATTGACGTTGACTGTGACGGGGATGAAATGAAATCTGAAATGTTTCATATTAAAAACGGCAAAATCAGGCCATAGTGGCATCATGCTCCCTTTTCCACTCTAGTTCAAGTGCAGTATTCATTCAGCACTTTGATGATGAGATCCTTTGAGATATGATACTTTGGAAAATTGGCAATAAGCAGCGTGTTAACAAGTCAGCTGGCTGTAGTTACACTCAGATATTGAGTTCACTCAGAGCAGCAGCCAGTGGTCTGACTGGAGTTGAGTTGCGTAAGTACTTCGTCAGCTGTCAACACTGCTGGAACATTTTCACTAGGTGTGAAAATGATTGGGATTTTTTCTCTATCTCTGACTGTGTGTTTTACCCGTTTCATGGGGTAGTGCCTTCTCAGTTGCATAATCTGGCTCTAGAAAGAGACTCACAGTGATACTTCTTATCCGGACTTCTCGTCTTTTCTGTCACACATACAGATAAATCCGCCAAGGAACTGGGTGTGATTGCATCAGTGGCAGTGCGTTTCTGTGTTTGAGGGCTGCAACAAATTTGTATTAATGTTGGATTAATCTTTTTTTGCGATTAGGAGTTTAAAAATAGTGAAAAGTGCATTGCAAATGCAGAAGTGAAATGTTCAAGTTGCATTTTTTTCTGACCAAAATATATTTGTTCTGGTGTCTTACAAGCAACAAATTAGGGAAATTATTATTATCATATTATTATATTATAGAATTAAAATTGAAAAATAGTCCAAATTCATTAACTTCAGATTGGTTTACACAGATAAAGGTGCACGTTTGACACTCCCTGTAAATGAAGACATTTGTTAGCACTTCAATGTCAACAAGTGTCATGGAGGCATCTATATTTGTGAAACCCCAGAACCTGTGGGGTATCTGGTTTTTGCAGTGCTGTAAATCACACCTGCAGTGGAGGCTCTCTGTCCCTCTGCTAAAACTACAGAGAGAGTCCTGTGCCTGCAGGGATGAGCTGCTGCCGTGCTGAAACAGAACATCAGTGTACACCGTGTCACCACATTTGTGGACGACTGCCAAATGCTGTTTATAGCTTAGCTAGGGTCAAGTTTGACAGCTCTAATAACCCTGAGCGCACTTACCGTCTAATCCATAAAAGGCTTTACAATCAAAGCCGAGAATGACTGGGCTGCCTCTTTGTATTGTAATTGTCTGCCTGTTTGTCCTGCAGTTCAGTTACAGACGTAACGGTGTGTAATAAAGCAGCTGGTCAGAACCAATTAGGATGTTTATGGGCTGTTTAAGTCAGTTTGTCTTCTGTCCCATTCACCAAGGATTTCAGTTAGTAAATCTAAACCCACTCATTGTTAAAGTAGTATCTTATATTCTACCTGTCCTACTAACTGTCTCATTAACTGTATTTATTGGCCCAAGCCCAACTAAAACCTGACATTTAAAAAAATTAATTCGCTTATATAGGTAGAGTTTTAAGTTGTTTGAATGACAGAAATCTGCTCACATAAGATTGAGCTTGCCCAGAGCATCTAATCTCCAAATTGCAGCTGTCATCAACGTTTGTCTCATCTCAATTTTTTTTTCCATAGAGCATTAATTGTTTTCAACATTTACAAGTAGTGATTCAGTGCATTTTCTTTCTTTGTATTGTTCCAGATGCTCCCTCCACAGAGCAGCAGGAACTGTTCACCCAGAAACTCCAGCAATGCTGCATGCTCTTCGACTTTCTGGACTCTGTGACAGACCTGAAGAGCAAGGAGATCAAGAGGGCCACGCTCAATGAACTGGTGGAGTACGTCTCCACTAACAGAGGGGTGCTGGTGGAAACTACGTACCCAGAAATCACTGATATGGTGAGGACACACTAGACTTTATTTCTGTTGCCTTATTTATTTCTATTTACAGTGTTTATTGTTAAACAACACACAGGCCTCCTGTTATTGTGCAACATCCTGTGCACTTGAACAGGATTCAAAATGAAGGCTGTGTGTGTGTCGAGACAGGGCGTGTCATGTGACCAACATGTTACCGTCTTCCTACCAAACTTCTCAACATACCAGTACTATTGTAGCTCACAATCTGTGGTGGCATCAACCACGGTAAACCACATATTTTTGCTGTAATATGAAGCTTTCTCTTTCCTTTTTGTCCTCGGTATTAAATGTTCAGATGTGTTTGCATAAAGTTGGACTTGAATTTGTCATTCATTAATCCAATTCTGCCACATACAAATCTAATTTCTTTCAAAAAGAAAAAGACACGTTTAAAGGAAGCATTACTTATTTTTCTTCTACTGATAGCTGCTGTAATCTTGGCTTCAGCACAGTTTAAAAAAAATACTGCCAGCCTTCAAGATGTTAGCCAGGGGTTTATGGTTTGCTGCAGTGATCTTATTTACTGTTAAATAAATCGTCTTTGTTAAGATTTAGTCCAACTTCTAACCTCAGTTTGAACCTAAATAACCCACACTGAGCTTAAGGCTATCTCAAACAAATTGTAACTTCTTTGTCAAACGAACCACATCAAAAATGATCCTCTTTGCACGTCTGTCTATTTCCCATTCCCAAGGAAGTAGAGTGCAATCTTTAATACATATCCTGTGACTTCCTGAACAGACACAGATGTGTTTCCCCCCCATTGGACATCCATTACCGTTCAACTAGCTGGTGACTAGAATCAGAACCTGCTTGGCCTTGATGGGTGGTATTCTCGTATATATCCACGTCTGAACTGATCGCAGATTTACACATATAATCTGCAAGTTTAATGCCATGTGACAGCAACACACACTAATGCGATAGCAACACACACACACAAGCTTACATGTTGGCACTGTGGACGTGCACAGTGTGAGCAGTATATCGGGGTGGACTGAATAAATAGATGAGAGAGGTATTCATCACACATCGTTAATAAGAAACCGTAGGCGATAACTACACAACAGGTTACAGCATGCCTTGGCATAGGAATCCACATTTACATGTTTGCCAACCATAAAGTAACCCCTCAACTGCATCTGCATATTAAAACCACCAGCTTGCAAAACTACCACTCTACTACTCCGTGCCCTCAAGGCTCTTAAGGCTGCTGCATTTTCAAGGGAATGGAAATATTTAATGTAATATGTGCAAAATATACATTCAAAAGGAAGAAGTCTGCTCAGATAGAATTGTTGCACAGTAGAATACGGTATGTGTCAATATATTTCTATCATATTAATTCACAAAACACGTTTAAATTCAGCAGTCACTGACAGGGCAGCAATGTGAGTGAAAAAACATCATATCAAATATCAAAACGACATAAAAACCAAACAAAGAGAGCACAGTTCATAAAAAGTCTTAATGCGTCATAGAGCTACAATGCTAGAAAGTTTGTCTTTGGCCGAGACTTTAGGATCCATCCATCAGAAGGAAGTCCGTCTGTGTGTGTCGACCCCGCCCCTCTGTGTCATTAATGACCTAATTAAATGGTAAAAACAAAGTATAACCACTAGTGTTCTTATGCTACCATGAGAGTTTCAGAGGTCACTTAAAATGTCTGGGGAGTGTATTGAAAATGGCATATGTTGTTTTTCTATAGTGTTTCAAATTCAAATACAGTAATTTTAAATTATAAATGATTCATTGAAAAATAAAATGATCACCCTATTGTGGTGAGATCTCTAGTTTCATATTGTGTGTTTCACATAGAATAATGAAGAGTGATATCAGAAAGAGTATCAATAAGTATTGGTATCGATGGGCAGTACCGGTATGGATAGATAATTAAAATACCTGTTCCCTAATTAGGGTTGAGTGATTGATATGTCTGCTTTTGCAGGAATCTGGTTTCAGAATAAATCAGTATGTATGAAAACCACCATCACCCCCTGCAGAGTATCTGAAGCCAACATGCTATAGATTAGCGTTGATGGAGCAGGTGTCCGGAGCAGCCGAGTATCCTCCTACAGAACAATAATGAGTCATGTGCAACATTTAGAACACAACGGTCAGTACTGTATTCAGCGCTGCAGTGATTCACTCCACACTGCAGATAATCCTGATGGACACATCCACAGCTGAGTCAACCAGTCTCCACTTTATTAATGGCCTGTAGGAAGAAATCGATGCCAGACCTGGAAACTATTGGTTAAGGATTCAGTTTATTTTCAATTAATGGTGTTTTACAGGTTAACATCATTACATCGTTTTAATGTTTCATATGCATTTCTGAGTCAAACCAGATTTCATTATAGTTGGTCAATTTTTTAAGTACTATTTTGTTCCAACAAGAGTAATGTTTTAATACCTAGGGTCCTATTTCAAATTCATAAGTGTAAAAGTAGTGTTCATTTTGGCAGCAATTTTAGATTTAGTCTTTAGTCCGTCTGATATTTTAGTCTTGTCTCGTTAACTAAAACATTTCCATGTCATCCGAGTTTTTATTATCAAAGAAGTTATTTCCAGCTTGTCAACATCTCATCCTCCTCATGGAAAAATTATCATTGAACATTAGCACAGGTCTAAAGAAAAGCACTAACAGGTTGGTCAAGGGTTCATGGACTGTGTGAGCATCACTAAGGGCACTTGCTATTTTAGTTCATGTAGGTGCAACAATATAATTGGCAAAAAAGAGCTGAGTAATGTGGAACACAAATCAGAGGGAGTGTTGTTTCATAAATGATCTGTTAGTCAGTCATGTGACCTTTTCCTTCACATTGAAGCTGCTGCGAAAATCAAATTTATAATTCTCCAGGGAGTAATGATGTTGTCTTGATGCTGCAGAGCAGAACACACAGAACCAGTGAAGTGCATCAAAAGGAAGATGCTGGGCCATTTTATTTCATGTATTGTGTACACAGTAATCTTAAAAGCAGATCCTCAGATTTAAGTAGTGCAAAGTCGCAAGAAGAGTTATGTTTTAAAACACTAAACAGAACAAGAAATATTTATCTTATATACTGTAAATGTGCAGGTCTATCATGAGAGAAGATAAAGGGTGTGTGAGTAAAATGTGCTTTTATCCTAACGTCTAAATTCTGTTGTTCAGTTTCCAATCATGAAATGAGACACAACCTGCAGCTAGTGTTTGAGCAGCACGTTCTCTATCAATAAGCTAATGTACATTACATCAGTGATGTTTTCTGCTACTTTGTGAAAGGGTTCTGTCATTGGTCTTTCTTAGTGATTTTAAATACTCAGGATGCAGCGATATGAGTCGAGGTCAATCGAAGAACCCTAGACCTAGCTGAGTATCTGCACTACAGATAGGAGTCTTTGTAAGGTTAGACTAATAGCTGCTGCACTTGCAGAAAGCTGGCATGATAACAGCTCTCCATGATACTCCATTCTCTGCATCCCATGATAATGAAGAGGTGAGTGTTCAAAGTGCTGCCTGTTATTCTGCAGCAGCAGGGACTGCTTTGATCCCAGAGGTTGTTAAGAGTGCAAACGGCATGCTTTCTTGTCTATGCAAAAGACGGTTTTGCCCTTTTTTGCCAAATGTATAATTAATGGTATGAGTATATTGCAGAAAATCACTTCTCTCTCAGGCAGTTTTTTGATTGAACTCTTCATCTTCTGTGCCACATATAACTAAAAAGCCAGCAAAGCTACTTGAGAAGAACATCTTTGAGCTATATTCCTCTTATTTAATTTGATTCCTACCTTTCTCATCCTTTTTGCTAACGCTGCACTCTGTGCTTGCGTTTTTTCTTCTTTTAAGTCCTTCTTACCACCTCCCTCACTCGCTCTCTCAGCTCTCTTGTGTGTTGCTAGGTGTTTGTTGCTACTATCTATCAACCTCAGTTTGACCCCATACAGAATCTAAAAAGTGTGCATTTGTATCTATGATTTTAGATTTTTCCGAGTTTTGATCTGGAGAATTAGCGCAATATTTGTTGTAAATTGCGGCAGTCAGACTGTAAAGGGCATTAAGTACATTAAAAGTTTGTCTGCTTCAGCTGAATTGCACTTTGAGTTCTATAAAGAGCACTTTCAAATACCTGTTGCTTTCATATCATGCACTGTCCTTTCCTCCTTTCTCTTCCCCCTTGTGGTGTGTGACTCAAAATTCAAAATCTCTCCTGTAGACCAAAGAATAGACAGTTTAATAGCCCCAAGTGGAGACAGGCTGTTAAGGCAGTTCAGTCATTTTAAATCTGATTCATCATAAACAATAGTTACACCTTACTATATATATCAGGCTATACATGGTTGGATTCTGTTCTGTTTGTGGCCCTATGTCTTCAACATCTCCATTAATCCTGACCTTATGAGTGTTTAGGCCCAGATCATTTCTCTGTAAAAATGGGCATCACACTTTGGCTCAATGCAGCCGCCTGGCAACCAGCTCTGTGAGTCATCTGTCTCCAGCTCAGCCAATGATGTGCCGCACATCAGGAAATCCAGAGTAATAATATACCACAGAGAGCAGATAGAGGCGGCTGTTAACAGAGGAACGGAAATTGTTGCTGTTATGAGCAGAAAATTAAACTTGTGTGACTGTTATGTTATAATAGACAAAGTCAAACCATGGTCTGCCAAATATTTAGTGCATCTGTCAAATTTAACTTTGACTTAACCTTCATATGCTCGAGACAAACACTGGTCACAGGAATGACACAGCTGGAAACAAGAGGTGAGCAGACTCTTAATGAGTAGGACAGTGTGGTTACAGAAACTATTAGGTCTATTCTTTTTTGAAGGAGAAATAACGGGGGGGGGAAATCAGTTCACAGTTTATTTTTATCTTCTTCCATGAACAAAAAACATCATATTGTTTCCTTGGGCTTTCTAAAAATATGATGGGTATTTATCACTAATTTCTGACATTATGGAGACGAATGCATAACAGAAAATATCCTTTTTTATTTGCAACACAGTTCTGATGAAATAAGTAAAGCAGAATGTAATAACTCAGAAAATAACTGGGTTGGGGGGGTTGGGTGTAAATACTTACATGTGCATCTTAATTGCAGAGGTGTTGAAAGTGCTACTTGATTTGCACAGTGAGTGAGTAACTGTATAATTCATGCAGGGAGAATTGATGATTCTCTCTGTCAGCGATTTAGAACATTGGACAATTTGTTGCTTCCAGATGGTGTTTTTCAGCAGTTCAGAAACAGCTGCAATACACTGGCAGACTTCTCTAAAATAGCAGAGAAGAACACAAGCAAGCAGGCAAATAACAGCCCATTGGTGACATTGGTGTCAACACTGGTGAGCTGAGGGGCTTCTCTGAATGCACAGCTCATTCAACCTTGAAGGGGATGGAGCCACAGTAGCACAAGACCATGCTGGCTACCATTCCTTTCAGCTTATAACAAGATCAGGCTAATGTGGTCATGTGAAAAGCAAAACCAGATTGTCTGAATGCCTCAGCACTTAAGAAATGTTGCTAAACTTTCCCTGCAGTGTAACGAGTAAAGTTACAAAGTCCTCATCATCTCATGACGCTTCTTTGATATTATTATATGGTTGCTTTGGTTTGTGTTGTGATGAAATCTGCATCACATTAAAGCTACTATAGAGACAGGAACATATGTGTAAGTTATTTCCATGGAGTGAATGCCTAACCGAGATTCACCCTTATTTTAGGGGTTGACCGATTATCAGCCTGGCTGATTATTTGGGCCCGGTATTCATCATTTGAACATCATTTCATATTCAACATATTTAGGCTTGTAGATCAAACTCTGGGGTTTATCGTGAAGCCAATATACTGAGCCTCATGTGTTGAGCTCTATTGTTTTAATGTATGCTGATTGATAAATCTAGTGTCCATGCTTTTGCTTACAGCATTTGCAACCACTGCATCTCTGCTAGCTGGTTCAGAAGTCATTACCCCTCCAAAGGTTTCTTTCGTTTCTTTATACAGCATGTCACATTTCAGGCCACCGCCAGGTTTAAAATCCCCTTCCCCTCCCATTAGTGTCATTTGGATTTTCCAGCTGCCAATAAATAATTTGATGTTGTCTTATCACTTCAGCGTGAGTGTTCACCCAGCCATATAATGCCAGCTTTTCCGGCTCCCCACTGCTGTATTTGTGTGTGTGTGTGTCACTCTCAAATTTACCCTCGCTAAAAATAACAAGGTGGGATAGAGGTGGCGGTGACCTGTCTGCATTGATTTTCTCTAGTACCGAATTTTAATGAGGGAATGCAGCAGATGCAGAATCTTCAATGGTTTAATCCAGACTCTCCGTGTTTAGTCAGAATGTTAAAGCATCCTCGATTTATCTGAACAGAAATGGTTGCTTTCCACTCTTATTAACAAGTTGCCATGATTTCTTGCTTCTAAGTGACTTCTTGTCTGACCTGTTTGTTGTAAAGGCAAATTGGCTATAGCTAAATTTACTGCAACTTTGTCACGCTACTATCACACTGTTCTCAGGTTTCATTCAACACGACATGCTGTATGTGGTTTAGAAGGTCTTTACCCATTACAGCTCTAAATTGAAACGACTTGTTTATTCAAGCGGCAATCTTCAGGGCTGAAAAATAAAGCGAATGCAGAAGTGCCATAAATTGCAATTCCTTGAGTGGCCACTTGATTTTGGCTACCAAGGCAAGTCACTGTCATGTCTCTGTGTGTTTTATTTTGAATTTCCATAAATAACCATCTATTTCCAGCAGTTTCTCCTCCCATGCTCTTTGGGGATGTAAACACATTTTGTGTGTGTGTGTGTTTTTTTCTCTTTTTATTAACTCTCTGTTCTCCCTCCAGATCTGCACCAACATATTCCGCACTCTTCCACCGAGTGACAACCCAGATTTTGACCCAGAGGAGGATGAACCCACTCTCGAGGCTTCCTGGCCTCACATTCAAGTAAGAACCTGAAACTTCAGCCTGTCTCTCCTTATCACATGTTGCCTTACTTCATTTTTTGTTGTAGATGTTACAGCTTGCATGATTCATTTTATTTTGAATTGTCTTTCAGCTGGTCTATGAGTTTCTCCTGCGCTTCCTAGAGAACCCAGACTTCCAGCCCAGCATTGCAAAGCGCTTCATCGATCAGAAGTTTGTTCTGCAGGTAGGAGTCTATTTTTAAAATTTAGCATGACACAGTTCTATTGTGAAAATAAATGCACCTACCTATGTAAAATAGGTACAATCAATATTAAGCACCTTAATCATGAGAGAATAAGTTGTCAGTTAGCGGTGACCCCATATAGTCGAATAATTGACGTTTTGTTTGTCAGAGCATCAGCCTGCCAGTCTCACAGCTGACCACAAGGATCATTCCATTCACGCTATATAGGAGTGTTTAATGTCTTATTTTACATAGATTTGTCTGTTTTCTCCAAATAATCCATGGCCTATTGTCAGTTATAGACATAAATTAGGATCTCTTTTAATATTGACATTGTTTTATTCACAATAAAACACTTGGATCACTCTAAGGAATAATAGCAACACTTTGCAAATGTTTGAGAAACTTCAAGTCACAACAGTGATGGCTTAATGACCAAGAAAACAGTTCAAGGACACACAGCTCTGTCTCCACTTCAAAGAGTCCAAGATTGTTTTTGTCATTGTGCCATTATGGCCAAGACAAACAACTAGTATGCTAAGTAGGATGAGTAAAAACATGAATGCTCGATCTGTCCTGGCTTAGTACTCATCTTGAGCGGGAATGCTCCATTTCTTGTGTGAAGCTGCAGAGTAAAGCATTAGCTAAAGGGGGGGACCACAGGGCCAGGAATGTTGGCTGGGCCACATCCGAGGTGCCTGGACCGACTTTCCATGATGTGAGTGTGTCGTGGGGGAGCCTTAAATAGCTGCCAGTTATTTACTCTTCAGGTTGTGAGAAGAAGACTGTGGTCAGAGCATATGGCCATCAGGGCGGCAATAAAGGCAGGGGAAGAAGGCCAGAGGTTTAATCTTAAGTTATCATAAAACACACAGCAAAGGAAAAGGTGCTCAAATATCTTCAGGAAGACATCCGCAGAGAGGTCAAAGCACGAGGGCAGCATAGAGCGGGCCGAGGTTCTTGCTTATTTTATCAAAAATATGTTCAAGGGCATCCAGACAAATCCCAGAAGAGGTGAATCCTAGGGTACCACACTTCCTAACTTTGATACCTCAATGACAAACCAACCTAGAAAAAGATCAAATAAACACTGTATGGCAGAAGTGGATGAAGCCACAGTGATAAAACCTACCATTTAATTTAACCCCTTCTTGATTTATGTTGTTACAATCTTGATTGATATGTGACCATATATTGTGCAATGGGGATCTGCTTATTCGCTTATGATGCTCGATCGATGTTTATGCTCTAAATGGGACTAAAATGTACTTAAAATTATGTGGAAAATGCTCACTCGAATCTAAACAGGGTGAGAAATAGGTTACTTTAATTTATAGAAATCTCAAACTTCTGACTTGTTTATTGAACTAGTGGAGTCTCCCCCTGCTGTTCATGGTAACAAATGCAGGTTTAAGGCACTTGACCATAGTTTTCACTGTTCAGGTCAAGATGCTCTTTAATAAATTCTTTAAACAAACACCTGAAGTGAATTTGCTCTCTGACATGTTCTCATGTACATGTTAGGGTTGTACTGTACTGTATTTTTGTCTTGAAGCCTCCTTTTTACAGTTGGGTGTGGAGTCATACAAACATGCAGAATAGCAGCATAGCATTAAAAATGGCTTTCTATCAACTTTGATTAAGTCAGCACTTTGTTGAGTTGTGTACCTGTCAGGTGTGATCACGCGATTCCAACATTACTTGACTACATCCCAAAGTGGTAATAAACCATTAAACATGGTCTTTGTTTAGATTCCAGATCACTGGCATTTTTCTACCCGTGTCCCTACTTCATGGAATATTCTGGTCCTTCAAATCATTGCTTTAAATCCAGCTCTGGTGCTATTGCAACAACTAGTGCAGGGAACAGTTGTTGCAGTAAACGGCCTTCCAAGTGGGAAAACAACCTTATGTGGAGCTGAGTGCAGAACATGTGGCATGGGTGTGTTTGGCTTTTATTGAAAGGGATCACTGGTTATATTTTTAGTTTGTGTCTGCAACTAAAGTGCTTCTGCATGACATTGGGTGCCCGTAAACAGTCATTAATTTAACATTGTGAAAACATTTTGAACCTGCCAGAGTAGTTGTGACTGAGGTTGTCGGCTTCAAAATATATTTATTTTTTTGCGCACATTGTTACGTCGCCAACCCAACACCAGGTGAGTTATTATGAAGTGTGACAGTTCGTTTTAGCTACAAATGTGTTTGGCAGCTTATTTTGTCCCTGTCGTATCCACAACACACAGTTGCTTTTGCAGCTTTTTCTCACAGCCAGGAACACTTTATCTGCTTCACCACAAACCCTGTATATTTAGTACTGAAACAAATCAATTACAGCGAGTTCTTGATGTAGTTTAGGGGTTGTTTCTCATCTTTATAATGCTTTCTTCTTGCTTTTACAAAGGTCAAAGTTCATCCATAAACAGGCTTCATGCAGTTCCTATTTGGCAGAGGCATTGACCTGACATTGTAGTTGTGTCAAAATAAATACATACAAATTGTAGCATAGAAATATGGTTTGATGCAAATATGATTGTGTGGCTTCCTGGGTTATTCAGGGACATCTTCTGATGCTGTTCCTGAAAAATCTCAGCGGGGCCCAACATGATCGAATATTGACATTACCTCGGGCGCACACGCAGCATGTCTGAATTATTTTCTGGTTGCTTTAGTTACATTATAACACCATGGCCTATGTCTATATTCCCTTGACTACTGCAATGAAAATAATGTGCACAACATGCATCTCTTTTATCTGGCGAGGATGCAACTTTTATCCAAAAGGTAAAAGTTCTGAAAAGAAAATGTTTTAAATAGTTACCTTCTCTCCTTTATTCTACCACATCTCTTGGATTTTCCCCGGGAGGAGCTCTTTTGTTATTATTCATAGGGGAAAGCAAAACAAATGTAAAGTGCATTTACTCTTTGTTGTTCTTTATTGGCTGCTTGCTGAGGTTTTACATTGCTGTTTGGTTGTGTCAATGTGGGTTCTTAAAGAGTTCTGCCTTTTAGGATCTTTGTATGGTTGAGTCTCTTTCAAAAGATACTGACTCACATTACCCTGACTTCAGTATTGTTCGGCTTAAAACCTATCTGGCACTCTGACACATGGTCAAACCGTTACAGCGTGTCCATGATGAAACTCTTTCCTGGATATACTCGCATTTAAAAATAGACACCTGTCACTGAGGTGCTGATAGCACGCTGGTGGAAGAGAAGCACTACTGTATGAGCCTGAAAAGTTCCTTTTGAACTGACTTGGCTGCCCTCAGCAGTATTGTAATAGTGACTCATAACCTGTTGCTGAAAATAGCTGCTAAATGCCAGAGTTTTCAGATCTATTTACAATGCAGAGCATTCAGTCACACATGCTGTATATTTGTAATGTATGTTGTTGGTAGATGTCAAGATATTACTTGATTCTTTAATTATTTATTGCCTTATAGCAAGAGAGACATTGACCTTTTCAACTTGGTAGATCGTGCCTTCTTTTGCTGGTCAGCCAAGAGATGGTCCTGAAGAAGAAAATGAATTTCACAATAAGCAGTCCTGGCACCGGGCAGTATATCAGCCTTAATATCAGGGAGTCCCTCAGGGTTTGGAAGTAAATTATTACTCAGCCTCAGGAAAAAGGTCCAGTGTGTCTCATAACAAGCCAGGATCTGTCTTCAGCAGAGAACATGATTGATTGATCTATTACATCATACATTCTCATGTAGTAATTATTCAGAGACGAATGTTTCAAGACCACTAATGAGATTTAACCAACAAAACCTTCCATATATAGTTATTTAAAGCAGTACAAAGACAATGGCACACACCCCATTCAGTGAAATTGTCATGTGTAAAATCAGCTTTAGTGTATGAATGAAAAGCTGATGGGCAACAGTAATAGGAAACATATTAGCTGAAATCCATTTTCAAATAGTTGTGAAAGCCGAGGTAACCTTGTCTTGTTCTGCGTTTGTCCCTCCAGCTGCTGGAGCTGTTCGACAGCGAGGACCCGAGGGAGAGGGACTTCTTGAAGACCATCCTGCATCGCATTTATGGAAAGTTCCTGGGACTGAGGGCCTTCATCAGGAAGCAGATCAACAACATCTTCTTGCGGTGAGTGAAATGTTCATAAGGTAGCCTGCATAACAGTCTGTGTTTGTGAGTGCAGCTGATGGGTGGATGGATGGAAGATTGATGTACTTTATTGATCATCAGCGGTCCGTCTATCTTTACAGCTCAGCAAGTTGTGCAACGATTAATACAAACATGATCATACCTCCTGTGATAAAACGTTTCAAAGGCTGCCATTTTGTTTCATTTCTAATGGATTTAATCAGCTTTAAAAGTCATGAATCTTTAGATACATCAGAAACACGAGCCATTGAGTTTAGCACATTTGATTCCTAAATTCTTCAATCTATTCCTCTGATTAGACCGGGACATTCAGGGCATGGTTGGTTGTCTGACTCACAGAAATGTTGTTGCATAAAAACAAAAAAGACATTTAATTAACTTTGTGCATTAAAGGCTCCAAGCAATCTAAAATAAACATTTCAGAACGATTTTTAAAATAGCCTCAAACCGATCATTTCTGACCACATGACATAGAGCGGAAAAGGCAACATGACTAGATTCAGCCATCAAATCCTGTGAACAGCAGTGAGTCTTTACGGTCTGGTTGCTGCGTGACAAAAGGCTCTAGATGATTGAAACAGGGGGTACTCGATGTCGTTTCCAACAGGCAAGGTGGCAAAACGGGTGCACCCACTTTGACCATCTGTCACTGTGAATAAAAATAGCGCCACAGTTGTCAGGCCCTGTCTGTACATACCATGGCTGCGCAGCTACATGTAAGTGGGTTACCAAACAGACGAGGTGAATGATGTACGGATCATTAAGTTACATAACAGGAAAGTGAAGCCTGCAGCTAAATATGTATGGTGGTTTTTTCCCCCCTGCTTTTATCACAACAACATGCAGGCAAACTGACCACATTCATTCATTCTAGGCCTATTTTATTAGGCGTGAAAGAATTAAGGGATATGTATATAATAATGAAAATAAGATGAATGATATTTCAATGTAGCAGCCTGAATCATTTGGTCTAATCGGTTTGACTGCTTTTACAGTTGGAATGCTTCTCTGGCTTCATGTTTTTCATACTGTCTGTCTGTTCCAGGTTCATCTATGAAACTGAGCACTTCAACGGAGTTGCTGAGTTGCTAGAAATCCTTGGAAGGTGAGTACTAACATTTCATTGTCATATTGCTACTCGTTTTCTGACATACATGATGATCTTTATTTAACATTGTCTGGCTTTAAAAGGAATGTGTGTAAGCAAACTTTAACCTCATGTCACACATCACCATGATGCTAAACCACTGACTTGTATAAACACTGAATGTTGATGCTTGTGTGGATTTTACAAGATCCTGTTTGTATTGGCCAGTATACACGTGATGTTGGATTATCAAAGTGAATTGGTCTGAGTACATTTAACCTTTATTCGGATAGGAAAGCTGTATAGAGGCAGGAAATGTGGGGAGAGGGAGCGGGGGGGGTGACATGCACCAAACAGTGTCAGGATCAGGAGTCGAACCTGCAACCAGTGTGCGGCAAGGACGGCAGCTTCTGTACATGGGACGCCTGCTCCACCAACTGAGCCAAACCAATGTGTCCATTTTTAGATATGATGTCATCATAAAAGAGTGCACCCCTCTTTTTTTAACAAGATCTCTTAGCATTGTCTGCAGACATCACAGCCGAGCAGACTTTGATATTGATCATTTATCGATACAGCCACATACGTGATCTATTGTCTGAGCCCAATAGTAACCAGGCCTTCATGTCAGTAATCTGGAAATACGTATCAGTATATGAGTCTCAAAAATCCCATAACCTCTGGATTTATGCTTATGTTCATAATGTTTATATATATATATATAGATATAGAGCAATGTTCCCATTAGTTATAGCAGGAACTTTCTTCGGCAGTATGTAAAATATGGAGCAATTTAAATGGGGTGTATTTTTCTTTGTATGCACACAAACTTGGCAAAAGAACTACCGGTAATCAGATTCTGGTAAACACTTCAGATTTTAAATATTTAGATACAGTTAAGAGTTCTAGTTTCAGTTGCTGTTCATTAACAACAATTTGTTTAGTCTTTTCTCAGTGTGTGATAACTAAAATCAAAGATAGACTTGAAAAAATAATATAATCATCAGTATCACAAAATCCTGCTAATTATTCTGTCATTGTGTTGCTGCAGACAGTCAAGGTTGTAGACAAGACTGTGGAGAGTGTTGCCTGTGTGATGACGTGGAGGACTTGTGCTCTCTTGCAGTCTGAAACTAAAAGGCCCCTCAGGTCTTCTCCTCCTCCTCCTTCCTTTCATCACTGCCATCCCAGTGAACTCTCTGTAATTCTTTTCAGGAACAACTCCTCACATCCATGCCGTGCCCCGATCTATAAGTATCAAGTGTGTGCTGCTGTTTTTTCTTTCTTTGTGTGCAGTAACGTACTGAACATTTTTCTGTGTACAGTATCATCAACGGGTTTGCGTTGCCTCTGAAGGCAGAGCACAAGCAGTTCCTCATGAAGGTGCTGATTCCGTTACACACAGCTAAAGCACTGTCCCTTTTCCATGCACAGGTAGGAAAAGCTACCCTTAGTGTTCTATCAGTATGTCATAACTCTTAATTTAGAGCTGCATCATGAAAAAAAGATTGGATGGGGGTCATAGTATGATTTATACAGCTTTTCTAAATCGGTATCTGCTGGAGTGTCAGTGAAATCTTTTTATTATAGCACCTCCTGGTGGCTTGGAAGTAGAAATGCATTGTAGAAGTATAATGTTTATACCAATTTATACTTATTATATAACAAATGTAAATGATATTTCTTAAGGTTACCGCAGTGGGAATTGATTAGAATATATACATTGTTAACTCACATGTTCATAAAGTGATGCTATACGTGTATGATGCTGCAGAACAGAGTGTACTTTCTTCCCCCCTTTTTTTTCCAGCTGGCCTACTGTGTGGTCCAGTTCTTGGAGAAGGATCCTACGCTCACTGAGCCGGTACTTTTTTTTATATCAGTCCTCCCACTCAAAGTACAAGGCCTCAGGCGCTAAATTAGTCTACACTGCAGAGAGATTTGTAGTGGGTGCTTCAACCACCCACTCAAACAGATAGCTGGAAAAAATGTGTCTTGTAGATATATTTTTTTAATTTATAGAGAGAAATTCTTACAAAATGTCTCTCTCATCTTTCCGTGCAGGTGATCCGGGGGCTGCTGAAGTTTTGGCCTAAAACCTGCAGCCAGAAGGAGGTATTCTGCTCGTCTCTAAACACATTCACAAAGTCGTCCTCCACATCTTCATGATGATGCTTCATGTTTTCTTCACCTCTCCCTTCATTAGGTCATGTTCCTGGGAGAGATCGAGGAGATTCTGGACGTCATTGAGCCAACACAATTCAAGAAAATCCAGGAGCCGTTGTTCAAACAGATCTCCAGATGTGTGGCCAATCCACACTTTCAGGTACACAAAACACACGTACAACATATTGATACCTTTAAATCTTCCTCAAACATTAATGTTTACTTGCTTGATCAAACTGTGAAAATAACAGATATACATGTTTATACTCTTGACTCAGAGTCCTTCAGTAAGTATTGATCATTTTAAATATTTAATAAAAACCATAATGTGGTTATTAAGTCATCTGCATCTGGTGTGTGAAACGATCAGGAGTTAGAGTGAACTGAGAAAGTGGTTTTTGATGAAAAAATGTCTTAACAAATATTTTATACTGATAAAAATACCCCTATCTATGAACAGTTACTGTATAGAGGGTAAAAAAGCATCTATCTAATGTTTGAATGCTGCCAACAAAATGTAAATAGTATTATTTAAGTGAAATGGAAGAAACACATCTCTGGATATCAGTACACATTCTAAAAGCAACACAAACATCATCCTCCAAAATGATCACAACACATCTGAGCTTGTGTTACTTTTACGGTATATCAGCCGCTCATTCAAGCTGACGCGTGAAATTGCTGTCACATTGAAGCAGCCTTGTGCTTTTCTGAAATGGTTTTTCATGATTGAAGTGACTGTTATAGGAAATCTAAGCGGTCTTAATAATTTGCCCTCACAATGCAGCTCATTGACATGTATGGAGAGAACCTTTCTTTCTTTTTTTTTACCCCCGCCTTTCTGCTTCTTTGTGTGTGCACCTGCAGGTAGCAGAGCGAGCGCTGTATTTCTGGAATAATGAGTACATTCTCAGCCTCATCGAGGAGAACATCGACAAGGTCCTCCCCATCATGTTCGGTAGTCTGTACAGAATCTCCAAAGAGCACTGGAACCCGTAAGTTCTCCAGACTGAAACTTTAACTTTAACCACAACTTCTACTTTAAAAAAAAAAAAAAAAGTTAAGATTCCCTGAAAAATAGGGCAGGTTACGTCAGCACCCAAACCATAACCTGCTTAGTGGAGGTAAAAAATAAGTCACTAAGTCACTAAATAAGAGTCAGAAGTTTAACTTTATAATTAGATTAAGATAGTATCCAGTGCAGTGTAACTCTGGTGTAGTCATGCTTAAAGTCTTTTATGGATAAGCAGAGGTTTTGAAATGTATTTTTTAACATTAAAGGAAGAATGTGCACATTTTTGATCCAGTAGATGTCGCCCTTGAGCACCAGCATTAAACCAAAACAAAGCTCCACTATTCTGAAGCCTCCGATCTCCTCCTCACTTTAGTTAACTCATAGCTTCACATTGCACATCAATTGACACAGAGTGACATCCAAGTAAACAGTGAGTAGGCGATGTTATTCTTTTTTCTCGAGTCCTTGACTAAAACAACTTTATATGCAAGTCCGTCCCGTCCATGTAAACATGATATAAACACGGCCATACAAAAATACAGCCAGCAGGACTCTCTTTTCACTCGTTGTCGACATGACTCAGAGAGACATTTACAGAGGATAGACTTGATTTCTGCTGCATTGATGTGTAAATTGTTGCACATTCTTCCTTTTAATAAAAAGAAAGTATAATTATAATATAACAGATTATTGTTTGTGATGTTTCTGTAGGTAATAGGGAATTGAAAAGTCTTGCTTACAGGGTGTTAATTAAAAAGTGCTAACCCCAAAAGACAAGGTGAATTTAGGTCAACTGTAAACTGTCTCTTCTCACAACTGTCTCTTTTGTGTTTCCCTGCTGTGTTGCAGGACAATAGTTGCTCTGGTCTACAACGTGCTGAAGACTCTGATGGAGATGAACTGCACGCTGTTTGATGAATTGACCTCCTCATATAAAGCCGACAGGCAGCGGTGAGCACATTAGTTTGAATACTCTTTGAGCCAGGTGATGTAGTCGATCCTGTTTATGTACAATCCATCAAGAAATATGAACGTCTGCCTGAAAGAATCAATTGATGTAGCTTCTCTCAGACCAGCTCGTCAGGATCAAACTTACCATTTTTTAGAAAGAGGTTGAACATTTTGTTCTTAAGACTAAAAGACACAAAGACAGTAAAGAAAAAAAAAGTAAATAACGAATAATAGAATAAATACTATTGGGGGGGGGGGGGAATCAACATTTCAACATCTAGTTATGCTGCTCTGTCTAACAGGATAATCATCTTTGATAACTTTGTTGATGTTGAAAAAATACCTCAATGTGTGTCAATGCAAAGATGGAAAAATAACAAATCAACATATGTGTGTGTGTGTATATATATATATATATATATATATATATATATATTAGAGCCTGACTGATTAATCAGCTGACTGAAATTGGCATATCCAGTGACTCTCTGTATCTGCAAATGTTATTGCAGATACTGTAGTATGGCCTATGTTACTAGATTAATTCAATAGACAAATGTAATTTCATTTGAGTTTCATTTTATTACACTAGCAGTTCACTTTCTGGCTGTCACCAGCAGAGTGTGCTATATGTATTACAACAAGCAGTATCACTCTGACCATCTTGTCTTCATTATACATCTTTTCCACAAGTGTTTGATAACTGAATTTGAGGGATCAATGCAATAAATGTGTTTATCGATCAATCTCTACAGATCAAAGATAGATCTAAGAAAAAAGGTATCGGCCAATTTATTGGTATCTGATTTTTTTGCTCTTTCTAATATCGCTATCTGCGCCAAAAATCCATATCTGTCAGGCCCTAATATATACACATACTTTAAGACTTAGCAAACCATTCAAATTGTATTGAATTATGTCCATTTGATTTCAAATTATGTGTGAAGCCGGCCTTCCTGAGGTCAAGTTATCACCTTGTCTTTTTTCTAGGTCCCAACATAACTCAGCTTCATTAAGTAAAACGCACTCCACATTTCTGAGCTAATCATGCAGCAGATTTAAACCCCCTGAGGGTGACAACCGATAATCACTACCTGGAAGGTGGTGTTCGTTAGTTTCTTCTGGTCCAGTGTGTGTGTCAGTGTTTGTTTGTTTAATGAGCACACAACTGATGCTCTTACATTTCTCTGACATTTAAAGAAATCTAATTAGGGGTTAACAGGCAACAGAGACTCTTTAGAGAAAAAAAAAGGCTTGAATACTTTCAAGCCACATCTTCACATATTCACACGTTTTTCACACATTTATTTGGACTTTTGCGACCACCTCCTCATCACAGATAGTGTTGAAATAACAGTGGGGGTTGTGGGGGAGGCGGCTAAAGGCAGTCATTGGTTGGTTAGTAAGATTTAAACATTATAATTAAATCTCCCGTGAGGAACTTTCTGTTTTTGTTGATTTGGACAAAGCACTCCCTCTCATCTCTGTGCCGATTCTGTCCTCCTCACGTGTAAGTAGTTTTCTGATAGAGAATTTCATCCCCCTGTCTTTTAGAGGTCAAAACTAACACTGACTTCATCTTTGCCCAGGAAACGTTAATAAAGGCAGACACTGTCACCTACCCGGCAGCAGAGTTTAAAGGCAATCAAAATAAGAATACATATCAGTCTGAGATTCAAAGTTTAATTCCCCACAACTAGATTAATTAATTTGGCATTTTTACGATATTGCTGTCATTTTTCTCCCCCTGTGAGTTGGGTCATCAGGTCTGAATATGTGCCTCTCCTTTCATGCCATGTTCACTTGGTTTTCCATCCGTTTTTATAGACCTGAATAAGCAAGGCCGCCACGTGTACTTTTAAATCAGAGCAGCATTTGCGTAACAGTGTAGAGTGTTCTTTATTATAAAAACCAGAACACGGGTCTTACAGTGCCTGTTATCTCTCCAGGGAGAAGAAAAAGGAGCAGGAGAGGGACGAGCTGTGGAAGAAGCTGGAGGAGTTGAGACTTAGCAACAGCGGTCTTGTCCAAAACAACAGTCACAAACTCCTTAGTGTCCGGAACAACAACAATAACAACAACAACAACAGCAGCAGCAGTAATAACGATAATGACAACCAGGACAAGAGTGTCGATGCTGCTGCCATCGCCGCGGATGACAAAGATCCCGATGTCAAAGATCCAGAGTTCAGTGTGGAGGCCAGTGAGAGCGACACCTGTGCCAAATGACAGCGGACACCACTTTTTATTCCCTTTAGGTGTTCACACCTGGTTCAGGACTGCCAGACGACGTTTGATGGAGACAGAAAAACACAAATTACACCTCAGCAGTATATTAAATCTACTTAGAGTGACTTAGGATGCCAGCGTTTCTTTGGCAGAAAAAAAAAAATCTATATTTCAACTTAAGACTATTTTTGGATGTTACAGTGTGGCTGCAGTATAATGTTTATTTGTCTGATCAAAGATGTATCCTTTCACATTTAGTTTCTTAACTGAAAATGATTTTGTTTGGCTATATTCATTGTAATATACATGGGAGGGGAGCAAACAATGACTTGAATTTAATGTTTCTGATCGTGCTGCACTTAGACAAGCTGAATCGCTATTTAAAGATGTCTATTTTTTAATGTGCTTTTCCTTGTTGCTGCCAACATTTGTGCGAACCTTAAAAAAGAAAGGGAACCGCAGAGTTTGGGAGTATTTGGGGCAGATGGGACCAGATCCATTTTGACATTTAGTGTCCATTATTGTGTAGATTAAGGGCTGTTTACTGGAGCAGAAGCAGATAGAGGATGGGAGGTGCATGGCCAAATACAGATAAAAACCTAAAGAATAATCACAATATGGATTTTCATCTTTGTCAGTGGTTCTAGTTGGGACTTGAGTTAAAAGCTACACACAATAAGAATAAATGTCCCACTATTTTCATGTTTCAGGTGTCGATGAATATTTTGTGATCTGATAATAGTCCCATAACACCTGAATTTATGAAATGATTTACACTAAAGTATTGAGAACACAGCTTCTTCAAGACTCAAACCTTTTTTCAGCCTGAGCAGAAGTAAAGAAATGATTGGACATTTTTGGGAAATGGGCTCATTGGTGTTTTTTGCTGAGATGTCACGAAAAGATCGGTATCAGTCGTGGGTCTGCTGGATCAAATATGAAGCTACAGTCAGCAGCTGGTTAGCTTAGCATAAAGACTTAAAAACCCCAAATGTCTTTGTTTATGCTACGCTAAGCTAACTGGCTGTAACTTCATGTTTATCCTACAGATGACAGGAGAGGTATCAATCTTCTCGTCCGACCCTCACAAAGAAAGCTTATGTAGAGAATTTCCCAGAATGTTGAACCCTTTTTCTTTCTTTTTTTAAGAAGTGGTATAAAGAAAAGAAACCTGAGAAGACCTACTACCTAGTACTGTATTTTTCCAGAGTATTGAGGAGGTAAATATTTTTGAATGTTGTATTTTCCAGATGGATCACGGTTGAATACAGGATGCGCTTAAGTGTATATTTGTCGAGTGCGTTCATGTGTATTGTATATTGTTAGTTTGGAAGCTTCTTAAAGGGAAACGCCACTCAAAATTCAGATTTCATGTACAGATGATTGTTTCTGTGGTCTATGAGAGTGCAGTCAGTGCTTAGGAACAGCAATGTTTCTCTGTCAAAGCTGGAAAGTAAACACACTTTTTCCTTACCACTTCGTCAGTGTACAGCACACGAGAGGTTTGATTTTGTCACCAAGTAGTCATTTCAGAATAATTGATGCTTAACATCAGAAAACACCACAGGATTTCTTTTTTTTTTGAACAAATCATCTTAGCCATCATGCCTGCATCTCCAGACTTTATAATAACCTCACTTTCGCTTTACTTCCAGTTTGTGACATTTGATAAATGTAATGTGACTGCCACAGATCATAGGAACCCATGTTTAAAATTGAGATGTGTTCCCTCTGAACGTGAGTGTCTGCTCTGTTAAGGTTTGAGTTCATATTTTTAGGTCTAGTCTCTTCTGATGCCTTTTTCTGTCTGTACAGCATTCCAACCTCTGTGACGTTGAAATAAATTGCGCGGGGGATCCTGTTTTATAATCGCAGATCTTATATAGGTTTCACCATCAAATAAAGTCGACTTTATCTTTCTACTCAAAGCATAACAAACAGTGTCAGTGTTCTTTAGTTGTCACTAGTGTGCTGAGTTGTACCACAGCACAGTGGTCAACAGATGGTGTGTAGATCTACTGTATGTTTATATGGTTGAGCATAAAATCACATAACTATGTAATACCATAGAAGGTTGGTTGAAATGTAGACTTTTTCTACAAGAGACACCTGAGTAAAAAATAAATAAATGAGCCAATAACAAAAACGTTATTCTATAAACATTTCCAAAGGTAATAGCTTGAATTAAAATGCGTGTTTCCTGTGAAATTCAGCCCATTTCTATAATTTGAAGTCAGCCGAAGAAGTAGTCAGATTTTAGTAAATTAACAAAACAGAGCTGTAAAAATAGCTGTGAAAAGTCCTGCATTCATAAAAACATGATGTTAAACATCATTTAGATGCACCTAACATGGGGTCTTTCAAACTGCTGCTGCAGCAACATGTTTACAGTGGGTTACAAAGAGCCTCTAAAAGTGCTTCACATTCAGTAACTGTTGGTATCTTTACTCCTGTGGGTTCTAGTCACCTTTTCAGCATCTTAGAGAGATGAAACTTCAAACATGAAACGATCATTTTATGTCATTATGATTACATTTGTAGTTACTAAGTCTTAGCTGGGAAAGTAATGTAATGAATTTAGATAAGGATTAGCTCAATTCAACCTGGCCAACCTACAACCCTTAAAATACAGCAAGAGAGTAGAACTATGAAATACACACTAACACACAGCAACCAATGCACAGCACAGTAAGGTGAGGCCTCTCTTCTTTCTCCCAGCCCGGCCACTCATTCTTTAAAACAAGTGTGGCGCTCCCTAACTCCCCACACAGGAGAGAGTCTTCAGCTCATCAGTTCAGTAGTTCTCAGATCTGCTGGATCTCTCCCCCCACGAGTGTCCACAGGTAGTTAATGCGACATAATCTAGTGATAGCACATGAGCCTTAAAGGTAGGGGAGAAACGATAAGACGGTAAAAAAAAAAAAAAAGGTTACATCAACTATAATTTAGTGTTTTCCACAATTTCCCAGTTTGGGATCAATAAAGTCATTCTATTCTACTGACTGCCCCTTTTTTTTTTTTTTTTTTGCATAGCCTAGCGTGTGTGTGTGTGTGTGTGTGTGGGTGTGTGGGGGTGTGTGGGTGTGAATGACATGCACTAAGTGGGGTTGTTGGGAGTCGATCAAGCGACCACATCGATGAGCACCGACAGACTCTGTAAATGGATCGCCTTACTCTCCTTTTTAATAACACAAACAGGGAGCTGCACTGACACCTTGACCTCAGTGAGCACAGGACTTTAAGCTTCAGTTCTCACGCACACCTCGGTGCTCCTCCAGCGTCACGTGCCATCTTGCTTTAAGTTACCATGGTGACACACCCATCAGTACAGTATAAAAGTAAGCCCACGACTGCATATCTCTCTCTGGGAGAAAAAAAAAAAAAAAAAAAACTCCGGATTTTATCCCCACAACACCATCAGAAACAGCTCCAACCAATGCCTCTGAACTCCTCGGATTTCAACTGGACCGTCTCTGCCTTCACCTCTAAACTGACCCCCGCTGCTGACATATGTGTGGGGCTCACCATCCTCTCCATCGGTACGTGCTTCTTCTTTAAACCTGCTTTCAGTAGACTACATAATCTGTGGCAAACGAAACGTTTTTGTAAAGACTTATTGACAAGCCGGTGCACTCAGGTGAAACAACGTGGCACAAGTTTGAAAACAAGTTTGTATGCTTAAAATAGCCTAAATAAAGTTACAGCAATGCTGATATAAAAATGTATAGGCTATTTTTAGAACAATATCCAAATTGTTCTCATAAGCAATTACGCCTATAGAAATATCTGCTACATAGGGAAGTAGAAATTGGGGATATACTCTAACCTACACGTTTCCTTAAATTCAGGCTGCAAATTACTCAATAGCTAAATGTGTTTAATTTAATTCATTTATACATTTAATTCATTTATATATGTTTGAATCTGCACTTTGAATTTGATGTGCTTAAAAAATGAATATGCTTAGTGTGGGATTTTTTTTTTTTTTAAAGATCAAGTTGCCTGCAGACACCCCTCATGCATTATGGCTTTTCCTTTAAATCAATTAAAAGTAGGTCAAGCTTTTATTACATTATATATACTGTATATTTATAACCTATTCCTATTGAAAATCGGCAAAGAAAGTTGCTGATTGAGCTGTAGTGTAGTGTAGTGTAGTTCAACACGTTCATAACATCAACAAAAGAGCAGAAGTGTTCATTAATGTCCATTATGTGACTTTAAAAAAGCGTACACAGATATAAATGAATAAATCGTTTTTTAAGGGTGTTTGGTTGCTATCGACATTTCCTAGCAATCAGAAGCATTGAGGTCTGTAATTGATTTGAATGTGTGTCACTCTCAGACTCAGGATGTTTGAGAGGTAGGGGCAACCAGCGCAAAAAAAGTCATCATATATTTATAGTGGTAATAGGTTTCATGCCTGGTGGACACTTCATCATGTTTTAACTACCTAAAGTTATCCAAGACGGCTCTTCTGCTTCGTTTTCTTTAACATTAGGGTAAGGAGGGGGGGGGGGGGTAATAAGGCATACAGACCAATTACACATCAGTATGAGTTATCATCAGACTAATGAGGTAAGTGTTTCCTGTGTGTCTAACATCTGCCTGAGAGATGTTCATTTTACACCGTCGACAATCATCACTGTAACTAGCACAGTAATTGTTTTTTGATTTTTTTGCGCCAACATCAGAAGATGTTCTGATGAGAAGTCTTTGACAACGCATTATTGATGGAGTTTTTTCATTCTCCTATTGCCTTTAGAGGACATTCTGTATGTTTGTAACTGTTTCCATCCATCTATTGTTGAATGCAGGACAGTGGTGTAGTGGTCCCTAAAACAAGTGGGTATACTCTTCATTTTGTGCAGCAGAGGATAAACAGCCTCTGATATAAACAGTGTCATGTAAGAGTACTCCTACATATTTAGTTCATACTAGACAATTAGAGACATAGTAGGGAGGGTCATCCCTTCATCATCTGGGAAAAAAATTGCAGCATACTTGAATATATAGTCAATCAACCAATAAATCAGAGGAGATTTAGAAGTGGGTATACCCATGGTGACTGAAAAACAAGTTGCCATAATCTGTAAACCTGCGTATACCCTGCACTACACTACTGTTGCAGGATGCAAAAGTGGATTAAATGATTACTCAATAAATCATTGATTTGATAGGCCTAGTTGGTGTCAGCTAAAGAGGAAAAATAGCAGCAGGTTAAGATTTGCAGAGCATTAAGAAATGACACTGTAATCTTCCTCCCGTTCTCATGAAACAACTAAAAGCACCACATTTTATGTATCACTATTCTCAATGTTTTAATGATTTCTTTGAGCTGCTTCTGAAATGCTTTAAAGGAACCTGACTGGTGTGTTATTACCACCAACTGTTTATTACTGTAGACCAACTTTTGAAAAAAACAAATAGTTTGAATCAAACAATAGAGGATGGAAACGATTAAATGATTCTTTATTCTGACGGTCTCTACTGTCAACAAAAGCCACAAACCCTATACGAACACATTGTCTTTGTAGAAAAAACAAGTGTCTTCTGAGTCCCCCAATCTGTCTCTTTTCTATCCTTCATTTTAGTTTCCTCTACAGTGTGGGGGAGAAAAAAATGTGTACCAAGGATTATTTAAAAACCTATCAGGGAATGACTCAGAATAGAAAAAGTTCAACAAAAATGAATGAAAGAAATTCAACATCACAAGGTCCTTGGTTGGCACATCCACTAAACTCACTTGGTCCAAAGTTTAACAAAAACCTCTTTCTGTAGTTGCAAACAAAAAGTGATCCTTTCCATAACATAACTATCAGCATTATTAATCAATCAATCAATCGATCAATTTTTATTTGTATAGCGTCAACTCATAACAAGTGTTATCTCGAGACACATTACAAAAAGCAGGTAAAAGACCTTACTCTTTGTCTGTTAACATTACAAAAGAGCAGGTAAAAGACCTTACTCTTTGTCTGTTAACATTACAAAGAGCAGGTAAAAGACCTTACTCTTTGTCTGTTAACATTGCAAAGAGCAGGTAAGAGACCTTACTCTTTGTTATGTTACAAAAAGCAGGTAAAAGACCTTACTTAATGCTATTAATCCATTCCTGTCACTCATAATGGATTTTATAAAAACAAAGAACAGAAGGCCAAGTGTTAGTGCCGCTCGTCTGATGACGTCCTATTTCCTAGAAATAAGGTTGAAAATGACAGGAGCACGTCCATGTAAAAATGTTTTTTTTTAGTGATTTATGAAACTTTTACAAGAAGGGATTAATCAAGAAAATGTGCCAGTGGTTGGCTTCCTGAAATCCACATTCCCTCCAACAAAATTCAAACACGAATCCCTGCCATACTTGAGAGTTTGTGCACATATCGAAAGATTAGCCTCTTTCATTATTCTATTGATTTTCTTTTTTTTTTTTCACAAGACCCTTATAGAGTTTAGCGATAACCTTATTCCAATCATTTTGTGAGGCGCTGATACATGATCTCAGGATTGGATCCTCAGGGTTTCTGTTTTATGTCTTGAATTATGGTCAAAATAATTCTGTACCTGAAGGTATCTGTAAAACATCAGATTTTTCAAGACCATATTATCTCTTCAAATAGCCTACTCATAGTACTGATCTTTTTCTGTTCTAACGTTAATAGTCCTTTTGTCATCCATGATTTCAATTCATAATCCATGTTGTGAGGTTTAAAATGGAGTGATTTGTATTTTATCATGTAGTTTTCATTCTTCTCTTATTGTCCTCCAGGGTTTTAACTGGGCTTTCATTGAAGTCTTTTTTTACGGCAGCTTTAAGTCCTTCCAGAGCCAACACTGCATGAAGTGGAGGGTTCATTCATGCTGGAGAGTTCGATGTCTTTCCACCTTGAAATGTTGGCGTAAAGATATTAATTAAGGGTTTGATCTGGCTAAAACAGCTGTTTTCAACAACTGTACAGCGATCAGTTTTATCTTCTGTGGACTCTTGGGCAGTGACCATACCTATGAAATAAATCGTGTTTAATGGTTGTGTTTGTAAAGTTTAGTTTAGCCACACACATGATTGTTTGGTGTTCAATCTCCCCTCACTTGACTCCTCGTGCTCTGTTGACACTCTCTGCAGAAGAAAACCAGAGACATAAAGAAGCTCTGAACTGGCCGAGCCTCAGGACCCACCAACTACTCCTTCATGACAAAGAGTGACCCAAATCTCTTATATTTTTCAATCAGATTTATTTAGAGAGAGAGATTGTGCAGTTTGGACCTCAGACGGTACAAAGCATGACAGATCAAAGAAAACAAACTTGTTAAAAACAGCACTTCAAATACTTTTTGACAGTATTTTTATTTCAGGCACATATTTGTGACCCACTAAAAATTGCTCCGCGACCCACTTTTTGGGTCCCGACTCACCAGTTGAGAACCACTGTATTAGGTATTTATATTTAGGTTACCTCTTCTGTTTTACATGAACCCTTAGAAGCACACATGATTGAACACTACACTCTTTTTTTTTCCATACGTGGATCAAAAATGACCGTGCCGTGCCATGATGTGTTCCATATCAGAGGATAAAAGAGGAAACTTTTTGCCTCACATGGTGAGTTAAAATGTCTGGAGTGTGAGATGTGTATCAAAAGTATTTCAGGACAGCACACCAAAATCTTATATTTCCACTTTTGTATTGCCCATTGGTGTGCTGTCCTGAAATACTGCTGATGCTTTATTTTGGTTGAGGATTCAGCACCCATCTAAGTTACTGGTTGAGGTGACCGATTTCATCTCTGGAGTGTGAGATATTAATGTGTAATCTTCTTTACTGCAGTCACACATAAAAGCCAGATTTTGTCTGTACCTTCTAAAATGGAAACTAAACAGTGATACATAAGCAAAGAAATAGGGTAACACCTATAGTGTTACTTTCCTATTTATCATTTATATTACATCATTAACTGTGTGGGTATCACAGCAGATTACATCTAAATCTACATTCACACAGCTCAAACCTTCATTAACGGGTTGATGTGATACATTTTCCAATTAACAACCAAAGCAGACACAGAGGAATATTATTATTCATTTAAAGTCGGTTTTTGTCAGCCTTGTGATTATTCGTCAAATATTCTCTCTCTCTCTCTCTCTCTCTCTTCTGGCTCCTGGGGGACACGTCTGGCTGGTAAATGCTCAACCAGCTAGTTGTCCCTTGGTGTTTGTTTACTGACAGCTAGTGCCAGGTGTATTTATGATGATAATAATTGACAGAAAACAGCTGATCGGTGCAGCTTGTTCAGGCTCCACCAGGCAAGCAAGTCCATGAGAACTGAAAAGAACCAAAATAAGTTAAAAGGCCGCACAACCAAAAACAGCAAACGCAAAGAGGCTGAAACATAGCACAGGTTTAGGGACGCTTCAGAGTCAAGAGATAATTCCCTGTAGGTTCATCACTATTCACAATCTCGTGATGGCAGCCCTCTTAATCAGACACCATGCTGAGGGTGATTAGCCTAGGGGGCATTAAGAAAATCATACTGCTGTGTTCCAGTTTGGAATTGATCTGCAACTGAAAACACAATAAACAGTGAAAATCCAGAGTAGATGTTAGAAATCCACCATTTCTTCGCTAAAATGACTGTTAACTAGGAATCTACGGCCCTTTTTTTTGTGTATTGTTCATACCATACTTTTTAAGGGATTTTCGGGTAATGGTAGTATTACCTAAGAGGTTGCTGAATACTTAGCTGTTGTCTGAAGGTAGGTCAAAGGTCATCAGATATGTTGTTGTTACTCAAATTATTGCTCAAATTTCTTTCCGGGTTGTAACATTGTCTCCGCATTTTACTGAGTTAATTAGAATACATTTATTTTTTTCTTTTCCTCCCTGTCCCTCTTTCTAGTTCTGCTCTCTGTTCTGGGAAATGGCCTGGTTCTGGTTATCTGCTACCGCAGGAGGAAAAAGATGGCGGGCTCAGAGTTGCTGTGCGTCAACCTGGCCGTGGTGGACTTCCTCTGCTGCATCTGTTTCTACCCGCTCTCCATCCTCTCCTCCTTCCATCACGCGTGGCTTGGAGACAACATCACGTGCGTTTACTACGGCCTTGGCTGCTTCATCTTCGGTCTGTGCGGCATATTCACCATCACTGCAATCAGCATCATTCGATACCTGAAGACTTGCTACAGCTTGGTTTATGGTAGGGGCTCAGAACTTTCTTGAAGAGATCATTTGAAATGGTCTTCAACAAAAGCTGTTAGGAAAGCATGACGTCATGGAAAGCTTTAATGGCTGCTGAGTGCCAACCATTATCTGCCCATTATTATATCTGCTCAGTAAGATGGGTATAGGCAGTTTCTTTTTCTAGCTGTATCTGTTCAATTAAAGAAACTACCTTTGTCTTTAAGTGTATTCATACTACAGTCCTGAGGTGGACATTTTTAGTTGAAGGGTTAGGGTCACATTAAGATGTTTGAAATACATATAGATGTGTTTGAAGTGAGTTAATGGGTGCCTCCCATCCCTGCCTCTGCTTAAAAAGGACAATTTTCACATGACAATAGTTGTATCAGTTAGGCTCCCGGGCAGTAAAGGTTGCAGCATGTTGTTATATACAAGATGATCCTTGTCTAGTCATGGGCAAAAACATTTTGTCACACATCCTCTGTAAAAAAAAAACAACCCAAAAAACCGAAATGCGATATTAACACTTGTTTTAATTCAAACAAGGATATATGTACAGTTTATATTTAGGTACAGTCACCTTAAAGTTTTGATTTCTTTTGGACAGAGTCCTTAGTTTCATTTCCAGTAGGTATGTTCATCTACGCGAGCAAAAGACTCGTCGTTTCCAAATTTGTGTACAGAAAATTGCTATTGTGCGTTGAACTTTCGCACTATTCCTTTGAGTTTGAAGGCAGTCAAGACAATGATTGTGAAAGTAAACAGTATTTTACTCAACACTAACACTGGTTTCTCATTACAGCTGAGTGGCTGGAGGGAACAAACCTCCGCATAGCATGCTTTACCATTTGGCTCATGGCTGCAGTGTGGTCTAGCTTCCCTCTGTTTGGCTGGGGTGAGTACGTCCCAGAGCCTTATGGACTGTCCTGCACCGTCGCCTGGAAAGGTTATCACACCTCAGCCAAGGACGCCTTCTATGTCATCTGCTCCTTCATCTGCTTCACACTGGTTCCTATCGTCATGATCGTGGTGTCCCAGAGTCTCATCCTCTTCAAGGTGTCCCGCTTTTCCTACTCGCTGTCTGCAAAAGGCATCCGCAACAATCTGCGGCATAAAGAAAAAAAACTCTCGATGGTGAGTGAACCGAAGTGTAATTGATAAGATGGGTCCTTGGACTACTCCTTGGCAGGGAGCTGTGACTTTCCAAAAAATCTTTATATTAGGCAACACACGTGAGGAGTTGACCTAAACTGTACTGCCCTGAAACTGGATTGCTTTTTCTCTGACTCCATGAACTTGGTTTGTTTCAGACATAAAAGATAAATCTTTCAGGACCCCTTTTTTTAAGGACTATTTCTTTGACCTCTGCAATGACTTCCTGAGGTGTTCAATGTTAATACGTAAAGATGAGGATTTGACTTCTATCTTATATTAGAATCCAAAAACATAGATTTTTTTAAGACTTATCCTGTATACAAAAACACTCAAGTCTCAGGTTTCTACCTGCTGAAATCCCGGTATGAAAAATCCTTGTGTTTCAATGTAGTATAGGACGTGTTTGCTTACACCTTTATTAGCTTCACCTGTCACTGTCCTCTTCTTGTCTCTTCTGCTTTTAACAGTACTGAGAAGACCTGACTGGTTTTTTTCAAGCTGAAGCCTGGTGTGTGAACGAGAGAACCACAGATGGAGTCATTATTCAATTTAATAAAAGACATTTCTTTCCAGGAAAAAAATAGCCCTGACTATTGTCAGTGTATTTCTAGTCAGGAAGGTCTCCAAGGAAACATGCTTCATGTGTCATATGTAACATATGGCAAATTATTCAAAAATGTCTTGTGCGTGTTTTTTATTTACATAACTGTTCCAGTCTAATAACCTTGTGTAATCTGTCACTTGCTCTTGCAGATGTTTTTCTGCATCAGTCTTGGCTTTGTGATTGCCTGGGCTCCGTATGCTGTTGTCTCCTTCCTTTTCATTTTCCACAAGGATGGTAGGTACATGGCTCCCAAGGGCTTTGTGTTCCCTGCCCTCTTTGCCAAAAGCTCACACATCTACAACCCCTTCATCTACTTCTACTTCAACAAGACTTTCCAGCAGGAGCTCCGCTGCCTGCTCCTATCTTTGTGGCCCAAGCTTGGAGGAAATCGAGTGGGTGCCCATGTGACATCAGGCCAACAAGTCCCTTATCCCATCCACATTCAGCTCCAGGAGAGACTCTGCACCAAGAACAAACCTCACAGTAAGAGTAGAACCAAGAGCGGTGGCAGAGCTTCGAACACCAGTAGCCACCATTTCAGAGACAGGCCGGTGTACGCCTGCTGGGGATCCTCGTCCAAGAACATTTCCAACTTATTGGAGAATAAACCTGCCAAAGGCTCTCTTCCTATCTCTTTATGAACTTGTCTATTTCTGTTTACACAAGAATCACAAGTTCTGTGGCAGAGACACTCATCCATGCTTTCATCACTTCAAGTCTGGATTAGATGGCAATGGAGTCCTGTCCAGCAAAGACCTGGACAGGTTCCAGTATGCAAGAACTCAGCTGTCAGGGTCTCTCACACCAGCATATCCACCCATCCATTATCCACCGTCACTGGCTCCCAGTCAGGTTCTTCATCACAAAAAACATCTTCCTCCTCGCCTACAAATCACCACATGCCCTTGCCCTCAGTACCTTTAAGACCTCCCCCCCCTCTACACTGTGTCCAGGAACCTTCGGTCTTCGAAAAATGGTCTGCACGCCACTCCCCATACCAGCCTGTGGACTTAACAGGGGCAGAGCCTTCAGCGTGGCTGCCCCTACCCTCTGGAAATCCCCAATACTACATCTTTGGACACGTTCAAGAAACTCCTTAAAAAACCAAACTGTTCAACTCCTGTGAACTCGGTTAAATCCTTTTATCCCCAGCAGACTTGGCTACCACTCTTTGTTTTACTCTATTGAATTATTTCTTCATTTATTTTGTTTTGTCTTTTGTTCATACTCTTTCTGTCCTCATGTAAACCGTCCATGGGTCCCTTGATAGGCCCAATATAAATACAAAGCAACTATCATTCTTGCAGTCCTTTTATTTATGCTCTTATCTCGTGTTACTGTTTCTTTTCCCTTAAGCGCTCTTAAGTTCAAACTTGGTAATTTTCTATCTTACTATGTATTTATGTTTTATATGTATATATACGTCTTCTTATTATTACTATTATTTTGATTATATAATCTTTTTTTTACTGCTCTTGCCTTCTTATTGCTGTTATCTCTTTTTATTTGCTTTTAGCTCTTTTAGTTTCTTACATCATTTTAAATCTTTGGTCCTCTTGGTCTCAGCTCGTGTTGTTGGGTTCTTGTCTTGCCTGGGTTCTTATAAGGGTTCTTATAATGGTCGGGTTATATATGTCTGTTGGGTATCTATTATTTTCTGTTGCCTTGTCTTTTATTATTTGGAGTATTTTGCATTTGTTATATTCTTGCTGTTGTTTATGTTCTTCTGTGTTTGGTTTGGTTTAGTTTGCTTTGTTCTTGTTTTTGCTTTTGCTGTTTGTCGAGGCACTTTGTAAACCTGTGTTTTTAAAGGTTTTAAATAAATAAAGTTATTATTATCATTATTATTACATAATTTACAAGGTGGCGTTTTGTAAAATCATCTCCTTATAAATAATTCTATCTGGTTTGTGTTCAGCAAATGTAAACATCGAGGTGCTGGTGAAGCAGTCTTAATGATTTATTGGAAACAGCTGAATAGCTAACTTTGTGTTTTGTTCTAAAAACACGTTCATTTGTGGAACACAACTCCCTATCAACGGACCATGTCTGTGTGATATTGAGATTATAAGTGCAAACTGTTACAACTGTGACTTTTTATTATTTGCCCACTTGCATTACAAATTAGAAGAGCCACAGAAATATTTTGTTAATTAATTAAGTTAATCGGTTCAGGGACTCTGGTTTTTCAGTATGATTGATCTTTGTCATCTGTGTCCCAAATCCATAAAAGCCTTTAAACTATAAGTAAACTTAAAGGAACATTATGGGGTCGTCCACGATGTACTTGTCTGCATTCACATCCAGCGAGTTAAACCTAGAATTAAATTCAGAGCTGAAATCATCGGTCAAATGGATACAAAAAATGATTAATGGGTTCTGAATGTTACCAAGACAAATAGCGTAGTTATGGGCTGAAGTCTCTCTCTTCATAAAGAACTGGTGTTAAATCTTTGTATAAATGGCGGGCCAATCAACCAAGTGCATAAGACCAAGCTCCTGGGCATTATCTTGGAGAGAAAACTATACTTGAAGAAACACATAGACAGGATAGATGCTAAGATGGGTGATGCTATTCTTATTATTTAAAAGAAAAGTTCAAATTTTTTTTAACAGCAGACTCAACGAGACAGGTGATCAAAGCATGACTTCTTCTCTCTGTTGCCCAGCAGTTTGGTCCAGTGTCACAGTGGATAAAATCAAGAGACTACAAACAGTACAAATGAGGGCAGCACGGATTGCACTCCATTGTGGACAGTGAACAAATGTTGTTGCAATGCATCACTGTTTGTTTGCAGAGACTATGATACTCATTACATACATTCCCTGCAAATATCACTGTTAAAAAGATTTAAATTGGTATGTTTGAAAATGTAACTTTCAGCTCAGAAACACTCAACCAGACATGCATCAGGAGCAAACTTTATTTTACCAAAACACAAGAACAAACTCAGACATATTAAACAAGTAAACGATAAAACTAGACTTACATTTTTATCTAAGAAGCACTTTTTGACACTTTGACGGTTAAACTTTTGAAATTGACTGATAAGAATCTCCATCATCACTGCGAGCCAATTGGCTGGAAGTGTAATTAATCTGAAGGTTGTTGTGAGATGTGCGTGGAGAGGGTCAGTCTCTGTCTGTGCTCACATTAGTACAGTTGCGTTCAATGGGCTGTGTGTCTAATTTTGTGTGAGTATGTATACGTGTGTGTATTTGTATGCTTCTGCATGTACATATATGAATATACATTATTTAATTTAATCAGTTTATTGTGTGTATAGGAAAAAATGGGCTTCTTAATATTATGTGAACGTTCAGTTGCTTAGATTTGACGGCTGTAACCACCAGGGTGGGTGTCATAGTATGTTGTACTTACTTATGATCATTTGAAGTACTAAACCAATAGAGATAATAACGATTGTACTACTGATTGTAGTGATGATAATGATGATGGTGGTAGGGATGGTAATGATAGTAACAATAAGTGTTGTTGGTGTTATTATGGTAAAAATGGAAAAAAAAACTACAATTCATACTGTCAGTAGGTCAACAGACTATCACTGGCTGTTACACACTGATGTCACTGCATTGAATTAATTTGTTATAACGTTATGTGCTAAGATGTAAGTTTTTATATTGAATGTTTTCCTGTTTATTGGTGTTATGTTGATTTAAAGATGTAAGGTGACCTGACACAGCCTCTGTATAAGTTGTTGTGGACCCCAGGAAGAAAAGCTGCAGCATCCTAATAAAACTAAACTAAACTAAACATCCATCCGTCCATTATCTTCCGCTTATCCGGGGGCCGGGTCGCGGTGGCAGCAGGCTAAGTAAGTTTCCCCAGACTTCCCTCTCCGCAGCGGCATAAGAGATCAACTCTGGATGTGTAGCAACACCACAACATACTGGTTTTATATCTTACTTAGCCTATAAGATAAAGTCATGTTTTCGTTCATATGAAAATTATTTTCTGTTAAGTAACTTATAAGCATTTTTCTCATCTTTGTGTATGAAAGAAAAATATTTTATATTGTATTTATAACAAACTAATGTTTTGTGACATTGAACTTATTTTAGATATTTATTTCTTTATCGTATACATAAATTTAATATTCCTCAAACATGTTAATGAAACAAGGCTGGAGTATAATCACGCATCAGTTTAACCGAGAATAAATGGTTCAGCACCAGGGAACACTGTACACCACTCTCTCATTTCTATTCAGCCCACCATCTCATTCTCCGGGGATTCTACATCTGTTGAGTTAATGAAAGAAACAGAAGTTCACTACAGAGCAGAAAAGGCATCTTCTCATATATCTTTCATGTGAAGTGAAAGTAATTGATAAGAATCAAGTGCAGGTGTTATCGAGAGTGAAGGCCCATTTTCTATCGCTTTCTGAATAGTACTGCGCTAATGACATACTCACGGTATTGAAAGAGCAGAGAGGATCACACTACCTGCATGATGATTGCACGGGAGCGAGCCGGTCAAAGTGTTTAAACATTATTGTCTGCTTGTATGCATGCGTGAAAAAGCCATAAGACTGTAGGCTGAAGATAGTCACTGGAGAAACCTTTATGTTACTAATTGGATTGTGAAATGCCACTTTGAAGCCTCATGTTTTGGAACTAGAAGAGATGTTGGAGATAGAGAGATAGCCAAACATATTCTGTCAGAGTCTGTCTCATTACCCAGCTTACAGTTTATTACAGATGGATTCATATTTCAGCCAGGGGTTTGTTCCTCGGTATCTACACAGAAGGCCTCGTGTGAGTAGCACGTTATTTTTGCCTTACCCAGATTATTCTTTGGGTTTATTCCATCTTAATATTTAGTTATGGTCACCAGTGTTATGTGAGCGCTTAGAGCCTAATGCTCAGTGTCTGTGGTTATGAACATACAATGTAGGGTAATAGACTGGGAATAAAACATGTTCTGTTTTCATTAATCGCCAAAGTAAAAAAAAGCTGTTACTGAGCTACAGGCTGAAAACTTTATGAAGATAAGAGTGGATCTGTAGTGCTTCTTGTGCACACACATCTTCAGAAAGCAGACAAAATAAGCCATCATAATGCACTGATAAATCTAAACTGAAATATACATGCATCCTTCATAGAAACAAACACAAATGAATGTATTTGCATGACAGTTTTATGAGGTCAGTCTTGTGCAAACAACGAGCTCCACTGACTCGTTTGGCACTCATTACTACAGATGTAAATTAAGCTGCTAAAACGTGATCGCCATCAGCAAAAGATCATTTGAAACTGCAGGGTGATCATTATTTCTATTAGATGTAATTCATTTACAGCCTTATTAACAAAGCTTTCCCAAAGTGTGTACAGCAGACCTCCTGTGTTTTCCCCTGGGTCAATATCTACAAATCATAAATAAAGGAGGAAGCCACATTTACACACACGCTCAGCCACAACAAACTCCAACAGAGCAACAGTGACATTTTCATTAAAATCCAAAGAACTCTAAAGTAGTCATATTTTGTGTCAGACCGTTCCTTTGAAAGGTCTTTGAAGGTGAGCGGAGGGATTTTCAGCCGGGCTTTGTCTGCGTGCTACTGATTATGTAACATTCAACAATGGGCAGATTTAATGAGCAAAGCCGGAGAGCAACAGCATGTTTTCTCCTTTGTCCAAATCAGCAAGAAGATGTAATTGAATTTAATACGCTGACCTGTCACAGGGTTTAATTTGGGTTATTACCCTGGTGACATACACTCAACAAAGCTCAAGAGTTCTGTGTAACAAGGAAAAAAACAGAGAGCTGGTATCAAAGGCAGATCTGTTGCCTTGGTTAGTGTGTTTGACTTAAACTGGAAGAACTGGCTTCTGGGAATAAGAAAGCTTCACAAAGAGGAATTTCAGTATGTGGCCAATTACTCTTCGATGCTAATCCACCCACACGCTCCCACTTTTTCAATTCAATTCAAAAAAACTTTATTTGTCCCCGGGGGGCAATTCAAAGGCACACAGAGCAGTAAATTAACAACAGTGCAAGTAAACAAAACATTTTAACCTAAATATAAAGTGTCAATTTAAATACAACTTAAAGCTTAAACTTAAAAATAAAAAATGTAAAAGAGTAGATATAAGTGGACAGTGATCGGACTAACAGATGTAAACAGATGTAACCAGAACTATGTGCAGTAGTGACCCGATGTAAACAGAACTATGTGTGGTAAACGAGAAATAAATATATATATACAGAGCTATGTGTAAGTAGGCTAAATACAAAATGATAAGTTATTAAGGTGCATGGTGAATAATGGTAATAATAATAAACAGAACTAATATATACAATATAACTATAAGGTAAAAATTAGATAAATAAAGTGACCGTAGTGCAATGATGGATAAGAAACAACAGGAATAAAGTTAGCAGAACTGTATGAATACTGATATAAAATGGATAGACTAAAGTGATGTAGTGCATGAGACCAGATAAAGCAGAGGCAGTTAAGGTGCATATCAATATAAAGGAAGTTCACAGCTGAGAGTCTGCATTGGGTGAGAGGTGTTGGTGTCTGTTGGGGGGGGGGAAGCCACTCAAACGCTGGGAAGAGAGCGTGTGAGGGGTCCTGCATAATCCGACCTGCTAGCCTGATTGTCTGTTGCTCATAGATCGATGTCAAAGTCCTTACAGGTAGTCCAATGATCTTAGAGCAGACTGTGACCGTGCTCTGCAGGCGGTTTCTGTTCTGGAAGGTGGTGGAGTGGAACCAGCAGGTCATAGAAAAAGTAATAATGCTCTCAGTGAAGGAGTAGTAGAAGGTCAGAAGAATGTTCTTGCGAATTTCAGCAGGCTGTCAAAGATGGTACCCAGGTACTTATACTCCTCTACTAGTTCGACAGGATTCCCATGGATTGTGGTGATTGCAGCTGCAGCCAGTTCCCTGTGCTTGTTGGAGAAGGTCACCACCATGTCTTTGGTCTTGCTCACGTTCAGTTCGAGGCAGGAGCTGTCACACCACTCCATAGATTTCCTCCAGTCCATTTATGCCATTGTTACGTTCAACACTCCACCTCTCCATCAGTCGTTGCAGTTTCATCAGCTTTCATGAGCTTCACAGCATCATCGGTCAACACCTCCCCCCACCAGTGTCAGGACTCCACAGGGGGGATAGATTTTGCTGCCACTCAAGGAAGACACCTTTCGATCACCCTATCTCCCTGCAGAGTTCAAGTGCCAAAAACTCTCTGACAGTAATTCAATATCACGTTATCACTGTAAATATTTTCTTGAATTCATTTGTATTTCAGCCTGTGTGTGTGAAGCATGTTAAAATATATAAAAGAGTGTAAACCTGAATTTCCCCCAGCGGGATAAATAAAGTATACATTATTATTCACATTTTTGAATTTCCTTTAAACAAATAGATTCTATTTTTTTATTACTTGCTTTAATGTTTGCTAGCTTGCATTTTTTTCTACTTTTATAAAGGCACACAATCAACCTCTATTATTGCATAATCAAGCCAATGCAGAAGAGCAAAAAAAGAAAAACGCAGTTCCTCGATTGTCCACTTGAGGCTGGCTCCAAAAGCCACTGAGGTACAATTAGTGACCATGTTAAAACGTCAACTTTAACTGCCAAAGTAAACATGTTTATTGCCAAATTTGGGTCTAAAAAGCTAATGTCTTTTTTGTACACGAGGGATTTATTATAACTTATCCTTTTTGATTACATTAAGGCTAAGAGTTATGCATATTTAGGGGCATGGCTGCTCTGGTAAACAGGCGGGCGAGTAGCCGTCTCAGTGAGTTCAAGTATGATATAAGTGGATTCTATGGTGTGTGTAAATGGAACATCTCTTCTCTCCATCGTATTGTACGTTATAGTCTTTCTTTGTTGTGCTGAGTAATCTTGCAGCTTCAAGGTCTCTCATATCTTTTCTCAGAAATAAAGAATGGAAGGGAAACTGTGGAAAGTAGAGTCGATAAATACTCACTTGGAGAAAACCTTCACACGAGTGTGTCTCTTTTGAAAAGACATTAAGGAAATTAACTTAGTTGGAAAAAAAAGACATCTCTCGATCTCTTTAGTGCCTAACTTCTCACTGACTGTTGATTTATGATATGATGAAAGCAATGTTTTTGTGCATCATAGTCATTGTAATTTTTAGATTGGTGAGCCAAACTTGTGTGATGCAACAGCAAAGCTCTATGCTCCGTGTTTTTAATTGAGACAAAACAGCACTAGCCTTAAAAACTCAAATTGAAATTCCAAATGTGTGTGTGCACCTATTCATGTATGTAGAGGGGGGATAGGCAGAAATTGTGAGACCTTGTTTTTTCAAAGGGGTACTAGCTGTCACAGCATCTCCCCCTCGTTAGCCAGAAATGCGGACGAAGAGCCGGACCCTGATGGGATGCACGGCCATCTCATTAGAGAAGCTGCCCCACTGGAGGGGAACAGGACAGGTTGTAGAGATGGGATGGTATACTTTGGAAAAGGGGGGGGGACCAGAGTGGTACTGCAGGTCCAGGTCAGGCACAAAGAACTCTCTTTCCTGTTTGTGTGCCAGACGGGCCTCCATTGTTGTGACCCTCATTAACACCCGTTAGAAAGGGGCTGCTTTGCAGGACAGGAGACGTCATACTGCAGCCGCTCCCCTAGCTCGTTCACAGACCTAAAACTGGAACGCTAAGTACTTTAAATCCACTCCAAGAGATGGAAACTGGACGGCAGGAGATTGAGGGCTTTAGCATGGACGCTCCTGATTATGGGATCGCAGCAATGAGGAGAGGGAGCTATGATGATGCTGCCGCTTCCCTACGCCCAGTGAGTATTGATCCATCAGTAAATAGTAAAAAGGCAAAGGTGAAAAAGATCTTGTTGTGTGAAAGAGGCAGTTGTCAAAAGCTTTGCTAAAAATATGAAATGCAAACGGGGGAGTCATTGCCAAGAATGATGAGAGAAAGCATTCACCCGCCCAGTAGGTGGTAGAGAACTAATAAACAAAGTGCTCCTACTTCTCGTGTTTCTCATTTTACTACAAAATGGTGAAAGGAAATGTCCAGGCCTGGGGTCAGATTGAAACTGTTCAATCTCTAAAGGTCTTTGCATTGAGGATAACCTGTCAGCTCCACTTCTCAGTGACGGATCTCTGAGCCTAAACAGCTGCAGATGTGAAACATTACCAACACAAACACATGTAGCTTCTGTAGAGAATCAATACATGATTAATGACCATGTTTGACCACCAACAGGAAGATTTGACAATTTACACCTTTTCTAATGTGAAATGCTGCTTTACAAAGTTCCTGACCCTGGATGATAATTGGAGTCTGTCGTTTCCCAAATATCATCAGTGGTTGTTAGTTCAGACCCTTCGGAGTTATCATGTTTTTTCTGTCAAGTAAACACTTGTTGTCTGACAAATAATGACTGTACTCTCTGAAGACGTAAGGCTGAAGCAGCATTAAGGTTTTTTTTTCCTGGTGTTGGGATGATTTCTGTTTCCTGATTGATTTCTGTTTTCCCTGAAGTCCAATTAACCCCTGACCTAAGTCCCAACAGCAAAACACCGACCAAACTTTTATCAAAATGGTTACAGACTTTGACACAAGACCAGTTAAGTTTCAGATAGAGACTTTAAAAATGCATGAAAATGTCCTAGACTTTGCTTTCGTAAAGCAATTAACCATTTTATAGGCTGGTAGAGTAATCTTGTACTAAGTGAGGGAAAAGAATGCCTTCCATTTTTTAAGACAGACGCAGAAACAGCTTAGAAACAGTAAAGCATCACTCAACTGTTCAGCACAAACAGGAGGGAACAGTAAAAGACTGGAGATGGAGTGTTTGCTTCTTTAAAAAAAATAAAGAATTGTAATACATATGTCATAAAAATCACTAATGTTTAAATTAGTAGAGAAGAAACTTATGTGGTATAAAAATGACGTGTGTGTGTGTGTAGCGGTACACAAAAGTCTCGGTTTGTACCTCAGCTATGAGATGAGATGAGATGAGATGAGATTCAACTTTATTGTCATTACACATATACAAGTATAGAGTAACGAAATGAGGTTTGGCATCTCACCAGAAGTGCAAATAAGCAGAAAGTGCAAGAGTCTGTGCTATGTTCAGTAATTACAAAATTTACAGATGTAGACTAAAAAAAGTGAATTTTTAGGTATATATGTATGGCTGGATTAATGGGAAGTGTATTCTTATTCTATGCGGCCATGGTTCAGTATGAGTTCAGTACAAGAAGAGAAAAAAGTCCTGAATACTTGGGTTTCTCAAGGTTCAAGGTTTCTCTCATTTATTTTTAGTAGTACAGGTTACAGTTTGTTCCATTTAGTTCAATTTAGAACCACCTGTGTTAGTTTCTGCAGCATGTGGTGTATTAAACATGAAATAAATAAGATAATCCGATATTGGGGTTAGTGTTAGGGTTAAAAAGGAAAGGAAAACGAAACAATATTATGCCACAAAATAAAGCAACGCAGAAGTGAATAACATCTCCTGATTTGAACAAAAAAACAATTAAAGCAAACATTAATTAATTTCTTTAATGAAAAAAAAGAAGATTCATTTTCATTTTCATTTAAAGTACTTCAAAAATTGCATGCAAACTCCTGAAGTCTAATTTGAAAAAATACAATAATTGGCAATGTTTTATGCCATTAGTCCATTGAAAATAAGACAAGACTGTGTCTTTCACCTGTCTTATGACATAGATGTGCAACGTTTTAAGATACAATTTATAGTACAAAAATTATGCTACAGTACATTGGTATGTAAAGAAAAATACTCTCAGCCTTTTCAAAAAAATACCTTAGGAGCAATGAATCATAGTTATGATTGGCTTGAGAGCTTGTAAAGTCATTATTCACCTCTTAAAGGTGCATCAAACACTTCTAGTAGACAGAGATTGACACAACTATAAGGAAAAACGTTCATCTTCATTATTGCAGTTATATAAAAATAACACAGCACTGAAGCAAAGTGTACAAAAGACCTCTATAAGTGGTAGTGAGCAGGTGTTAATCGGATTTTACCTTCAGTGATGTCTCACTTTTGACCCCGAGATCAAAGCTTTCACAAGTCATGCTAGCTCCTTATTAACACCTAACCTTAAGCAAGAAGCTTTAGTTGCTTAACCGATTGAATAAAACTAAAAAAAGATGTTGTTAGGCAGAAAACCCTCATGTGAATCATTTCTATGGTGTATACTTGACAAACGTTATTGTCCTGCTAATTGGTAGGGCCCTTGGGGTTACTGTGGCGGCCAAAGACAAACTACCTAATCGTATAAAAATATGGTTAATAAGGCCTTTCTCCTCTAAATTAACATTGTTTTAGGGGTAACAAGGTTTTACCTGCACAGTGTGCAACATTTAAGATTTTACCATCAATCATTTAAATCACCTCTTACATTAAAAATAACTTTAGTTAGTTTTTATTAATACAAACTGTAGAAAGACTAAGTTTGCAAATAGCAGGTGAGCAATTGTTTTGAATATTCAGCTGTTAAATAAACAGATATTTACCTGAGGAGTTTGTGATGCTTAAACTGAACACAACAATGACTCAAATATGTTGTTATATAAAACAAAATGATTGTCTGTTCAAATGGGGACATTACATTTTACGATTTATGTAAGGCCAGCCTTTATTAGTAAAAAGCAAATAGTCCAAGACCAGCTTATACACAGCAGATCAATGCTTTCCCCTGATCATGCCCACCTGGGCCTGTATTCACATTTTGGGAACGTTATCAGAGCAACTCTGAGCGAGGAAGAGACAGAAACTTTTATTTTAATGAGGAGGTGTGATCGACCCCGTTGCTAATTATGACACTTATTTCGTATTTCAGAAGCTGTGAATGGATGAGACAAACATGAGAAAAAAGTGCTCTCTTAGTGCTAATGGGATAGAAGGACAGCGAAATGGATTGGGCCCAATCATAGAACCTAGTCAGACATTATGTAAATATGAACACTAAAAAATGAAACATCTCTGTTGAATAAATTGTAAGTAGTACATCAAAAGTATAAAGCTTATTAAAAATTTGAAAACATATCATGCCCACTTGCATATTCTACACATGCTGGCAGCTAAAAGGCCTGTAATCAGTGATAGAAAGCACCTGCGTGGTAAACCACATTTAGAGGGTCTTACCAAGCAGCCGGACTTTGTACTGAAGAAAGTCCAAGATGATTTGAAATGTCTGAACAAATCATTCGATAATGAGGTTCCTCCTTCAGAGTTTGGAGAACATTTCTCAATTTTCTCAAGTGCTTGAGGAACCCATAAGCCTCTTAAAAAGCCTTTCTCTCTACCCCTTATTGTTTTTCACCAGGAGCTCTCTAAAAGACTAAGATGCTGTGTGTATAACTTTCTTTACAAGGCTCTAGTCCATACTAGGGAACATCTTTTAAAAATCTCATCAGTACAAGATTTACCTATTGTGTCACAAGGTGAAACGCTTTGTTCAGGAAGCTTTGTGAATATTCGTTGTTTTAAGGGTGGGGGTGTTATGGCTGTGTGTTTCCCTGTGTCCCTTCTCCCTTTCTGTGGTCTCCAGCCCAGGTGAAGCTACAAATTGCACAACGAGGTACACCTGGCCTCAGAGCTTTAAAGGCCAGTGCTGGCTGCAGAAAGGGAGGCATTCTCAAGAAGCATTTTGGAGGAGGCATTTGGAGTTGGGACTGCTGTGCCTCTCAGTCAGGGATTGTCTGTTGTTATATTTTGATCTTTGTTATCATTTAGTGTGTCATCTTGTAACAAATCCCTTTGTTTTGGCTTTGTTAAGGTGTTTTAAGAATTTTAATGGGTCAATGTGTGGATTGTTGTTAGCCCCATAGGGCCGCCTTATGGCAGGGTGTAACAATTGGTCCTGAATGACAGAGAGTGTAAGGCCTTTCTTTATAAAACTTAATTACAGGACAAATTGGTCCATGTTCACACTGGATGGATTCATACCTCACAGTGACGTAAATGCGTGCAGTCTGGCCTGGTAGGTCAAATCCTTCTTTTGTGAGCTTGTCCTGACCCATCACGTGTCAGTGGACTGTGTGCCATCATAGCGCTACAAAGAAAGTGATCAGAAAGAGATGCTTTGTTAAATGTTCATGCTTTGTTTGTTTGTTTTTTCTGCAGTTTTCATATTCGGTCCTATTGCACCCAGTTCCCCAGTTTGTCCAGCAATTAGAGCACAGTAGCAGCCAAAAGAAGGTGGAAGGTTTGATGAACTCCACCTTAATTTACAAAACCTGCAGAGAAAAATTACAAATTAAACAGAGGTTAGATTCTGATAAAACTGAAGAGTTTGGTTAAAGATATTCTAAAAACCTTTTTCTGAAATGTTTGTATGTAAAAATTATTTGGAGAAATTCGCCTTGAGTTCCGTGCAAGTTTCTATTTTTATTTTAAAGTTGCATTATTGCACACAGAGCAGCATAGGCCTACTGATTGTAAAAACATCAGTGTCATCATTCATGCAGTTTTACCTGGAGCCGAGTTGTCTGCAAAGGTTTAATCCTCTCTGGAAAGTGGTGACCAGGTGATAAAACCAGTAGGAACATTTAATAAAACAGAGACATGTGTAAAGTAAGTGTTTTTCAGGTGCAATCTGGTAGCCTACTCATGACGTTCTCTGATTCTGAACCGCTGCTATCTTGCTTAACAGGGCTCAACTGATTTCAAACTTAGGCTATAATTTAATTGTTGACAGTATAGATGGTTGTTATCGTGAGCCGAATTATCCACAAAGGTCTTCTTCTCTTCAGGACAAATACACCAGATGCAAAAAAACAAGCAATATAGCGGATTCTTGTCAAACAAATGGTCTCTCTCTATGAGGTTTGGGTACTGCGAGGTGCGCTGAAGGTCGCTCCAAACAGCCCTGCCTAAACACAGGATGTAAACAATAAGTCTTGATCCTTTATGTGCCAAATTTTTGCAAGTCAAATATCTTTTATTTATTATAATTAATCACATTTCTTTAACAGAAACTTCAAAGATGTTTCATTTCTGTGTTTACTTCAAATTACATGGCAAGACATTACAAAGCTACATGGCCTATTTATGTTTAGGCTATTTATGTAGGCTACTCTTAAAAGTCAAACTTAAATCAAGCCAAGCAGCAAACAAAAAGCTCCTATTCATTTTAGCATTACCTACTTATTTAAAACTGACATAAGCTTTTCCTATTAATAATTCAGTATGTGGCTTAACCTGCCGCTCTCAAAGACTGCTGGGATCAGTTTCAGCTCCCCCTGGACTCCTAACAGGAAAGCCCTGGGCCTACAGATAATGAATGGATGTGTTAAATTAATTGATCTACAGCACATAATTGCAATAAAGATTTGTCTTGCTGTTGCTAGGCAAAATGTAATCATCTGTCAATCACTGCAGCTGTGAGAGTAGGCTATGATGAGTATATACTGCTTTCCTGTTAAAATAATTTCCATGTTTTTTTCCTGCAGCACCTCAAGCACTTGGCTCAGAGACGGCGCTCTGCTCCGTCACTGGTCTTTGGGAAGGCGCTGGCAAAGCCATGGTCTCCTATCAGGTATTTATTTTCATTTGTCATTTGTTTTCTGATTGCTTATCTCTTATTCATACACTCATCACAGAGCGCCACAAGAACAACCCAAATGCTTTTTTCATTTCCTGCCGTTGATCTCTTGAGTGGTTTATCAGCAGTAAATGGAGTTTTCTTCCATCAGAGGATGTCATATTTTCTTAACCATTCTGATGATTAGAAGTTGTGTTGTGTTGCCTCTATTTTTTTTAATTTTTTTTTTGTATGGAACTGTTGTAATTTTTATTCTCAAAGTAGGAAAAGAACAATACCTGACCTATCAGTTTTAAAATTGAATCCATGCTATGTCAAAATAAAGTTTCAGCAGCCCAAACATGACAACATTGAAGGTGATTCAAAAAAAAGATTGCTTTTTCAAACAAAGACTTAGACTTGGAAAAAGACAGAATTTACTGCAGATCGATTGAATGTCCGTGTTGGAAAATAAACAATTTTCTTGAGTGGCCCCAGGTTGTTTCCCCTTTTTTGTAAGTAGGTCTCATCACATTTACAAATAAGTTGAATTCTAACCTGCAGATGTGACTTTATGACCGCTTCTAACCTGCTGTGGTGGTTGTTGAAGCACAAACCAAATGTGGGTCATGTGAGAAAAAACATCACAAACTAGGCAGGTTTGCACAGCAGGTGTACACTGTTTTTAGGTCATTATGTTTTTCAGTTTGTTCTTGTGTGCACTGTGACGTATTTGAACAGATCAGGTAATCAAAACTTTGGTTATAACGCAATTTTAAAACACTCGGTTACATAGTGCTTCACAAATAAAAATAATTAAACAAGATCTTAAGGAGAAACAAATTGTATAAAGAAATGTCAAACTGGGCCAGTTGGTGAATGGACTTGAGCTTGTATAGTTCTCTTCTTGTCTTCTGACTAGTCAAAGCACTTTTACACAGCAGGTCACACTAACGAGTTCGAAATCACATTCACACACTGATTGCAGAAGCTGCTTTGTAAATTGTCCATCTGTGTTAACTAAACCATTCATAGACATTCAAATGTTGCTGATGCAGCGCCAGGAGTTAAGTGTCTTGCCCAATCACGCAGCAACATGTGACTGCAGGAGCTGCAGACCAACCACAGAGAAGAAGGAATGATTAAGGTCACACAATGTTCATTTGATTGTTAGCTGGGTCATGTAGGAGAGTGTTTTTGATTTGCAGATTGAACTACAGGTTGAGGTAAGTCACCACAAGGAAGGACTCTCTGTGTAGTGTTTTAAGAGGATGGCCTTTTACTTTACAGGTCTGACTGTGTCGACAGAGAAAGTACCAGCTCTCTTTACAACAACGTATGGCTCGGATTCCCAGACGCACATTCCTGACCAAAACTCAATCTCCAACAGATAAATCAGACGCAGTGACCTGTTGAATCTGGTTTTGTTTCTTTTCATGACTTTCTCTACATACTGAATTAACTAGTATATCTTCATCTTCGTTTATGTAGCATAAAGATGGACAAAATTGAAATATAGGGAGGAGTCGAAGCAGATTGTGGGGGGGTAAAAAAAAACAGATTTCTACCCAGGAGACAAATGTTGCTGCCACAATATATTTCTAATGTGTCATTTCCCCGTTTAGAACTTCAATCCAGGAAGTTAGGGACTTGAGTGTAGTTTGTTAAGTGTCAGGAAAAGATAAAAGTTTGGGCTTAACACAAAGCTACATGGACTTTCACTCACAAGGCACACCGACAAACAGGAAGTTCACAAACATTTCTTGCCATGTGTGCAGCCTTAATGTGACCTAACAAGCTATTTTACATTTCATAGACGAGATTTACTTTGAAACTGTAGCGGTTGAACAGTAAGGTTTAGGAACACACTCTGCTAGGTTTATGAAAAAAAAAAAAAAGGTAATTGCAGATGAAAAAATAAAGATTATTACATGTCCATGTCATGATCTAATGTGAGAATTCACCCTCTTCAATATATGTTCACTGACTTCCTAAAGAGTTCTGCCGTTGATGGTGCAGGCGTAAGATACCTGCAGATGCATTTAGTGTGAATAAAACATTAACTATAGTCAGTGAAAGTGGCTTTAGAGAGTACTTTGTAAGGAATTGTTAGATGTCATTTTCTGTTTTCTTTTCACAAAGGTTAGGAGATAATAAAACTATCAGTGGAGCGCCTCTCCTCAGCATTTTAAGTATTTGTCCAGCTGTTATTAGAACTGCAGCTGCGAAACTTCTGTGTCATGTCATTCAGTCAGGAACTTCCCTACTTAAAAAAAAAAAAAAAAAAAAAAAAAATTTTTAGACCGCAACAGAAGTTTTGTTTTCCCTTTACTGCATCCTCCAGCCTGCAGGTGGCAGCACACAGGAGAAGAATCTCATATTCTCTTCTGCAGTCTTAACATAGGACAAACTGTTATGGAGAAAGAAATACGCGAGGCTCCTCGTTACTACCGCACCACGTTTTAAATGGTACCTTGATGTCACCTGAATATCCCCCCCATCTTTGTACAGGCCACTCAGCCCACTCTCTTCAGGCCACAAACACTGGTGTCTCTGTGGGGGATTCACTGAGCCGCCTGCACTAAGTTCACACTTCTTTAGTCTGACTCACAACCACTCTAGCTCAGCAGACAGGGCTTTTATTGATTCTTATTCTATTTCAGAACATAAACTCCACTGGCTTCTCCAAAGAGACGAGAGAACACCTTCAACAACTGCAGGTGTTATTTTTACACTATTGTCCAGAAGCTAAGAAGATAAGTTTAACATTTGTCAAATTTCTGAGATTGTCTTTATATATTTTAAACAAAACATACATTTTTGGTCAATTTAAGAATCACCAGCTAGTATCAACAACTGTGACTTTTACATTTTTAAACACATTGGTTAATTGTACAAATGGGAAAAAAAAAATGTAATGATCAGGATATCTGCTGATATTTTCATTCAGTGGTCAGTTGCATTAATTGCTTAGATTTTAACGGGGATCTGCTGTATTCCTGTATTTTTGCAATGTGATGGAGTTGCCTCAGAAACGGTTTGTCGGTATTTCAAGTGTATTGCAACTGCACAAAGACACATTATGGTCTTCTGTCACATGGAATCAAATACAGTAGAGGCAGATGATGAATTGGACTTTCCATCACCTCAGTACATCTAAAACCCTGCCTCAAAGCCTTGGTTTCATATCTTCAAGGCTTGAGCAAATTTGTAAACATCGATACCGCTTTATGTAACAATTGAAAGCCTAGGGGGTCAGATTCTTCAGAAAGAAAGTTAATAGATAGACTCTGACATCTTTGATCTTTGTACTTGAACGCTCTGAAAAGTCATAATGGATCCACATTCTGCCATGTTTGTCGCACAGTTGGATACTTTGCACGGGGGTGCTCTTCATCACCTCCTCTTACTTGACGTTTAACTCTTTAACCTTTTGAATCCGTTACACAAAGACCACCAAGGCATTAAGTGGGTGAGTCCAGACAAGCAAAAAAACAAGATGAAATGTCAAAGCAAACCCACTCTCACACCTCCGACCAGTTAGCACTCAAACACATTGCGTATATCCGCGTGGGGGGGGGGCATGGTGGGTGGTAGTTTCACTGTAGTGGGACTGCCAGTGACGTAGAAAGAATATCAACATTTAAAAGTGATCTCATTCAAGTTCATGTACATCCTGCTTCATGATTATATTCTTCATCTCAAGTTTAAAGTGGAGAGAAAACAAATTAACTAAGCAGATTCCAGACATTTGAACATTACCTTAACTAACATTTAAATTCTTAGTGAACAGAATATGATTGTAAGTTACATTTAAGGAATAGATAATACAGACGATAAGTGTACTTGTTTTCATGCCAACAGTAAGATAATTATGTTGCTACAAACCCAAGTTAAATATGAAGCTAAATGTATAGATAGCAGGACACAGTTCTTGTTGTCAGTCCAAAGAAAACAAAAACCAAAGTGTAGGAAAAGCAAATTGTGTTTTTACCAAGTGTTTTATATGCAAACAAATGAACCACCCCAGTTTTTTGCATTTCAGCTCATTTTTCCTACATAGAGAACAGGGTTTGCTTGTGAGCTAACTTGAGCTCCCTTTGCTAGCTATGTCAACAGTGAATCATTTTCAACTAAGTTCGGGAATAAGTGTTTATCTCAAACTTAAGAATAGTTTTTATTTGTTTTCCTGCAGAAGGTTAGATGTTTACATTGACACCACCTTAGACCTGTTGAATATGAAGGAGGCGAAGTTAAATGTTAGCTTAAAAATACCGCCCATACAAACAACACAAAAAAACAAACATTTAACATGTTGTGATCTCGCAGTGGGTTGTGCCAGAAAAATACTTTGGACAGAGTTGGGCGAACAGTAGCGCCTGACATTAGATATGCTACTGTATATGAGATTGTTTTTTACAAATAAGCTTTAGCAATAAAAGTTGAATTGTTGATTAAACAAAACTTTAGAGTAGAAATGTGTAACATCAATTAAATAAAGGTTCATTGTGTTATATTTTAATTTGACTACTTTGAGTCTCTACACACAAAGAACACCCTCATTTGAAATTCTCATACTGTTTGATTTGCTGGTATTTATGTGTCATATTTAGTAGGCCAGAATGGTAACAGGGAAAGTACCTCTGCTGCCACAATTTGAATATAGTGAATCTAGAATCAGTGGGAATGGCAGTGACAGATGTTTCGAAACGACTTTGAACAAACAACTCTTACTTCTTGTTTACACCTTGAACTGTGTGTTGATTTGATGCCCTTTTCATATTTTCAAGACACAATGGCAGCCAAGACAAAACCAGATTTTTTTTAATTTTTTATTTTTAAATTACAGATCATTTTGTTTTTGGATATGAAGTGTGAAACATCAAGTGAGATGAAAGGTAATCCCCTGACTAAACTGAGAATACAGCGTCAGTCTCTGTTCCTCAAACAATAAAACGTCCATCCATGAAGCCTGTGTTTCATCCCTGAACATTTAGGATAAACCTATATCCAAGTAAGTGGATTAATGTTGACGATCCCTAAATTAAGATCATATCAGGTAAAAGACTAATATCATATGATATTCTATCAGATCAATATCAGCATACAGTAGCATATTGATATTATATTGACCTGCAATCAAAGTGATGCCTTCCCACACTTACCTGCTGAAAAAAAAAAAAGGTCTGCACATAGTTTTTTTTTTTTTTTTCCTATTTTTTTTCTCTTTTTCTGCAAATATTTGCAATTTGTATCAACTTAAATCATGTTGTTTCCATGATCTCCGTGGTTTGCAGGAAGACTGAAGAGGCTGTAGGGAGTTCATTACAGTCGGTGAATGTGTTTATTGTAAAAAAAAAAGTAAGTGATGGATTTATCATTAATATGTTGTGATCATTCAACTATGAAAACACAACAGCGGATGCTTTATTTTCTGATTGTTTCATCTCAGTATCTTAGAGGGGATTAATATAACACCTATCAACTTAATTTAGCGGCCTCTTGGCTCCAGCTTCTTTTTAGAGTTTTATCAATTGTGCCATTTAACTCAAAGAACCACCAGATATATATTTCAGATACTTTCATAGGCTTCTTACACAGTTTTGTAGCCCTAAAAGATAAGAAAACTCAGAAAACCAACAGAAATGGATGCAATCTTTATACTCTGAGAAACAGGAATTATACGAGACGGAGGAAAAAAAGTACTGGATTTAAACGGGTATTTCCCTGCCCACTCTTTTGTGTGTGTGTGTCCTGTATCACAGGGAGGAGGCTTCTTGCTGGGTCTCAGTGGAGCAGAGTCCTTTCGTCCTTGGCCTCACCGGTCAGAACGGGGAGCTGCTGCTGGATGAGTGTGTTCAGGTCACAGAGGGCTCCAAGACCAAGGAGAGACACCTGTTCCTCTTCAGAGACGTCATTGTCTTCGCTAAACTCAAGTAGGACGTTAAGTTTATTGTTTATTTTCTGTGAAAGTTGTGGAAAATGAACATCTTAATTGGCAAAGAAAATGTGGGACTGTACATCTAGAAGTATACAGCTGTAATGCTGATGTGTTATTTTGATAACTTTCTGCTGAAAACCGTCAGATGTTTGTACAGTTGGAACAGGAGAAGAGAGCGAAAAGAGGAACTAAAAACAAGACTTGTATTTTTGAACTGCATAGTTGGACTGTTGGGGAATCTCCCAGCATGCTGTCTGTTTGTGTTTAGTCACTGAGTAGAAGAAGAAAGCATGGTAGTTCCCTTTGAGCAGGGTCACATGAGGGAAACCACGGTATTCACCGTAAACATTTCTTAATTTGATAAACTGATTTCAACACATCTTTAGATGAAGCTCTCTAGTGCTAACATCGATGAGGATATATCTCATTCCATTTTAATTACTTATTTTACACTTTCATTTTTGTGTGGGTGAAATGAAAATGCTTCTTTCCTTTCTACTAGTTTCCTGAAAAATACATCTTACTTTCAAGATTTCAACCCAAAAGGAAAAAGATAAATACACACAACGTTAAACCTGCTTGGTCTGCTTGGTTTAGTCATATTAGAGATGTTTGTCAAAGCTGGCTGAACTTTTATAGCTCTTGAGTGGGACGGCAATCACACTCATCTCTGTACCACAACCTGCCCACGGTTCCAGTAGGTGCACAGCTGGGACAACAGTATGACACAGTAAGCAGGGATGATTATCTATGGTGGCTTTGTTATGGCCATTAATTTACTCACCAGGTTTAGTTTACTAGCAATCAGGAGAACAGAATCTTGAAGTGAGTAGTTTTGCCCGGCTTAATTGTGTTTCTGAGGTGCAGCCTCAGAAATCAAAACTAAAGACTTTGAGATTGCAAAGTGAGGCTAATTGACCTTTTGCCTTTGGGGAAGAGGCTGGGGGATTACGAGCAATAATCTGATCGGGTGTCGACCCAGCAAACAGGGCGACACAAAGTTAAGATTCTGTACATGAGGCGCTGACTCTACACACTGAGCTACAGAGCCACCAAAAAGAAATGTAAAGGCTGTTCTTTATGCTGTAATCTCTTCCCTTTGAGTGGTGTTCACCTTCAAGTTAACTATAGGAGTCATGAAGAAAAGAATGATTGAGCTTTCTAAAATGAACAGGCAATGTTTAATGTTTAATGAACTCAGCTTTGGAGTTGTTCAATTTAAAAAAAAAAAAAAATTATACAACTAGACTACAAAGACTGCCAACAAACCCGAAGCACATGAAGGATGAAGTAGAATAAAAGAGGTATAACACAAAAGGAGAAATAAACAAAGACACAAAAACAAAGATCGGGATAATGAAATGAGGCTGAATGTAGGAAGTAAACGAGCCGGATTCAGATTCATGAGGTACCGACAGGCAGGAGAGAAAAACCCAAAATTGATGTACGTGATCCTTGTTAAAGAGAGACGCAGTAATCATCTACTTGACACCCAACATTGAGGATGTTTTTCTAGTTTGCCCTCCAATCTATGAATGACTCAGGACCCTCCAAGCACACCTCTGATTCAAACATGCAGTGGTCAGCTTGGTCATGAGCATGTGCTGGTTATACTGTACAACATTGTAGCGGATACAATTTACTTCTTTTGTTAGAGCACTTGGAAACTATTTACACGAATGAAATTCAGCAACACATTTCAGGACACAAATATAGCCCAGAATGTTTTTTATGAGAGAATTCAGTGGACTTGAGATTCGGCTTCACAATCTCTCTCTTCGATTACCCTCTCAAACGTCTGCATTTCAACTTCACGCCTATTCCAAACTGCTGAAGATGACATCTGTTTGGTTCAGAAGTGTGAACGATTTTGATTGTAATCATCCAGCTGTACAAAAATATCCACTAAGGCAAAACAGCCTTTTTGTTTTTGGTTGATTTCTTTCTTTAGCAGTCACCATGTGCCTCACTGGATATGTTTTCCTCGACACTTACATTGATAGAAATCATGTTGCATTCAAGTGTTAGATAAAGTTTGTGGTTTCTACAGTTGATAGATTTGAGTATTTTTAAAACATGCTCTTTAAAAAAAAAAACACTTTTTTTTGACGTTCGCTCCAACCCAAATCAAGAACTCAGACAATGTTTATGGAACTGAAACTATCTATAAAAATAGCTGTCTTTTTACCAGGTCGACGGCTAGCTACCGCCTGAAACACAGAGTGAGCCTCGAGGACATCTGGCTTTACGGATTTGAAGATGAACTGGAAGAAGAAGAAGGAAGAGCGTTAGGGGATGTTGACCTCAGTGTGACCCTCGTCCTGACCTGGGCTCTCACCTGTTGTTTGGTGTGTTTTCGGTGAGTCAACATGTAGCTGATGACTCACACACAAACAGTGCCTGGTATTTTCAGTTGATTGTTGACCTACATCCCCATCGGGATCTTAACTGGAAGCCTGCACTCTAAACTCTAACTTAACCTCATGATGACGTTAAAGCTGAGGAATTTTCAGCTGGTTCTGAAACAGACTGGAGCAACTCCGTATGAGCTTCAAACTATCAGGGACAAGATTGATTATTGCTATAAAGTAATTTAAATGCCTATAACCTGTAACCATGGCCTCCAGGTCCCTGAGGGGTTGTGGGATATCTGGGTTTGTCACAGCAAAGATTCCCAGTGAGTGATGCATTTGACTGTCAGAAGAATGGATGATTTTTCTTGCATCCAAAATCTCTACTTAAAACTTGTAGGATTTCATTTTATTGTTATGTGTTCTGAAATCTAAATACTTAGACATGAACAGTTGGAAATAAGCAACAAGATAAGAGGACCCACTTTGTCCACAGAGGGTGCCAAAAAAATCTTAATCTATTTTAAGGTTTGAGAGGATTTATGGTTTGGTCTTTCTTGCCTACAAATTCAGACAGAACTTAATAAGTCTAACTAATAATTATTTTTGATAATTAAGTGAATGGAGAGTTGAGAAGATTAATCCTGTTCTTGTGTTTCTTTGTTTAAATCCAAAGCTACGAGGCAACTTCCCTACATGTTGAACTGTTCCTTAAAATGTTTTCAAGTCAAACTTGTTTTCCAGCACACATTTAAAAAAAAAAAAACATTTATTTCTTCCATTTTTCCCACCTATTTGTGTTAGCCATGAGTTAAATGAAATCTGAGGCCATTCATGGAATAGGCATACTTGCAATAAATGGTCATATGATTTTGTGACCTTTCTGAAAAGAGGGAAGTTGCGAAAAGGAAAGTCCTCTCTGCAGCATCAAAACAGATTCCAAAATCAGGAAGTTGTGGGGCTGGACGACGAACTGATCTCTCCATGTCAGGGGACTAACATCAGCTGACTTTATCTGGAAATACTGGCCTTTACTATAAAGATGAAGAGCAGCAGAAACACTGTCTCATACTTTGTGTCTAGACGGTGTTATCGATCTTAATGTTATGAACTGTTACAGTTCTCTTGAATTAAAGGGCCTCCCGTCTGTCTCATTAGACAAACTTAAGTAAAGAAATGCTTCATTTCTGTTGTTCACAGACTCCCACGTTTCTCGCAAAGTAGTCAGTCACAGAACAGTTTTTGACGGTTGATGAGTTCCTTGGTAGGTTTTGAATTGTGTAGTCTGAAAACAGGAGTTCATAATTCTGTCTGATGATTAGGCTCTGGAAATGATTCAATGTGTGAGAGTTTCATTCCTTCTCACTCACATGGAGCCGATGCTAGGAGACACACATTTTTGACACTTCCCTCGTGAGGCATACTGTACATCCATCATGCTGAAGATTATCACAGCAGGTTCAAAGACGGTGTGAAGCTCTCAGGTGTACACGTGGGCACCTGTTTCTGTATCGTCATCATCATGTTTCCACTGACTGACCACGAGCCTGCAGCAGGTCGTGTCAAGGAGGAAGTGGAAGGTATATCTGGTCGGGGAGCCGCCGTGACGTTGCTTCCTGTCCCCATGACTGAGTTACACTTTCCACCCGAGTTGTTAAAAGAGAGCGCGTGTGTGTACTTTGCTTCAGTCCTCCCCCAGTTTCTGCTCGCCTGTGTGACACTCTGTGGATTAATAACTCATACCATGTTGTTATTTTGCCGACAGATCATCTGATGTCAAAGAACGCTGGTTAGATATACTCCACAGGTAAGAAACGACATTATTCTCAGATAAGAGATTTAATATTAAGATTCCTTTTCAACAAAAGTATCGTTAATATCCTTTTCAATATCTTAAAAGAGAAAGCCGGTTGTGTTATAAAGAAGACTTTGGTCCATGTTTAAGACACTACAGTGCTTCAGGGATTGCAATTACTGCACCAGATAAAACAATATAAGTATCTTTATCAATCAATTGAAATTGAATCAGGAAGTTTTAATAATCAGTCACGATAATCTCCAGCAAGAGAACAGACAAAAGATGAGAGAACATTGTGTGAAGGATTATGTAAGGGCTTTGTATAGACCCACTTTGAGATACCTCGTGGTAAAGTAAAATCAAAATGCAGTTTGAAAATGATTATATTCATGGCTAAACTAACAATGTCCCTAAAGATTAATTCTAGATTGATGTGTAGATGCATTGAATTGTATGTCCCTTTTTTTTTAATTACAGAAATATTAAAGACACAAAAGCGAGGGTTGGTTGTTCTTCCTCGCCTCCAGACGTCCTCATGAAGGTGTTGAGTGGCAGCATCACGGTAAGTCTCTCACGCCCCCTTCTTTTACCATGCCCTTAACTCTACAATATTTAGCTTTTACCAAATAATCTTACTCTCTCTCTCTCTCTCTCTCTCTCCTTTTAAGACTAAAACTCTAACAGGAGGAAGCATGGAACCATTCATTGATTGTCCAATTGATGTAAGTTAAACTTGTGTTTTTACCTGCTTCCTGAGATAAGAGATAACCAGGCGAAACAAGCAGCCACCTGCGCCATCTGCTCATGCTCTGTTGACATTAGACGGATTATCAGAACAAACACAGCTTCTTAGATACATAAACAGTAACTCTAAAGAATATTGTTGAACTGCATTTCAAGCAATTACAAGAGATTTGGATCTTAGAGATAATCAAATGTGTTCAATGTGATTGATTTGGGCTTCTTTGAGGGACTTTTGTAGTACTGTAGATGACGCTATTTCAGCTGTATCAAGTGTCAGAGGCATGATGGGTTTGTGGTGCTGAGTAGTTGAGAAAACACATCCCCCTCCCTTCTTTCCTTCTCTATTCTGTTGTTCCCTTTTGTGTACTCATCACCACGTTGCTTTTTTTTTTTGTTTCGTTACCAGGGTGTTGCAAATATCTCTTCGCAACCGAAACAGTTACATAACCCGGAGGACAAGACCACACAGCCCATTGGTGAGTTTGAAAACTGCCAGTTTTGACAAAGGGAGGGGCTCGATAACTGTGCCATGTGTAGCTATGACACCCAAACCACAAACACAGAAAAAAGGAAATCTAACTGATAAGTGCAAGCAAGTGACAACTTTGGCCTTCATTTTTGCACATGTGGTTTGGTTGCACTCGTTCCAATAAGGCTCTCAATGTAAGCTTTAGAGAGATAAACTGTTATATAAAATGTTAAATAAGCTAACACATGAAACATTTCTGCCTCCTACAGAAACCAGGTGGAAGTGGCTCAAGAAGGGTACTAGTTTCAGCAGGAAAGCCCGCAGATCAGATGCAGACACAAAGACGCAGCTGTTTGGACAGCCACTCTGCAAGATCAGTCCAGACGACTGCTCTCTCCCCAAACCAGTCACAGTAAGTTTCTACCTTAAGTGGGGCCTTGCTTATCTTGTCACTTGCCATGAAAGTATCTCTTGGGCTACACCAAGAACAGTTTTTTTTTTTTAAATCTCCCCTGCTTGCTGTTTTTCTTTACCTTAGTAAAATTATGTCACTGATAAGGGCAGATTTTTCTCATCTCTTGATGGAAAATAGAGCAGCTGCTTGTTGACAATGATACGTCAATCAAAAAGCAGCTGCTCTGTTGACCTTTGACAGAGAGTGATTCTTAGAATTTGCCAACGAGGGCAGGAAACCATGTTACCACATAAGCTGCACTTCGATCACTAAACTCCAAAAGCTCAGATTTTTGCTTGTATAAAAACAAAAAAAAAAAAAAGAAGAAAAAAACCTAATCTCTTCTCCTCTTTGAACACGTTCTTTTTAAAGGAGATGCTGCTGTTGCTGAGGAAGAGAGGGCCATCCACAGAGGGAGTGTTTCGAAAAACCTGCAACAGCAAAGTCATGAAGGATGTCAGGGAGCAGCTCAACAACGGGTTGGAGGTGGATCTGGAGAAACAGCCGGTCGCTCTGCTTGTCGGGCTGCTCAAAGTAAGTTTCCACCCTTTTCTATGATTTTTGACATTACCAGGTTTAATGCAACATCGTTATACAACACAACCACTACTGCTACAACATTGGCATGGATTAAACTACAACAGCTGATCTAACTATGTTACTCAGACAATTTTCACCACAACCACATCTACTACTACCATACGACTGAACCAATGCTGCAGCTGCCTCTACTCACTGTACCATACTGACCACTGTACCACTGTACCACTACTACCACTGCAGAAGTAATGAAAAAAAAAATACCGTACCATTACTAACATAGATGGCGATACTGATACCGGTAACAATGCTCATACTGATACCGAAATTACCGAAACGATGAAGATTTTAAAGTAGAAAAAATCCAAAATGACTGGCAAAGCTGCTTTTATAGAGAATGTGTTATACAAGTATTGCTGTTAACCAATGTCTCCTGTGTGTTGCAGAGTTTCCTTAAAGAACTTCCTGGAAGCCTGCTGGTGTCTGAACTTTATGACAACTGGATGACGGCTCTGGATAATGAAGACACCCAGCAGAGAACTGTGGAAATCAGAAAGTAAGTCATCAATACCTGCTAATGATTCTCAACAGTGCCACTTACCTGCTGCTATTCTTATTCTATTTTTACATGATATCGATATATGAGAGGAAATCTGTTGGTATTTCCACGACTGCTCATGTGGTTAATTTTTAACACTGTGGGTATTTTGAGTGGAGTTTTTCAGAGCAATCCCAATGCCCTACATCTCTAGACTGAACCACTTCTTCTTTTTTAGTTTGGATGCTGTTTTTTAAAAAAAAAAAAAGAAAAAAAAAAAAGGAAGAAACTTAAACCAAAAAAAAAAAGTGCGCCAAACTAATGTCTTGTTCTTGTTCTCTTTTCTACCCACAAACAGCGTGGTAAACAAGCTTCCTGTAGCCAACAAACTCCTCCTGCAGCACGTCGCCTGCGTCCTCCATCACATCATTGAGAATGCCGACATCAACAAGATGGACGCCTACAACTTGTCGGTGTGTATCGCCCCCACACTGCTGCAGCTGGACGGCTCCCCGCTGGATGAGCAGAAGGAGAAGATGAAGAAGGTAAAAGTCTTCATATGACTGCACTTTCACACTTTTGCTGCTTTGAAGCTTTGTGGTACACGGTGCAGAAAACCTCTGAAGGGTTTCACAACTTTGTACAGACTCTTTGTACAGACTCTTTTTTTAAACAACATGGTGTTGATGACAGCACTGCAATGTTTTGGATCATATCATTTAAGAGCATCTTGGATTTCATAAAATTCTTCGTCTTTATATCAGTTTCAGTATCAATAAGTAATATGATTTCAATACTCATCGTGTTTTTGTTTTTTTTCTGGTTTCCTGCAGGTCACAGAGCTAACTCAGTTCCTGATTGAGCATTGTGAAATACTTGGAGAAAATATCTACAACCTGCTGGATACTGATGAAGGTACATTTGCATCCTTTCAAAATAAAATCCCCATAACACACCTTTTATTTGAATGTATCTACTAGTATTTAAAAAGATGCAGAAATTAAGAAATGCTTGATTCAGGAATAAATGTACTTTGGCAAACAAATGTATGGCCTTGAGTCCACTATCTTACTATTACTATCCCTGCAGAGCAATGGGTGAAATATAAATCTTGGGCTTTGAGAACATGAAAGACTTTCCCTTGCAGTGTTAAAAATTTCAGACCATGCTCCTTTCATCAAATTGTGAGATATTACCTGCGTGTATTTGAACCCAATGGTCCCCATTAAAATGTTTCTAGTTGAATAATTTGCGCTATAAAAGTAGTTTAATATTTTTTAAGTTCATTTCAAAGTTTAAAATAGTGTTGGTATTTGCGCAACTTCTTAAATGTGGCTAATTATCGTTTAATTAATAGCTCTTCCTTTCTTGATTCCACTCTGCAGACTCATTGTCCTCTCAGCATCACGACTCTGCTTACGACAGCACAGACCCTGACGGAGATGGAGAGGCAGGAGAGAGTGTCGGTTCCACACACGGCCGCAGCTGCTCCTCTTCCTCTCTCAGTCCCAGCCTCTCCGCCTCCTCCTCCTCCTGGCCAGCCGATGCTTCCTTCAACATGAAGCCACCATTCGACCGCCGCTGCTCCGAGCCCATCATCCATCTCCCTGCTGATCTCCAGAGCATGTGTGCCCACGCCAGGAGCCATGATGACTGCTCGGTGGAGAGGAGGGGCTTCGAGGAGCAGCCGCTGACGAAGCAGATCTCGGACGACTCCTTCTTGCTCCGAGGACGAGGAGCGAGACCAGTGGTTATGTTTCCCAAACTGAGCAGCAGCTCTAACATGGAGCCACTGCCCTACATGGCAGGAAATCACACCAAGAACTGCTCGTGCTCTTCCTTAGAGAGCGCTGCCTCCAACCAATCAGACGGCTCTGTTTTTACCAGTTCCCCTGTTGGCTCACCAGCCTGCCAAAGGAGAGCGAACACATCGAGCCAGACCTCAATGGCGGCAAAGGCTCAGCCGGACATTCCCAGACCTATTTCAGACGAGAAAAAGCGTTCACAGTCCATGAGACTTCCTTCTAAAGTCCTGCTGAGGACCAGGAGTTTAGGAGCGTTCAGCAGGAACAGCCTGAAGAAAGACTCTCAAAAAGACAACGCCTTTCCGTGTGAAACTCTCCAGGAGGACTCTCAGAGCGAAGCAGACCCACAAGCCGAGCTCCTGCTCAAACCCCGCCCTCTGTCGGCCATTGAAGTGTTTAAGCAGGTGGACAGCCGGCTGCCCTCCAGGCCGCCGTCGTACAAACACGCAGTGCAGAGCATGGGTCCTCTTCCACAGTACAACTCAATGACTGTACACGATGCCGTACAGCTGGAGAGAAGATCCCGTCCATCCTCGGTCAATTACGATCTCCCGTCTTCCTACTCTGCCAGTCAGTACATAGACAGTTTAGCTCAAACCAATATGGTCGAGCAGCGACATACTTTTCGACAGAGAGCAATGTCCGAGTCGGTGCCCGCAAGTCATCACGAGGTCGTGTCACGGAGGTGCAGCCACCCGGTGTTTGAGGAATTTTCTTATGCCAAGGAGTCCTATGTTTGACTGATCACTTTAAAGCTGTTTAATGCATTGGCTTTTAGCAAACATTTATCAGAGTTGAATATTAGTGGGCAAAGCTAAAAAAAAGAAAAGAAAAAAAAGAGTTTCTAACTGCCAGTTAGCTTCACTGCTTGCTTCCTGAACTTCATATTTCTGTCTTGTGTGTTTGTTTTAATAGCAGGGAGCTTTGCATCATACTGGCAGACACTTCTTTCCCTTTTATTGGTTTTTGTTGGTTCGACAGAAGAACTATTGTTGAAGCTTCGCCCACTGAGCAGCTGCGCTTGTGTTTGTACAGAAAGTCCAATCTATGACTTTTACACTGATTCACTTTGAATGAATGTCCACTATGTGCCGCCTTGATGGTTGCACATTGTCAGTAGTACTGTTTAGAGTACAACTTTTAAAGTACATATAATGATAGATATCTAGTCTATCCTAATGAAGCTATGACAACACAGTTCACTGTGGATCAAATATGCTATGACTTTTGAACTGTAAATATTTCTTTAAGTTTTTGTAGACAAAGTGTCGTACACAAAAACAAGATGAGCACAAATGTTTGGCTTTTTGTACATATTCTTCAACTTCCATGTTTTTTTTTCTGTCACTACATTACAGCACTTTTCTGATTGATAACGATGCTTTGTATGCTAATTGTAAATAAAGGGATAACAGCAGTATGTTTAGGTGGGTTATCTGTGTGGAATAATTGTTTTAGATTAAAAAGAAAAGGCAATGAAAATCTATAAATAAAAGAAAATAAAGTTTAAAAAAAAAAAAAAGAGTTTGTTTCATTTAGAGCTTTTAGAAATGGATGCTGTGGTCCTGAATCGCTCCAACGGTCAAATCATTAGGGGCACAATTAAGGGTGGGGGGGAATGAAGTCGAGCCCCCAGTTTGGCTCAACTTCCCTTTGCTAGCAGAGTTACATAACATGGCCACACAGGCTTCATTGATGGAACATCAAGTTCTGCTAAAAAAGGAGGAAACCAGACAGGGTCACATGGGCTGATTTGGTTTTTCTCTGAATTGCAGTTCCTCTTCGCCCGAAATGTGCGATGAACAGATGCCAACAAGTACTTCCTTTCAAAAGAGTTTAACCGCACTCCTTCCTCACTCAACAAGTTCATTAATGCAACACCAAAGTTGCACTGACATTAAAACTCTTTGGCTTTTATTCTGCAACATTTTACGGTGAATTTGAAGATAAAGAGTGCCGATAAGGAGCATCTCTAATAACTGTAGAAAGAATTAAGAAGAAATGCAGTACAATTTAAAACATCCAGGCTTGCAGGAAATATTTAATTTTCCTTGCATATGATTTAACCTAAGTTAAAGAGGCTTTATAAAGTTTAATAAGCAGCTGTTGAATCTGACAATGACAGCAAGAAAATGGACAAGTTGTTGTTTAATCCAGGCAAGGTGTGTTCAACTGTTATTTATAGACAGACAGAGAGAGAGAGAGACATAGACAGGCAAAGATTGGTTGATAAATTCTGGCATTCAGTAACAATTTACAAGACAGTTGACCTGAAATGTGTATGATGTGATGTATTTAGAAACCCATGCAATAATTAGAATGAAACCGCCATAAAGATAAGAGTTCAGACTCCTGAAACTTTAAAATGATGCCTATGGAGCCCTGCGTTAGTTCAGGCGGAGTACGGTAGTCCTGCCCGCATGCGACCATCAGCTGATCTAAGAACCGCCCCAATGCCAACCAATCATTATCACACTCAGACAACAAGGCGGTCTATTTAAACCATTCTGCCTCTCATCCACTGTGCTGCTAGACACTGCTGTGAAATTCTCCTTTTCACCACCCCAACCTCCGCCAGCACATTTTATACTCTAGGATGAATTGTTTGCTTCTTATGTCTGCAAGATGTCAGTATCATTGAATGCATATTCAGGTTCTGTTCTGCATGTGCCCATGGGGGGGAATTAAATGTTTGCGCTCTGAGCAAAATCTGTGGCATGCTGCACCGATACTGCTGAGAGGTAAGAGCAGAACCAATACCGCCAAATATAACAGTACAAACCATAAGTGCAATAAATGGTTAAATCTGTGACGAGAGTATTCCTGACTGAAATACAAAAATGTAGTTTAACCCTTTAAAGAATGAAAAAAAAATGTGTACACAATTAAACCATACATTAAAATTGGCCCCTTATAAAATGTAAGGACAACGTAAAGCCACTGCAAAGTATGACTCATATCAGGTCTCAAACTGAGTGAATCAAAGTATGAGGAGAGACCTGAAAACTCACATGGCTTTATTTAGTAGAAAAGCCTACAAATATTGGTGACATTTTAAAAGTTGATCAAAAAGATTTGCTCACCTTATCCTCCGCAAAGATCCACACGTTCCACTGAAGGTCATTTCCAAACGTCAACTCAAACACAGATAAAAGCTGCTTAATGAAAGCTATCTAGAAGTAATGTTCACCTTATTAGTTTTGGAAACCATTAAGTCTCTTTTATTAAAAAAAAGACAGGGGCCCTTCAAAGCTGGGAGGATTCATCTGCTGGGTGTCATTAAGCTCTGCAACAAATTTCAGAACAAATCCACAAGACTTTTGATGAGATGTTTTAGTCCAGACCAAAAGGGGTGGCCCAACTCACAGACCAAATTGTCATTTGTAATGCACATTTTATTAATGTTTTGTTTGATAGAGATGGATAAAATATACATAGATAAACTGAAAACAGCACTCCATTCCGAGTATCATATGTTTATAGTGGATGTTAATTTGCAACATTTGTCCAAAGAAGGGCTTTTGTGTACATAAAAGATTCATTTTCAAAATTGAGTGGTTAATAAGTAGAGATGGGACAGTAGAGTTAGAAATCCGGGAGTGAGAGACCAGGGAGTGACATGCAGGAAAGAAGATGAAGAAGAAAAAAAACATATACTTTATTAATCCACAAGGGGAAATTCAGTTTTACACTCTGTTATTGAACATGCTACACACACACAGGCTGAAATACAGACACATGCACAAACAGGATCTTATGGACATGCAGTAATGGAGAGATGTCAGAGTGAGGGGACTGTCCACAGCGAGTGCTCCTGAGCTGGTGGGGGGTTGGAGCCCAATGGCGCTTTGGCGGTGCTCAGGAAGTGGCATCTCTCCAATTTCCAGACTTGGTTAACACCGGGACTTGAACCGGTTCCCAACCCAAGTCCAGACTGAGCTACTACTGCCCCACCACAGGAGCCACAGGTTGGATTTGATTAATTTCTGAGCTTAAAACAAAGCGCTTTGGTGAGTTGTTTATGCCATCCTCCATTAGAGACCTTGAAGAGAACTACACAAACTGATTCCAAAGGTGGGCACCTGAAACAATTCAGCCACAAATCACACAAAAAATATATCCAATCTGAAGTCATTGGTGTTGGTTTATGTTAAGAGGATACACAAAGTGTTCAAACGAATTTGTCCTCCTCTGTATATATTTTTTTGGTGTCATTTCATCCATTATTTTGGACATTGAAATGAACAAGCATCCATGTTCTTCATAGTGATTATAGTGGCAACAAAGGGCTTCAGAACTCCTGGTGAGACCCCCCTGTATACGACAGTAATTGCCTCTGTTTCAACATCCCTGCTTCATTACCTTATTTAACTGACTGCTTAACATTTCAATAACAGATCCTCTTCTTCTCCGAGTTGTTTGTCTCCATTATTTAACACCTAGTTTCCTAATTGCTTATGTAACCACCTGCTGATTGAGAAACAGTATGGCTCCACGGGGGGGGGAAGGCCTGTGTTGATGCTTCTTGTGGCCTTGATTAGAAGAGTGATTAAAAACATCATTCTATTTTAATTACTTGTGAATGTGAATCAAGTCTAAAAGTCTAGAATAAACCTTGTTAAAGAAGAAAAAAAGGTGATGAGAGTACATCTCAGGGCTGAAAAGAAAGAGTGAAAATTTGTCCTGCTTGTTACATCACGTCATGGCAGACAGTCAACACTAATGAGAAAAGAATAACACAGTGACTGTAGCTGGAAAAGTTTACCCTTCAATGAAGCCTAATGGTTTGTGACAGCTGAAGTATTAACAGAACAGCATGTGCAGCAAAACACAGCCAGTAACAGCACAGACAACTCCCCACTCATCTGCATGTTCATTAATTATTCCTTTAAAGAAAAGATCAAAAACACACAACATGAATCCAACATGGTTCTCATGTCAAGCTGTGGCCATAGCGCTTCTCCTCCAGATTACATAATGACTGTGTGCATTATTCAGTTATCTATTGCACAACCAATCACATTGGTAAAACAATGGCAACACTTTCTTCCTAATAAATAGTGTTAAGGGTGAGATCTGTTCGTTTATAGTTCTAGTCGTTTAAGCTTTAACAGTGAAGTAAATACATATATTTTAGTTAATTCATGTGTTTTAGTTTAAGTTCAAAATAAGTTGACAACTGTGGAGTGCTATAATGTGGTAGTGGTGGTTTAATAGCAGCAGCTTTAAGTATATGCATGGTTAACTGCATTAATAAAAATAGAAGTACTCTAAGTGGAACTGTAATAGTTGTAGTAGTAAAAGTACTAAAAACGACTTCAATACTTCAAACCAGGATATGTAGCGATCATCTTTGAGAGCAAATCTGAAATGCGGAAACATCAAAAGAGCAGTCATTTCAGTTGTCACTCTGACCACAAAGCTTTCACCTTTGTTCTGACTGTTATGTGTGAATTTGCCTGGCAAACACGAGCAAACTTTTTAGTAAAACTGAAAAATGCTCTCTGGGGTAAACTTTATCAGGGTGTGCAGGAGGTGGTCTTGAAATCAAAAGGTAATACTCAGAATTTTAGAAATGTGTTGTGAAACAGAAAAAGAGAAGCCACTATGAGTTAGTGTTAGTGTTACCTTTCTGACAAAGCGTCTTTGGTTTGAGCCATGTTGTGAAACTCTCAACTTTCTACCTTCCTTAGCTATAGTCATGTCACAGAAAAGGTTTGTTCCAAAAATATATTCATGTTGTTCCCCAATAGATACTCGGCCCCTGCAACCACAGCCAACAAGACAATGTCACTACAATTGAACCTTTTAGAGTAAGAAGACTTTACTTAGGTCTATTTTGGGGGTGGTGTTTGGTTTTATATATATATCAAGGAAAAGTTGGCAAACATTTTTACATTTAGGATAAAGGCATTTTTGAATGTGTTGAAGGACAAATATGTATTTTCTTTTTCTCCTCGGAGGCCTGCAGTTCATTTTACCACTGCGATTACACAACTAACATGACAAATGAATGACCACATTTTAAAATGTTCTATTAGTAGCTGCTGAAAATGTGTAGCCTGTACCACACTATAAAACCCGTAAAATGAGAAGGTAGGCCTAATTACAACGAAATGTGTTTGTTATATCTCATATGGTCTTTGGTGATTTAAAAGAAGAAGAAAAAAATATATAAAATATATTATTTTTTTTATGTGTTAGGCCTAATTTGAAAATGTTATTTGTATTTTATTTTTATTAACCTTTAAATTAAAAATGACCGGGAAAAGGCTGTGAAAAAAAGAGTGACGTAATGACTAGGCTATATTTCACTTCCTGGAGACGGTTGCTACAACAACTCTTTTCCTCCGTTCGTTTTTGTCATTAGCCTTGCCATCACCAAAAAAAAACAAAAAACGTAACTTTCTGTAACTATTAGGATTACGATAGTCTGGTAGCGTCTTTAATATGGCTTTTGTTTCACACAGCCAGAGAGATACAAACGGGAGCTACACCTTCTCAAGTCGTCCCAGGCCTGTGGAGACCCGCTCCAAGTACAGAGAGGCTCCGTCTGAACAGTACGTGTGTTGTTAAATGTTTATGCTTCCCTGTGACTCACTGGAGGCAGACAGACCGAGTTACATCACCTACAATACAATGTTTACTCTGCATCTGAACTGTTGCTATGTAAGCTGCTCTACGTAGTTTAAATGAAAAGGGCAGCTAGATGTTTGCATTAGAGAGGATATCAAAAAATCTCAAATTATCCAGATGATGAAATTGTAGTTTTTGGACAGAGGTAAACAGTGACTACTCTTTTTTAAGCACTGTATATTACTATAAGTTTAAAATGTGTACTTCCATTTTACAGTTACATATAGGCCTACTGTACTGTAGCCTGCACATTATAGACTTCACTACCATAATGTTTACTCAACTGCTTTTCATGATGGTTTCGATATCATTGATGATGGTTGTGACGATTGTTTTTGTTTGATGACGATGACTTATGAGATGGTTTCTTTTCTGATTAGAGCTCTCAAGAACAGCCGTCAATGTTGTGCTTTGCCTCTGGTCACTTCCTGTCAGCACCTGTGTGTCCAATCAGACTCAAAGCTGATCGTTTGCTCTTACTGACATTGTTCCCTTTGTTTTCTAGATCTTTGCTTGTGTTGTTCTTACTCTCTGATGTACGTCGCTTTGGATAAAAGCGTCTGCTAAGTGAATTGTAGAATTGTAGAATTTCTTTGACAGTTACTGTATACTAGAAAACTAATAGATGAAGACTTTTGTGATGAGAGTATTATTAGTTTAGAGAACATGAAACGTATGTTACAATTGCTGCTTGAAGCTTGATAAGTTCAAATGGGCTTGACCTTAAAATGCTTGATTGCTGCACTTTTACTTGTGAATTAGTCGTTTACACTTTTTTTTTTACCCAATTAAACACATCCTTAGTTCTTCTTCCATCCCCTCGTTACTAGACAGACCGAAAATGCCTTGAAAAAATATTTTTACAATTTCAAAGAGGCCAATATTAGTCAACATATCGCTCTTTGAGGCGAACAAGTTTGTCAAGTCAGGCTGACTTCATGACGACACTGTGTTTTTGTTTGACTGTATAGGACCCAGATTAATTATGGAAACATAATGTATGACCGCCGCGTAGTGAGAGGAAACACTTACGCCCAACACATCATACCAACTGTAAGTACTGTATGTATGCTTGATTCCAGATGGCTACGCCTTCATTAGGCCAAGTAATTTAGAAAATGTTATTATGAATCACTTCTGACAGACAGCTCAACCAGACCTTGCCGAACTACAAAGACAACAAGAGATCAGGAGGAGAGCCATTGCTCGAAAAAGAGCGCAAGAGCAGTTCAAGCCGCAGACTCCAGAGGCCCTGCAGGGCAGAAAACATATTGATGTGCAAACAGGTTTGATGTTTATCTGGATAATCTTTAGAACCTCTACATCCGTAGTGTGATGAATTCTCTTCTACTTAATGAAAAACCTACAGGCTGTTCTGTAATACAGACCTTTCATTTCAGATCTGTACCTGGAAGAATTGAGCGAGGTCATAGTGGCTCCAGATATTGAGTGTCAGACTGACGATTTCCTGGACAGACCTGCAACTCCACTCTTCATACCAGCCAAATCTGGCAAAGATGTTGAAACACAGATTGAGGAGGGAGAGGTATGTTATCTAATCTGGGACAACTGGCAACATTTACACTAACTCACCTTTGAATTGTCCCTATAGAAGTTATTAAAGAAAATAAACTCCACTTGTCTTGTTAAGGCAAGTTTATAGTTTTATAATATCAATGTATTATCATATTCATATGTTTATCTTGTGCAAGTCCCTACAGACTGTACAACATTGCTGCATAACCCTTTAAAATGATTATTGCCATATGACAAAGAAGAACGGAAATGACAAATACATTATACAATATTTAGACATTTGATCAAAAATAAACCCAATGTATTAACATGCACAAACCCAACACACCTAACTGCTATCGTGTTATCTGTTATCCTCTGCAGCTGTTTGATTTTGACCGGGAGGTGCAGCCGCTGCTGGAGGTCCTGGTGGGGAAAACAATTGAACAGTCTCTGGAGGAAGTGATGGAGGAGGAGGAGCTGGCCTCTCTAAAGGCTCAGCAGAGGGCTTTCCAAGAGCTCAGGAATAACGAGCTGGCAGAGGTGCAGCGGCTTCGGGAGCAGGAGAGGCGCCGCGGTGAGGAGAAGGTACGTGCGAGAGAAAATGAATCATCTCCACCCGAGGCTTAACCCAAGCATAAGACACTCGTTACCATGGTAACATAAATGAAATCTGACCACAATATATGCCTTCCCATCTTTGATGTACCCTACATATCAATGGTGACTGCCATGGCTGATGTGTGTAGTGTCTCTCGGGATCTCGTCTCCTCCCTTTATACTTCTGTAAATTGTTGTTTTAACATTTCCTTTTTTGCACCCAGTTTCATGTTTTTATATCTTTTTTTGAAGGTCTTCAGATTAGCTCTTTTTACTGACGTTATTTTTATCTATGTATTTTTTTCCCGTTACACTCTTTGATAAATTCTTTCATGGCAAATAATGAATCTTTGACAAATCAAGGTGAATGGTTTGATCATTCAAAGAAAAAAACGTTCACAGGTGCTGGATACAAAATCAAACTGAACCAAAAAAGGATCTGCACGCTGTACTAGAAGGTCCCAGCTATCATACTTTAATAATGAATCTTTCCAATGAACTAAAGTTTTTTCCCCTGTGAAACATAGATGAACAGTTGTTTTTTGTTTTAAAGTCATCCTTGAATAAGATAAGATAATCCTTTACTGATCCACAGAGGGCAGATTCAATAGCTAGCGTCCTGTTCAGGGTTGTCAAAATCACAATTATTTAAGCAGTGGATGAACCTAGAAATCGATATGATTACGAAAGAAAAATTATAGATTATCTTTATAAAATATGCAGCTGAGTTTGAATTATCATTATTTATTCTGCATGTCTTGAAAATCTAGACTCATCTTATTGCTTATTGATTTTGAATTCTAAAAAGAATCTTTTCCAACATGACCCTGCACGACATCACCGTTATCAGCCAATGTCAGGCCTGTAATAGAAATGATCTAATTATCATCACAATCCAATAGCAGCTGTTTGCATGTAGTGCCACGGAGACACCCTTGCCAATCAAATATGATCATTCAATAAACCTCTCAGACCCGATGAACTGTGTCCTTGGACAGTTAAACTTGATCAATTTATGACTAAAAAGTATTCTTTTCAACTTAAAAACACATCTTGCATACAAAGTCAGAGAAATTTCATTAAGCCACCAAATGAAATATTTGAAACCAAGATCTCTTCTTCTTATCCCCTCAAGCAAACCAGAGATTTGTTTCTTCTGACCTTTTAGGAGCGCAGAATGTCCCAGCAGAAGGAAGTGCTGAAAAGAGAAAGAGAGACTGCAGAGAAGATCGCTGCCCGTGCATACACCCAGCAGTACTTGGCTGACCTGTTTCCAGCAGTCTTCACCTCACTGAGGAGCCATGGCTACTTTTACGACCCTGTGGAGAACGGTCAGCCTTCCTTTGCTGAACTCATTCAATGCTTTCTCCTTTATGTCCACAAGGGGGCATCACTGCACTTTGCTGCACATTGCACAACATCTGTAATAAAAGATCTGTGATTAAATGAGCTCCATCACACACTGTGCACAATGGAATCTGATCTGAATGATCACTGTTTCATCACATTTGTGATTCTGATTTGCAGATATTAAGACAAATTTCTTCCCGTGGCTGATGGATGAGATTAACAACAGATTGGACGAGAGATACACGGCGAGAGAGCTGCTGGACAGTAAGATAATACAGTACAGAAGTCATCTGTTACATAATAGTGCAATTTACTCTGTTAAAGAGGAGCAGACAAAGAAAAATGATACATTACTGGACATTAGAAAGTTTAAAATGAAGCAGAAAATTGGTGTAAATCATGCTTATACATTTAAGTACAAATCCCTCTCATCTAATTCATGGGTAGGATTGACTACTACTTACTTCCTCCTACCTCTCCTGCTGAATGACAAACATTACAGGTATAAACAGAACCCTTCTCTAGGTTATTTAATTGGATCAACATGATCCAGACACTGATTATGTCATCAGGTATTTCACAAGCCCTCCTTTAGGGATCATCAGGTCATCTATTGTGAGAGTGACATCTTGTGGTTCTCTTAAGACATTACAGAGGTCTTCTGACACATGCTCGCAGACTTAAAAGTCTTCACGCTGTCTCTCTCTCTCTCTCTCTCTCTCTCTCTCTCTCTCTCTCTCTCTCTCTCTCTCTCTCTCTCTCTTTCAGCTATCATCCATGATGTCGTCCAGAAGAGACAGGAGGAGTGCGTTCAAGGAGACACAGCCAGCAAAATCAGACATGTAGAGACTTGAGTCATTTATTCTCAAAAATAAAACATGTTGCCAGGGCAGGGTTGCCAAGTAAATCACAACACCTACATAAACCGGTTGTTTAAAAATGTTTAAGAAGAAAAAAAAAAAGAAGGAAAACTGCGATTACAAGTCTTTATTTTTCAAATTTAAATTAGTTTTTTTATTCTAATATGTATATTTGAATTTGTAAAATCAATGAAATTCAAACGCAGTTTTGTAGCAGTCATTTTTCAGCACTTTGCACTTGTCCTAATATGTAACACATCAAGGATTTCTGTTTGTACAGAATGAGAAAATGATGTAACTTTTCAATGAAAGGTGACCTCCAGTGTGTGACGCAGTTGTTGTTTTTTTTTTTTAAGTCCATATTGAGCTTGAGGCCATGAACCCTGGCATTTTATGAATGCAACACAATTTATTTTTCTAAGCTTGGTCTATCAGACGTTTCCTTGAAGGTAGCCTATTGTATGAGGAAAGATGAGATATTTAATGACAGGTTTTTTTTTTTTTTTTTACCTCAGAAAGCAGTTCACAAAAACCTTAACCAGTAGGTGCAGATTTTTGTCTTCTATAGTGGGTGGAGATTTTTTTTTGGCCAGTTAAGCATAACCCACAACAATCAGTCATTATATCAGAAGTGGCCATGTTGAGCAAAGCTTACAAAATGAAAGATTTAACTGCATGAAGCAATTCAAGTTCCTATATTATCCTGATTATCTTTTTCTGATGCAGCTTTGTGAAATAAGTTTTATCATTTCCCTCATTTTTGTTATTTTAATGTCACAACAACCTTTTTTTTTGGTCTGGTACACAGTGATTTTTTTCAACTACACCTAGCAGAAGAAAGTTCCTACCTGTTCTGCAGTTTTACAACAACCCATCAGATTTTTTTTATTTTTTTTTTACTGTGAAATAATAATCCTATAGTTCTTTTTATAACACTGTACATGGACATCAGGGCTAAATGAAGGAGTATGACTGACTTGTATCCATTTTCATTAGGTAACACTATTCAAACAGTTCACTCAGTTGGCTGACAGGCAAATTAAGGGTGTTTTGCATGACTTGGATGGACTCCCTGTTTGGCTAAATTTAGCTCACTACACAAACGAGACTTCGTGTCTGTTTGGTAACAACGCCTCATGTAATAGATTTGAGAAATGATTATAAATAGGCTCATAAAGAAGTGAATAATGCTGATGTTGGGGTTAGGTAGTACAAAGTGGAGGGCAGGACGGTAACATCACTCTTTGGTTTCGTACAATGGCGAGAAGTAAGCCTAACCTCCGATATATACGGCTCTATTTTAATCCTTTCATCTGATTGGCTGGCTCTCCTATGACGAGGCCTTTCAGCGTTTCCGGGTCTGTGGTTCCTGCGCAGGGAGGATGAGGATGACGCGCACTTGAACGACGAGTCGCACTGTGAACGAAACGTTTCTGCCGTGAGACATCAGCACAGGTGACACACCAGTCTTCACCCGGCCCAAACATCAGTTCAGGTGTAGTTCCACAGAGTCATACATTGTTACACATTAAAGCTGGGTGTTATCTCACACAACAAAAGAGCACAAAGGGTTTGAACAAATGCATTGCAGGATATAGGATTCATATTCATTCAGCAGGATATTGGAAATCATAACCCCCCCCTCTATAGTAGATACATAGAGCAGTATTAAAAGTGTTAATGTGTCGTCTATCACTTATTGTCAGAGAAAAATATAGCCTATATTTTTTATTTTATATGACATGATACAATTTCACACCATCATAAGCAATAGAAAAGTAATCTGTCCATTCAGTTTCCTGTAGATTTTATAGTTATGCTGTAGATAATTTGAGCTCTAGGATATATATACATTTTTTTAGCCTAAATGTAAATTAAAGAATGAAACAGCCAAAGTTTAAGTTTAGGCCTGTAGGTCGATTTATGTTTGGGTAGAATGTTGTTTGTTTTGATAAATGATAAAATAGTCCCACTAAAAACAAAAACAACACCACCATTCATGTAGGCCAACACAACTGCAGGCTACAATAATGTATGTTTTTAATCACAGCAAAGATCCTTTGTTTGGAATTTAAGAACATATTTGAGTTTAATACTGATGCATAATTTAACAACACTTCCAGTTTCCATGCTGACGACCCCCAGACAACTGTTGCGGTTAAGGTTATGATTACAAAACTGCCCCCCTGTAGGTGGGGAAAGACCCCCCCTGCATGCAGAGAAAACTTCCCTTTACTAATAACGAAACTGTCATAAAGGTCCCCGGAGACTGGCTTGTTAACTTGTGCTCATCCAGCCTACCAGGGACAGGACAGGACAGGGCGGACAGTCTCAGGTAAATAGTGGGATGGATGAGCGCCATATTGCGCCGAGGTGAACAGAGGGAGGGGAAACCTTCAGCTTTCAGACCGCCGAATAAATCATCTCGTCTCCCCAATATTTACCCTCCCCGGTAAGAGTTTGAAAAAGTGTAAATCTTGTCTGATGCACTGACTTGAGATCTGCAATACAAGAAGCCAAAGCTGGTGCAAGAAAACATGACTTTTCGCACTTCTCCCCCTCCCCCGCGTACTTTCCGCTTCTCGCACAAATGGGGCAAATCTCACAACAGGTGTCAGTCAGAGGGATTACAGAGGATGTGGCTGCAGCTCGGAGACGCTCCTGCAGAGAAACAAAAAAAACACAATAACATGCCGTGTTTAAAGTGGTTAAATCATGGAACAAGTTATGCGATTTGTTGAAATGTGAATATTTCTTTTCTCTGTCTGTCTGTCTGTCTGTCTGTGCGGATCAAAGAGGTGGAAATTCTCGTTTGTTTGGCTTAAATGTCGTGTCGATGTGGGTGTGTACCCATTTCACACAGAACACAGTCTACACGTAACCCTGCCATGAAAAAAAAATACATATAAATCTACTGCAACTGTCTATTATGTCACATTGTCCTCCAAAGGGTTATACAGGGGACGTAAAAGGTTATCTGCTGTCACATAAGAAGTTCTTTTCGCTTCTTGAAGTGGCTTTTTTTAAAGCGACACAGAGCAGAAGTGGTATAGCCTGGATAGGTCCATTTATTTTAAATGTATTGTGGGTTTGTTAGCAACTGATGGCGTCAAAATAAAAGCCTAAAACAGAGCAGGGTGGGGACTATAACTTTATCGTAGCTGGTGGGTGAGGCACGTTGAGTACCATATTTAACCTGCCTGGTGCCTGGAGCGTTCAAAGGTGTCAAGGTAGAAGAGAAAGGCAGGAATTCCGATGTTGAATTTCAGAATAAAAGTATTTAAGAGTTAATTAATAAAGGGTAGACTCAGAATCTGAAATACTTTGTGAATCCCAGAGGGAAATTCAGTCAGTAGAAACAGTAGAAACATAGTTATGTACAATCAAAACATTAATATAATAGGAATTAGATATTGAGCAATAGTCAGGGATGGGGCAACTTTGGTCACAGCAAGGGGCCACATTCATTTAATTCTCACTGCCAGGGGGCCAAATTGTAGTTTGCAAAAACAATTACAGTCAATTATGTCTCAAATGTATCTCAACATACACCAGTGATCAAATATTAGTATGGGAATATTTCTGCTTTTCATGATTTCATGGCAGATTTTGTCATGTTTTTCTTCATGTTTCCAATTAATTGATATGTAAAAAATTGACCCGAGGGCCACGTCGAGGGTTGATGGGGGCCGCAATTTGTTTGTGCCGTACAAAAGCGCAGAGAGTGAGGACAACATGGAATAGACCTTTATAAAAATGTTCAAAATGATTGCACAGTTTGGGTTAGGGTGAAAGACATTCATTGTTGATGATTTGTTTACAGTCAGAAATGTTTAACTGGAAAGACGCAAGAGAATTAGTGCAGAACTTAATTGCAATATAAGTGTCAACCTTACATTGATTTAGTCCAAAGGGTAATAAACATGTCAAGATGTAGGCCTTCTCTCCAAAAGTAAAAAAAGAAAGTGACTTTACTGGTGCTCTTATTGTGAAGTGTGGACCGCCTCACTTCCTGTCTGGTGCAGGTTAGCTGGTGTTAGCTTGTAGCATCTGGCGGTGATTCATACTGATGACTGTCGCCTGCAGGAGTGCCGCTCTCTCTCTCTCCGCCGGGTTTAAGTAACACCGAAGTGGCTGAAACTCGTTTCTCCTCTTTCTCCCTTTTCCAGGAAGGCACAGCGAAGAGCTACAGACACACGGAGCACAGGTTCTCTTCATTTGACAGACTTTTTTTTTTTTTTAAACTTTATCTGCTCCTCGCTCACAGCAAGGAAAAGGACAGAAAAATGCCCAAAGCGGTGAGTACCTGTTTGTTTTTTTTTATTGATATTTTCATTCACAGCTGGTTGTTATCACTGTGGTCAGGCTTAAACTGAACCATGACAGGTAAACGCTAAAGGGGGAGAGGAAACATTTCGGCATCCTACATACGTTTAGCATTTTCAAATTAATTAATTAACGCCACTTACACTTTGGTCCTTAAAATTACAATTAAGTATGTGGTACAGTGAATGCAGCATGATGTTACTGGCGCCTCATAGAAAGTAGACCATTGAATGTAGGGGGAGAAATTCATGACTGCTGCTTTGACAGATTCACCTGATTTGTTGCATCTCACAGGTGTTCATTTGTGTTTGGCAGTGCATGGTGTGTTTGTGTTGTTTGTTTGGAGACATTTAATCAGAAAAATTGCATGACTGGTGGCAAGTGATGCTATCAGAGTTGTTGGTTTCCTCAAACTGACAGATGACAGTGATATTTGACATTTCCATTTAATCATATCTGTTCATCACGTCCCTTCTTTTAAAAAAATGTTAGAAAGTTAGTCTTAAACCGAACATATGTCTAGAAACTAATGAAGGATTTTGACTGAATCACATCCAGGACAGGACAATTTGACGCTGAAGTGAAGGTGTATCCACAGACACTGGCAGTATGAGTAGGGTCTGTGTTAAAGGGGAACACCAATCACATGCTTGTATCCTGGGGGTGTCCTATATGTTTCACTTAACATCATTTTCATGTGCTCGCCGTGAGGCTGGGCATAGTCAGTCACAGGAGGTGTATACACATTTTAAAATAATTCTTTGTCATTTTTTTTTTCTATCTCATGGGGTGGAAAATGTTTTGTTTATATCTTCTGTAGTCTGTGACGAGTACCGGTTTATCTCTTGGCCTTTTTTGAAGTTATTTACTGGGCGGAAATTTCGGGTTGCCTCCCACTTGATATTTGGTTCTCGTAGCCAGGAGTACATTTATAAAACAGTAGGAGTACAGGAAGAAGAAATGACTGTATCAAAGACATTAAACAAAAGGCAAAAACCAATACAATTTCATGGAGCTGTCTCATATATATTTGAAAAGGTTTTAGACCTCAATTACTCTTGCCTCCCCATTGCCACACCCCAACTATTACATTCTGTACATTCGCACATGGCACATGTCCCTCCCTTTCCACCCTGTTTGGTCATTTTTAGCATTTCAATCTATGTATGTTTGAACCTGAGAAGGAAAATATAATGACATGTGTTCGTCATGGAAATAAGTGATAAATGATTCCCTTTTTTTTAAATCAGCTTTTCTCTATCTTCTGTTTTTTTTTTTTTTAATTAAATGAGCAGAAGGAGAGTCCTTGGGTGCTTAAAACATTCAGATGCTTAAGTTTTACAAGTAAAATGTGTAAAAATAAAAAGGCAAAACGGACATCAGAGTTGCCTCTTCAGATGGTGATGGACAGTTTGCGTTTGAACAGAGCCGCTGTGTGTAGTGATGACGGTGAAGGAAGCACCGGTCAGTGTCATAAAATGTGTTGTCGGTTTGTTTAGAGTGGCCTCGTGGTTGTCATGAGCGTCGCTGTGGAAATGACATCATTACTGTCTGATAGCAGGAACTCACTGAGTCATGTCAGAGGTCTAGTTGCCACAAAACAGCCCGTATGTACGATAAAGTCAGCCTGGTTACTGTTGAGACTGTTTGCATTTTAGCAAGAAAAGTAGAACTTGTGGTCAATCGGACTCTAAGTCTGTTTCAGTTATGTTTTTTTCCCTCCTTTGAGGCCGTCTCAACTACAGCATGTCACATTCTGAAATGAATCCTTGAAATGCTGAGTCTCACTTTCAGTGCTGGTGTGATATACAAATAAGGGATTATATTTTGAGTTCTGAAAAGTGTGTAATTAGATTAGTTTGAAGATTGTCTGTACACTGAATTTAAGGAGGTGGTGGGCCCATAACCTCTAAAGAAAAACTTAATCTGCAAGAAATTGTTAAAGGTTATTCTATTTGTACAGGTACAACACAAAAGAGATAATTGGTAAATGGATAAATATAATGTCTAGGACAATTCTTTCAATAGATCTAACTGCCATATGCTGTGCATGTTTTATTTTTTTGTCCTGTATTTGAATCTAGTATTCTCACCCCATGTTTAACCAGTCTTTCTGTACTGCTGTATGTGAGCTGAAATAGTTCAACTAAAGAACTTGTAAATGGCCAACTTCAGCAGTAGCCCCGAAAAGCAAAGATCAAATGGGATTAAAGTTCCATGAATTATTTCAACTCATGAAGAAGGCATAATAACAGCCATTACAATGTGGTATGTTTGAAAAAAGGGAACTCACATTTGTATTGCTGAGAAATGTTAAGACGCCCAGTGGCAGACAGTTGGATCAGATTTGAGGTGCAGGGACGCTCCTGTGTTGGCACTTCAGTGACTCATGTTTCACGATCTGAATGACACATTGTCAGAAGTAAACGATAGTCCTCCTTGGCTCTCCCAGAATCCTGTTTTCTTGCGGTCACAGCCCAGTGACACAAACCATATGAGGAGTGGCCACAATCAACATTGATGGGCGTTTCCTCTTAATGTCCAGTCCTATTGTTACTGTTTGTTCCGTTAAATAATTGAATACTCTATCATGAAACGCCCTCAAACACTGATTCACTAATCTAAAAATGGTTACAAGTTTTCATTCATTAGTGTTGACAGAGACACCTACTGTACATGATGTGATCTTTCCTAAAACCTTCTCTCCATTGTCTTGCTGCTACCGCCTCACATTCAGACAGAAGCAGCGGTTTATGGTTATTTTACTCTCAAACCATTTCAGTGGAATCCCCATGGTAACATCTATCACTAAAAGGCTCTTGTAAAACCAATGCAAACTATGCAGAGGTTAGATATTCAAAGGTCCTAACTGAAGAATGTAGTTCAACCTATTTACTTTTTAACTACAGAGGTGATGGCGACCTTATTTCTTTAACTTGACCCCGGGCAGCTCCTTAACCACGCCATTCAAACGACTGAATGAAGTTTATGATTATAGGCGACAGGGAAGGGCAGTGTGTCGCTACACTTAAAGAGTTTGGAAATACTTGGCATTCCTGTGGAATGGCTTGATTGATTAATTGACATAATAGTAAGTCTCAGCTCTAGCTGTAAATCTCTTTCATGTTCTGAAGGTTGTGTAAGGGCAGGTGTCTCGTATATATAAGTGCAATTATGAAAGGCCACCATTCTTTTCTTTTTCTTTTTTTTACATCTTTCTATTTGGGATCTTGATGTTTAAAGTTTATACAATGATCTAGCTTTTTTGGATAGTATATTTGATACCTCCTTTAAGTATGAACTTTGATGCTGCCAGAACAATGGCACTGTTAGCTTTAGTTTTGCATTAAGACTGGACAGAGGGGAAACAAACTAGCTCCATAAAAAGGTGACATAAGGGCCCAACTGTTAGATCAGTAAGAGGCTGTAATTTGGCCAATATGGATCTATTACATGCGTTGGTATTGGAATATATATTTTCAAATATGAGATAAGAAGTGTTCAATTTTCTAAATATGATACAGAAAGAATTGTTTGCATGACTTAGAAATGGTTTCATCATGTGACATTCCAGAGTGACTCCTATAGATGACTTCTCTCAGCACTGTCTGCAGGCCATGAAGCAGAGAGAGCCGCCGGGTAGACTGAGCTCTGCACTGGATTTGGTTGCTGTTTCAAAAGATGTGTTATTCTTAATCATATCATCATACCTTTTCATAGTCATATTGATGCTAAATGGTTGTACAATCTGTGCAGAAATGACACTACATTTGACCTGTAATCTCTTAAATTCCCTTTCGAGAATGAGTTTCATTGTCATCCTTTAAAAAAAGCATATTCTCCTTCTCGTATAGCATGAGTTAATTGTTGTTTCAAAGCTTTCCCAGAAACGGTGTGTGTAACTTCAGTAAGAAAAGCAACATTGTGGAACTACTGCTCCTGCTCTCAAATGATTGAGTCACTTATTACTGTAGTGACACGTGGAGCGGAGGTTTATATGGTTAATATGAGCGCCTGTACTTTCCTCTGACTAAAGTTGCTCATTGTGGAACTTTGGGTCCTTGCCCGTTATATTTTTAGCATATGTGTCATGTTTTCTTTACCGCTCTGAATGGCCTCAGTTTATTGTGAGTTACCGTTTGAGGACTGCCTTTGAATATTCCATTCTCTGTTTAGGGTGGGTTTTTCAAGGTGCCCCAACTTTAACTTTGTGGTACATACAAACTTTAATGTTCAGCGAAGCATCTAGGATCAAATAGAACTTACTAGAAGGGAATAGGGGTGCACCACTAAGTTATAAGTGCAGTTTCTGATCACTTCCTCAGCAGTTTTCTGGGTAGTTATTTGGTATTCGGCTGCCCCAGAATGCAGCTGATGATAGCAAGGGGCTGCTGGGGCTGTGCAGCTGAAAGGGGATCTTTGTTTGGCTGTGTAAAGTAAATGCAATGCTCCCCCTCCTCCTCCTTCTCCTGCTTTTTAGCTGTGACTTGAAGCTGTTATATAAAATCACCCTGTTTTGCTGCAAGAGTTTCAGATTGTATGCACATGTGGCATTGTGGGATGGAGCTGCAAACTCTTGAGTGCTCCAGGGCTTTGATGTTGTTAGTAAAAGAGAGTTTGCCTTGCCACAGATTATGTGTTATAATCCCACATGAGTCAACTCTACTGGTAAGAAGCAAACACACGGTTTAAAAAAAAAAAAACAGGTCACCCTTGAATATCTTCTGTCTAGACTAGTGGGTCCTACAATATCCTGGTCAGCACAGCGGTGAGGCGCTGTGATTGGATTTGTTGTCTGTCTGGGATCTAAGCCTGTCAGTCAGTTAGTTAGATAGCTGCTCAGCATGGGGAGCTTCAGAGGGACCGTCAGACCTCTGAGTCACTAGATAGTCCCTCCTGCATCCCAGACTTCCCCTTTCCAGTGGGCGTCATTGAGTTTGTTCACCGCTGAGCCTCTCAGTGCTGCTCACAATAGGCCGGAGATGAAAGATGTGTCACTGGAGGGTTCTGTCAGCGGGCTCTCTCTCTCTCTTCGCCCAGTGTCCACTCACCTCTTTGTATCATTTTCACTAAGCTTTAATAAGTTCAGCCAATACTTAAAGGGGCTGTGTGTCTTTCCTTAACCCCCACAAATACCAGACACATTTGACATCATACTCAATGAAAGGACAGTCAGTTATGTATGTGCGTTACCTCAAAGCAGCTATTGTAAATATTTGTGCATTGTTAACATTGCATGGCCTTTGTGTGAAATTCAGATGCCATTTGCTGATTATTAATAACCAAAACGTACAATACAGAATATTGTTTCTCTGTATTATAGGACGCGGTTGACGTCAGTCCTCATTATTCTGCTCAGCTCACCAGTCATGCTATTTGTAATGGTTTTGAAATCCCACATTAATCACTGGGGTGGATCCCTGTAAGTGGACATTATATTCTCTGATCATGAAGCAGGTTTCACTCAGACGGACCACCTCTTTTTGTATACTGAGGCAGGTCTGATCAATCATTAACCCGCAGGGACTGAAAGGCATGCCTTTTTCCTGTGGATGGGAGTGAAAGCTGCCATATTTGAGCACTCCTCTATTCAGTCTAGGTGTCCAGCATGGTGGAGTGCTCTCTTTCTACCCTGGTGGATTTTTAAGAGGACTTACAAGAGTTAATGTTGTCACTTATTATTTGCTGCAGATTTTGCTCAAATCAGCCCCTCTAGCTCTGAAAAGCAGAGATAAACACATAGCCCCATGTGTTTACTCTGCAAATACACCCCCTAACCAAACACACACACACACACACACACACACACACACACACATGCACCAGAGCTCTGCTGTCTGGCCTCACTTATGAGAAACCTCTCTGTTTTACTGGGTCAGCTTGTGACCTCCTGTTCTCTCATGTTTTTCTGCAGGTCAATGTTCGCGTCACCACCATGGACGCTGAGCTGGAGTTTGCCATCCAGCCCAGCACCACCGGCAAGCAGCTGTTTGACCAGGTACAGTGAACAGCAGCAGTGTCGTATTGACCTCTGGCGTCCATGTTGTTATCAATATGTGATCAGTAAAACTTTAAATAGATCCTGGATGTAAAATCTGAATATGATCCAGAGGCCTGTTAGCTAAGCATAGCATGAATACTGGAAATAAGGGGGGGACTGCTAGCATGTGTTGGTCCAAAGATGCTATCAGCCAAGCAGCATTTTAAATTATTAGAATTTCACTTCTTGTCTGCTTTATGAAGAAAAAAACAAAAGGAGTTGGGTTTTTGCAGGTAGTTCTTATCTGTCTTCTTATCCCTGACAGTTTCATTTTAAAACTGTTTTTTTGTACCAAATAAACAAACAAAATATGTAATGTTGTGCAATGAGCTTAAGATGTGCTACTAGGGCTATTTGTTTCCCCTTGTTTTCCTGTCTTTAGGGTTAACAATGCTAACATAAGTAGGGCTAAGCAACTGCTACCTCTAAGCATCACATTGTATGCACTGACATGAATGGTTACAGTCTCCTGATTTAACACTTGGGGGGGGGGGGGGGGAGCAAATAAGAGCCCGCCTGTTTAGCCCAGTGGTTACATTTTGTTTCCCATGTACAGAGGCTAAAGCAGCAGCCCTGACTTGGACTCCTACCACTCAGCCCCCTCTCAGCCCAAACTTCCTCCTCCCTGTTTCTGACTGTGTCCACTGTACTCTTACTAAGGCCCACATTTTTATTTTCTTTTTAACTATTCCTTTATGTGTTTGTTTTAATGTCATCCATTTTTAAACCACTATTGCACTAAAAAAAAAAAGAACCCATCTGAAATAATAGATTCTCACATGTATTTATAACATCTAAGAAGTCAAGTCTTCATCAGGTAGACTGTCACGTAAACAATCAGACTTTTTGGTGTGCAAAGAATTTCAGTTGTTTTCTAAACTTACAAACCGCTTCAGTCTTGGCTATCATCATCATCGTCGGCTAACTGGAGTGCCTTCACTGAGAGAGAATTGTGTTTGGAGAAAGTGTCTGACCTCATTATCATCCCGCCGAAGCTCTTTCTATTCATTACTTCCAGGTCTAAAAAGTTATCTGTTGCAGACAAGATTACGGAGCTTTTGGCTTGGAGAGTCCTTATCAGTCTGTGTCTTCTTGTCGAGGTCCAGGGAGCTTAATAAATGACTTTAACTCATTTCCTGTAATAAGCAGTAAAATGGAAGCTAACAAAGATGGCCTGAGGCAGTTATTTCCAATATGATGAATAATGGCATTATTGATGTTAAAAGTTCAGACTGAAGCCAGTTTGAAAGTCACACAGTGTCTGTACTAAGATTAAAGGCGAGGCCACAATAATGGAAACCTGAAGATTCCTTTTGTAGTTAAGCTCCCTCGTATTGAGTGTGTGGGTATATATAATCCTTGACATGATTATCACAAGTGATTCTCTTGTCACTGTGTTGTCTGGCAACATTTGAGGTAACCTGACACACATGTTCTTATTCTATCACTCTATCTTGTTATGAATAAAAAAATGTTGTCTATATGGTAAAAAGTAGATTATAACATGTTTTATTGTCATGAATGAATGCTAACAATTAACTAACAATTAACTAACAATTAATTAACAATTAACTAACAATTAACTAACAATTAATTAACAATTAACCTTCAATTGGCTGTCCTCAGCTCTTTAATCATGCATCTACCACCACACAACGGATGCAGTTATGTAACAAGCAAGTACAAGCATGATGTGATGAGGTAGTCATTTAAATTAGCTCTTGTTGTAGGTCACCATTGGGAAGCTCAGTGCCTGAACTCCAAATGTAGCCGTCATGTCATTAGCGTGCGCTCCTCTGAGGCTGTATGACAGCACTGGGGGAGGAAAGGCACTATTTTAGCCACTTCCTGCATAACTCGTTTTTCAATAGCAAGTGTAGCCGCCTGTGGGTGTTGTGGGTGCATGTCAGGGGATTCACACTTCATGTCAGGGAATGTTTTAGTCTACAGCAAAAAAAAAAAAAAAAACTCCCAAGTTGAACCTAATTTCTCTTGAAATCAAGAATAGCTGCTTAAGTCAGAAACTGATATTTTTGATTGATATTGCAAACACTGCATGCTAAGGGGGGTGTCAGCTAGTCAGCACTTTTGTTTTTTGACAAATAAGGATCTCTCATTGTGCAGTTCTGTTAAAGGAAGAAATAGCTGAGCACCTAGACATTTCTTTCTATTTATGGGTGTTGGTAAATTCCCTCACTTACGTGTTAGAAAGACTTCCGGCAAGCTGAGTACTGCTGATAATCACTCCTGGTGATAGTGTCAGAGACAGTTCATTCCTCTATTTTCGGGAAATTATCCTAGTTTAAAATTACAGATGATCTATGAAGCATTATCGCTTGTCTTAGCAGCTGCTCAGGGCGTCTTCACATTAATTTAGGTGACATTAAGCTTTAATTATCCCATCCCTGAAGTCTCTCAGCCGACTGATTCCATTTTGAATGTGTGCTTTGGCAGAAATCAGCTGCGAAGACCCGAGTACTCACAATGCGTTCAACAGGTTCTGTGGAAATGCTGACTAACAGACAGTGAGCTCATTTCCAGGGCCGGTGTGTCCCGTGTGGTCAGCGATGAACATAGCCCTTCATAGCTGCCACGCTGCTCTTAAAGAAATCCCCTGCCACTCCCCTACACGCCCTCTCAAGGTTTCACTTCCATGTGATGGTAAAGTGCCGTGCGTTGCACTTTGCTTTGAGGCGCAGTTACACAAATCACGGCTGTGGCGGCTTAAGCTAATCTACTGGTTAGTTACAGTATGTTAAACATTTTTTAGACCGCAAATCCAGATCACCTCTACTATATTAAATGTGGTCTTTAAAGGCTCTTTGTTGTAGCTATAGTGTAGTAAAAGCAGACGGAGCATTGAATTCAAACAGCTGACAAATGTGGCCACACTTTTAACAGCTCAGCAATGTCTTGAATTGAATCCAAGTCCAAATAATCCGGCTGACAGGTGTCAAAATATGAAACGAGTCCACTTACACACCCAACCCGTATGTAAAAGCCGCATTCAGAGGTGGCTTCCAAGCTGCTACAACTCTTTTTTTTCTACAGACACAAAACTATATGAACTCTTAACTAGGAGCCTTGTAACACATCGTTATCGTTATCGTTACAGTGTGGTCACAATGTGTGGTCTCATAGTAATAGACCCACTGCTCCGCTCACCACCACCACAAAACACCTTTATCTTTGTCAGAAGGGTCAGACTGGTGGAACCCCTCCCTTCCCCTCCTCCTCCTCCCCCTCCTCCTCCTCAGTGGTTGAGGACTCCTCGATCTCCAGCACAGAGGATGCAGTGCGTAATGCTGTTTCAGCCCAGTGGCATTCCTCTCTCTCACCACAGGGCCCGTGCTCTCATGAAGCAGGCACACAGACTTTCACTCTCTTGTCAGGTCGCTGTAACACGAGGCCGCCTTGCACCCTGAAGTAATACTAACTGTTCCGACAGCTTCTGCTCCTCCAACCTAAGACCAGCCTGGAGTGGGCGGTGACGCTGTAGTTAAGAATTTGATAGAAACTTTAGCTTTCTTTGGCCTTTTCAATAAGCTTTTCAATCATTGCCAGAATGAAGTAGACCTCGTCTCTCTGCTTATAACAGCTTGTAAAGGCAGCTTTGGCCCAGTGTTTTTGTTTAGGTCTTGGAAAGAAGCATAAAGCAATGAATAAAATTTCCTCAACACAAGACCTTAGAAGGTCTTCCATTCTTCTGGCTTAAAGGAGACATTATACACCTATTGACTGACATCATGATTTGTTTGAACACTGTTCATACTTACTGGACTCTATACCGTATTTAATTCTGTTTTTGTGCAAACCCCTACCAAACATTGCCTTCACTGCTTGGCACTATCTTGGAAGTTCAAAGTTTATAAGGGGATAGTGACGATATTAGTAGAAACTTTGAGGGTGGTTAATCAATTGATTTATTTTCTGCTAATTGTGCAGATCCAGTTCACGCCTGATGGATTAACGATAACATCAGGGATAATGGATAAATGATGCTATGGAAGAACAGTAAAAGTTGTTTTCTTTTATTATTTTTTCTAATTTTGGTTAAGTATTATGTGTTATGTGTAACAAGTGTTTACATTTGCTGACAATAATACTTTTTTTTTGTATGAAATCAAACAACTTGACTTAATTGTTGCTCAACTTGACATGAATAGCGCTTAAATAGATGACGTCATTCATGAGCATGATTTTTGTCTATATCAGACCAGAGACTTTCATTACCAATTGTGATTGAATTGTTAAACAACCAAGACAACAACTCAAAATGCTTTGAACCTAGACAGAATCAAATGTCATCTTGTGTACAAAAAAGGAGAATGTATTTATATTTATGATATAATATTACTCAGAACAAATGTCTGAAACATCAGTGCCTCATGACACACATTGGAGCCACGTAGCAACTGATTAAAGTGAGGGCAGCCTGCCAAACCAACCTGCTGTGATGTTAGTTAACTAAACCTGTGTTCCCAAAATGAGATTTAATCCCTCTTTAATGAACCCTACAATTTTTCACTATACTCTATCAGCCGTTTTTAAAGGGCTGGTTTATCTTCTTTTTTTTTTTTCAAATAAAGTGAAATCGCTGTTCATGGAGGTAGCTGTGTGGTTGCCCAATCTGTTTCTCTGCCTCTCACTCTGCACACCCCCAAGCAAAAAAAACCATCATGAAAGGGCTGATTGTTTTCTGACTTTTTCATTTCAGGTGGGATGCAGCATGAACTGCTCTCTCATTTCAGGCCCCGTTTACGTCTTATTCTTGTTATGGCTCCAAATACAATCCGTCAGAAAAGGTCAATGATTCAAAACTAGTCGATTCTTTCGCTCACAGGTTGGCCTGCCCTGTATTTATTGTCGTCCAATCAATGGTGGGAGTCTGATTTTTATTCTAACTTTGGCTGAAGGTTATCATTAAGGGCAAGCGTTTTGCAACCGGGTAACAATAACAGCACCTCACCTGGAGACTGGGTGGGGAATTTGGCAGTGATGCATTTAAAATAGGGCTTGGAAGAGGGATGGTCTCACTTCACAGTGCACACACATACAAAAACACACACAAAACATATATTCCTACATAGCACTGATGGAAAATTACCCTCTGAAGTCCATAAAGGGCCTCTGGAAGTTGACTTTTTTTCCCTGCCAGGAGCCAGTGGAAAAATGGTCGCTCCTTGTGCAGCACAAGTGATTATTCCAGATCCATAACTGGGTTTTCACTTTCTGCCTCAAATACTAAGAAAAAAAAAGCCTTCAAATTGCTCCTCAGCAGACTTGTTTCCTGTGCAGTTGAAATTAAAGCTGGGCTCTTAATCCGCCTTTTAGACGTTAATAACGAGAAGTTTTTTTGGCAAGAACTCGCTGCTGCCTTCTTAGTCTGTTCCTGATGTCAGAGACAGGATGCTTCATGCAGCACGCCCTCGTTATCCAGTATCTCTCCCCCTCACTGCTCAAACAATAAGACCGCTTTGTTTCAAAACCTGCCCGCATCATGCTTTCACATGCTCTGGCGTATTGCGACACACAGACAGATGTGAGTTGAGTGCAAGTAGAGAAAACACTTGATTTAACATATTCTTGAAATATTCTACATTAAAATGAGACAGTACGGAAAATGCTTCGAGGACTGCACTCTTTTGGTTATGGGGCATCTGCTCTCAGATATAAAAGTACATTTTAAGATATTTGGGGATCACCACTTTCTGATATTTTAGAGCTTAAATAATGTTCACTGATTAATCAATAAAATAATTGGCTGATAGATCAGTCATGGACACAAGTTTACAACCCTCCAGCCAATCTCAAGTTGGACAATCTGACAAAATCAGCACTAGAGAGCATCCCCAAGAGAGGGAGAATCTTTTATACATTGCCCACATTACTTCAAACAACAAACATGTAGTGTTTAAGAGGTTTAGGAATGAACTCTGAACTCTGTCCTGGCAGCAGTTGAAAGTGGTTAATATCATTACCACAGCTTAGTCCAAACTCACACCTGTGAAAGTGTCATACTATTAGGGTGTTTCTGCAGCTCAATCTGGCGCCTGACACCTTAAGGTGAGAGTCTTAAGACCTCACCCGTTTCTGTTAATCCTTTAAAGGCGTTTTTCACCACTCCGTGACAAAGAAGGAATGGTTGACTGTGTACTGATATTTAGCTTTTGAAAAGCTGGTTCCAAGGTTGTTTTGCTTGGACTATCTTTTAAAACGTTTTTTTTTTCCCGCCCCACTATAACGTAAGAAATACCTTTTACCTCTTGAACGTTGTCCTCTGGGAAGTTATTACGTATTTAAGTCATTTTTCACCAATTCACCAATGTATTAACAACCAAAAAGAAGAATACAAAAAAAGTTTCTTCTATTGATACGGTGTTTAAACACTTCTCTCCTCTGTGCAGGTGGTTAAAACCATCGGCTTACGGGAGGTCTGGTACTTTGGACTCCAGTACATGGACGCTAAAGGTTACCACACTTGGCTTAAACTGGACAAAAAGGTAAGCTCATCTTTCAAATATGTCTGATGATACTGTCTTTATTACCATTGTGAGGTCATTATAAAAGTTTCCAGTGTGTAACAATACTTAATCTTTCAAACATGACCCATTTAAGTTCTAAATACTGTAAAGGATTAGACAACACAATGTTTTTTACAGTGTGATACTACAGTTATTATTCCACAATATGTCAGTAGAGACAAGTGTTTCATTAGTTTTCAAAGGTATTGATGTTGTTACTTTCCTTCCCATTGAGTGGAATTCCACAAACATTACATATCATGATGCCTATCACCTACATACCTACATGCTCACTCTGGTATGTCCCAACTTTTCCTGCGGAGTCAAACTTAATGAACAATAGAGAAAGAATGATTTATTTGAATACATCCGGTACTTAGAGCTCCAGTGTTTGCCTTTCAGTCAATGAGTGACCAAAGTATTACAACATGCATATATTCACATGCTGTATTGTGGTATCCCCCACAATAGACGTTGTTTGGTATCTGCGCAGGGCTGCATGCAAACAGCTGGAGGCAGATTATTTGACAGGAGAGTGAACTTTTTGTGAACCAGAGCTGCTGCCTTGTTGTCCCTGAGTGAACGCCGGTCACTGTACCTTCGCTAACCTCTCCATTCCTGCGGCTGCTCACTTTGTGACTCGTCTTATGTGTGATGCAAAAGACCAGAGGAAAGAAGTGAAGCTTATTAACAGGGTTCCAGATGATCTAGATTGTTCTGGTATCCCAGTTTCAATACCACCCTTTTAGCATTCATAACCAGTTTGATATTGATCTTTTTTTAAGAAGCACCCCAATGATGTTATGGGTAAATAAAATGGGTAAAACCATCTGTGGCATCATTTTAAATCTGGAATAAACTGCCTCCAGTCATGTCACACAAGTCAGAATTGTTGAATGCAAATGTTGTAAAAATGTAGGGGTGTGTTTTTAGAAAAGTGAGTTCACCAGACCTCTTAGCCAGCTCCTCATCTCTCTTTGATGCAAGCAGCTCAAGGCAACATTAGCCACAGCGAGCACAACACGGTTACATTTCAGACACAACTGACACCTGTAGAGTTGCAGTGTGGGTAATGTTGCTACCAGGATTTAACAAGGAGTACACTATAAGAATGATTGGTCCTGTTCTGCTTCATTAGTGTTTATATCTTTTCTTTACCTATATGGTTCGGAGTTGGATGATTACAAGAGCTAACAACACCTTTCTCTACCGGCTTAATGCCTCATAAACCGAAGACCAGTACATAACGAGATTTATCAGAAATGTCCAGATGAATGGCTCTCTGGCTGAAACACTTGTAGGAAATCATGCCAATGTTTCTTGGTTATCTTTGAAATTAGCTTATTTGCATTTTACAATCAAAAACAAGGCGAGAGAGAGAGAGAGAGAGAGAGAGAGAGAGAGGGGTTGTTGTGGCCTCTGTCAGCAGCAGTAAACTGTACACAGTGTGCTGACACTGCTCACCAGCACAATGCCTCGCTTAGATTGGAATATTCCCGGCCCCATTCTCTCCATCAAGACCGCTCAGTTCCTGTTTTGAAATTAGAGGAAGAGGCAAAGTTTATTAAAGTTTATTTCCACTGAATGAGAGTGAAGTAGATTTCCTTTTGATAAGGTCAATGCACCATTAAACCTACACGACGATTTCCTTAACACTGAAAGGGAATATTATCTCATGTTGCTGAGTATGTTTCCTCTGTAGCACATAATGCAAATAATTTATGGGTTTGTAAGCAAAGCGCCGGCATTTTCATTTTTTATTCCAGTTAAACTTAACACAAACTGAATGGATTTGTTCTCAAAATGAAGTCAGTCAAAGTCTTGATTTGTACCCTATACATGTGTGGACATTCAACTTAGTACATTACACATTTTCTGCTGGTTTGTAATGTAGGAATAGTGTGATAATGCCCTTTTCCACTCTCTTGCAACAAATTGCTGTGGATGGAATTATTGCTGCAGCCACTGTCACATTTGTGCGGCTTGTATACTTCTTATGCCCGCAGCCGTTCAGCCTTTATATACTGAATGTTCTTTAACTTTCTTGACAATTCCTCACCAGGTGTCCTCCCAGGATGTGAAGAAGGAGAACCCACTGCAGTTCAAGTTCCGCTCTAAGTTCTTCCCAGAGGACGTGTCGGAGGAGCTGATCCAGGACATCACCCAGAAGCTTTTCTTCCTGCAGGTGAAAGAAGGCATCCTGAGCGACGAGGTTTACTGTCCGCCAGAGACGGCCGTGCTGCTGGCGTCCTACTCCGTTCAAGCCAAGTTTGGAGACTACAACAAAGAAGTCCACCGACCGGGATACCTGCTGTCTGAACGCCTGCTACCACACAGGTGAGAGGTGCTGGTGGCTTCAGAAGATAGAATCAAGCTTTTGAGGAATTAGAGAGGGAGAGAGGGAGAGAGAGGGAGAGAGAGAGAGAGAGAGAGAGGGGGAGAGGGGGAGGGGGAGAGGGAGAGAGGGAGAGAGAGAGAGAGGGGGAGAGGGGGAGAGGGAGAGAGGGAGAGAGGGAGAGAGAGAGGGAGAGAGAGAGAGAGAGAGAATAGTCGAAGTAACAATCCAAATGTTCACCCTTTACTGGAGTATTAAGTTTCTAACTCTCTTTATAATCATTCATTTGTAGATACATACTTGTGATGAAGTTTAAAATGAAACAAAAACATATCAGATTAGCTCCTTTCTCTCACCTGTCCATTCAAGAGAAAAATCACAGTGCATCATGAATCATGGCACACGGCAGAGTCAAGAGTGCTTTTTCTTTTAGTATTTTCATGGTTAAGAGCACGAGGAGCACCTTCCTCTCACTACGGAACAAGGACTCATTTGGATGGGTTTGACAGGGACTGGTGACAAAGTGTAAACCGATGTGCTAGGCAGGAACATGCAATGATGTGGAGGTGTGAAAACCAACAGCTCAGATATAATGCCAAGGACAAGATGTTATTGTTTATTTTTTTATTAATGTAGGTGTACTGTTGCAATGACAGTCTGGAAGTCATTGTTCTCCCATGTGTAATATGGTTTACAGAGAATAAATGAACGGAGAGGAAAGTCCTTTCTACAACATGCTGTTGGGGTCGAGCTACTTTTAAGATTTATTTTAATTATCAACTCTGCCTGGTTAGAAGTAATGCCATTTTTCTATGTATTTGAATGGGTTGTCATTTCAGAAAGTAGAATAGAACTAAAATAGACTTAAAGTAAATAAAAGGGTTTGAAAAGAAGGTGCCACATTAGATCAAGTTTCCAACGTCTTTATCAGGATTAACCCCTTAGATATGCTTGTTATGAAAACTAGATATACATCTTGTTTTCAAGAGGTCTCAAGTCTCTGCAAGATGCAATGCTTGACGTTTTTCAAACAAAAGCAAAAAATATCCGATTTTTGGTTGAATGTTGGTGGACTCTGTACTCATTAAGCTGATCTCTTCTTCTTTCCGCTCTCTTGCAGAGTGCTGGAGCAGCACAAGTTATCCCGAGAGCAGTGGGAGGAGAGGATTCAGGTGTGGCATGAGGAGCACAATGGGATGTTGAAGTGAGTGTGTTTTATTGAATAAAGTGCATGCACTTGAGAGATTCATGAAGAGAATAATAACATCATGTGGTCGTCGGTCCGTCCGTTCTTGCAGGGAGGACGCTATGCTGGAGTACCTGAAGATCGCACAGGACCTGGAAATGTACGGAGTCAACTACTTTGACATAAAGAATAAGAAAGGAACAGAGCTGAGGCTGGGAGTGGACGCACTGGGACTCAACATTTATGAGAAAGATGACAGGTAAGCACAGCATTTTCTCTTTTTAAGTGTCTGCCTGAGACAGCAGCTGAAACCCTGTGACAGAGAGCTAAACTGGCTGGGCCAGCTCCATGTCTGCACTTCACCACTCTTCCTGTTCCTCTGCAGAGAGTATGACAGGAATAACAATGAAGACCAAATGTGTGCAGGTTTTGAGAGGAGCATTTCAAAAGACAGACTTGAAGATTTAGACTCAGCAGTTTGCTTTAATCACTTGTTTTTTATTTTTAAAAAACAGTTTTTTTTTAAGTTCATCATGGCAAATCTCTTAAGCTATACTCATTTATTATCCTGAGATTTTAAGGTTTTAATAGACGCTAACGTAATGTGTGAATATGTGACATAGAAGTTGTGTGCGTTCTGCTTATAACTGTGCCTGTTTATAGCGAGTGTATCATGGTCTTTTGTTGATAAGTAGGACATCTTTTGTTAACAGCTGTGCTTATCGAGGTACAATTACTCCTCTTCATACTGCTGAATGATAAAACTAGACTCCTGAAGCTCAGAAAAGGCTTCAGGTGAGAGGCCGTGTTTGTGTGCAATTTTTACAGAACAGGTTGGCCAATAAGGCGATGAGTTTATTTGACCATTTTGGTTCATGGAGCACAGATTATTTCCTCCTGACTCAAAGCAGGCTGCACCCACACACCTGTAACCTCGGGATACACCTGCTGTTCATCCTCAAACACTGTGACATAAAAAAAAAAAAAAAGCATGGATAACTCTTGTATTTGCTTTTCTATGTTTTTTTAAAGCTTTAAGGCAAACCGACTTTTCAGTGTAGAAAGGGTGTTGCCTGGATCCAGCCTGGTGTTGGCTGTGATTGCCACTTTGTTTATAGGGCGAGACAGTTTGGGAGGTAATCACCCTCCATTTGTTTAAATGAGCTGATGAGCTCTGAGGCCTCCCGTGGCTGACTGCTGGCCTTGTCTGGAGTGAAGTGCACCGACTGTGTTAAAAGAGCACTCTATCCCAGGTGACTCTCCTCTCAGTCACTGACCCGGAGCTGGAAATCTCTGCAGCTCTCTCGCTCTCACTCTGCTGCTCTGGCTCTCTGAGTTTCGTCGCGGTTCGCTGCCAGATTGGAGGTCTTCTTATGTTAAGCTGGCTGCACCCCACAACTCTCATGCCAGTGTCTGTTGAAAGCAGTGTGGTCGACTTTGTCTGCCTCAGTGGAAGAAATGAACACAGCAAGTTGATGACAGGGTAATGACACAGTTCAGCAAGTCAGGCCTTTAATTGGACATTCACCGTCTAATCCTTTGTCTTTTAGCAGCTCAAGAAGTCTAAATGATTTAATTACGTTGAATACTATTATGGTATAAAGTTACCCCAGTCTCTCATTTGGCCTTATTTAATGTTAACTGTGACACAAAACTTCCCAACAAGAGAGAAACACACTGTAAAATAACAAACAGTGTCGTCGTGTGAGTCTCTCTCGTTATGTGCTCCCTGGGATCAGCAAAGAAATGCCTCTCCTCCACGGTGCCCTCTGCTGTAACCATGGCTACGCCGACTGGTTTTTCAAGCTGTGCGGCACTTAAGAATGTGAGGCTAACCTACAGCACCGTCTCTCCAACAAGGGCAGCCGGCCCACAATGCAGCAGTGCAGCCAAAGGCTTTGCCGAGGCTCTGTCTGGTGCTGGTTTAACTCCTTGTGCTCAGCTGCTCTGTTGAACCCACAGCTCCGCTCATTTAGCTGATTTCAGAGGTTTTGTTGAGCTAAAGCTTCATCCTAGCAACCGTCCTGGTCACACATACAAACAGAGAAGCCAGTCAGAGATCACATTCACTCATTCGAGGTTAAATTTAGGAAATGCAAGATTTCAGCAACTCAATTTCAGAGAAAGTTTGCTCGAGCGGCAATGAGTGTGGATGAAGGTTTTTCCCTCTCAAATGATCAACTACTATTTCCATAACTGATCGTGTGGTTCAAGTAATATTTAAGGAAGTAATAACTAAAATGTTCTCAGGTTCCCTCTTAAAGGTGAATATTTTCTAGTTTCTTTTCCCCCACTTTTACACTAAAAAGATAATCTTTGGCTTGTTGAAATAAAACATTTTAGGACATCAACCTAGATTTTTTAGAAGTACTTTTTTCATATTATCTGAGACTTTACAGACCCAGATATTACTCAACTAACTGAGAAAATATCTACATGTCAATCAGCGATGAGAATCAAACTGTTTCAGTTCTCTCTCTTTGGCATCTAGCTGCTGAAACGAAAATAACTGTTTTGATTATTGATAAGTTGTTATTTATTCTTAAAAATACAAACTCTCATCATATTTAACTTCTTTATATTTGTTAAAATGCAATAATGAACTGGATACTACTTTACTGTTAGTTGGACATGATAGGGATTTTGAATATCTACAGAGGTTTACATGTTTAGACATTATGATATATTGTAAGTTCCACTTAAAAAAATATTATAAATAAATATGTTCTTGTGTTTTTGTCACTAGATATGAGTTTTTAAAGTCAGTAGTCTGGTTGTTTCAGACTCACAGGTCTTACCAGTCATTGCTGTTCAGTTCTAATATTCCCGACATGTTTCATGGGTCTTTCATGAAACATGTAGAAACTCGTCTTTCATACATGAGTAACGTTTGCTTCAGAACGCCACACATCACAACAAACTCCGAAAATGTTTTCAGCAACAACGGTCACTTTTCTAAATCACTGCAGCTGTCAGCAACAATGTATGAACAGCATCACAGCGCAGGTATTTCCTACAAACATGGATTCATTGACAGCGCACGGCTCCACAAACCTCCGGGCTCTGATTTAAAAAAAATATATTTAATCGCTGAGATAACTTCCACATTGTTTTCTCAATTCCTCAAGCATGTGTCAGGGTCAGTGATGGAATGAAATTCCAGTTCAGGCGGTACAGTTTCACAGCAGCACAGTTTCTAGATTACAACACTGTCGGGCCCGTCAGTGTTTACTGTGCTACTTTGTATTGTGCTGAATGAGATTGGCATCCGTTCAGTGTGTCTGGCACAATGGAACGTGGAGCCACACCCAGCTTTTATCCCTGTTATAACAGTCGCTCTGTACGAGGTTGTTTTAACATTACACTGTGTTGTGGTGAACTTCATGAAATAAACGACTTGTGTGACTTTATTTTAGCGTCTGATTAAGTGACGAACTATCGATACCCAAAGTGCCATGTATAACTGTCAAAGTGATATCTACAGTTTACATACTCAATCTGCTTTACAGACCTAAACCATCATTTATTCACAAATAAGAAAGAAAACCTTTAAGTTAAGAATCAGAATACATGAAAATTTCCTTTTTTAAAGATTCTCAACATCTGGCCACTTAAAAAAAGCCACTCAGATACTAAGTAGGCTCGTTACTGTGAAGCGTTCATTAGAAAACAGGCCACACTCCAGCGATGAATGTTTAAACAATGCTGTTGTGTACTCTGTAGACTATGTAGCTATTGTTTTAAAAAAAATTCTGTGTCTTTTGCGTCAAAAGTGTGACAAAATTGGGTTATAAAGCTGATATGTTCAGTAAGCTGAAGTTCAGTACGACACTTTAATGTTATTGTCTGCGTCGTCACCTCCACAGATTGACCCCAAAGATTGGCTTCCCCTGGAGTGAGATCAGAAACATTTCCTTCAACGATAAGAAGTTCATCATCAAGCCCATCGACAAAAAGTCTCCGGTGAGTAATGAGTTATTATTTTATTTCACACATTGATTTTTCTGAATCTAAAACGTCTCCCTCTCCTCTTAGAGGTCTGCTAGTTGTGTTCTTCCTCACATAAAGTGAAGCACTGAAGGCAAATTAAGCTTCAGTGTGCGTCTGTACTTAAGCTCTCTGCTTCCATTTTACCTGCGGCATCATGTTTCTCTGCCGTGAAGAGAAAAAACCATTAGACAGATCCTCAGCGGGATGCAGCACACAGAGCAGCCGGGGTATCTTTCTAGGGGATGCTATTAGTGGTGAAATCACTCAGCAGACTGAGAGTTGTATATCTTATCTGTGTAGGCCAGGCTGCACTCTCTATAGTGCTGTTTGTTGCAGTAATCTGTATTAAAAAGTTCCCTGCACCTGCTCTGGGCCAGCACTGACGTCTTTGTCCTTTTATCAGAAAAAGCACAAAGGGACAGGCCGCTTCATTCAGCCCTGTATTTGTTTGATTGTCCTCTCCTTATCCACTGTGTCTGTTTCTTCTCCACATTTCAGGACTTTGTGTTTTATGCACCAAGACTGCGCATAAACAAGCGCGTCCTGCAGCTGTGCATGGGCAACCACGAGCTCTACATGCGCCGTCGCAAGCCAGACACGATTGAGGTGCAGCAGATGAAGGCACAGGCCCGAGAGGATAAGCAACAGAAACAGTTGGAGAGGTATGCAAATGTACCAGCGACGAGCGGTTACGTTTGAGTTGAAAACAGCATCAGAATGCTTCAAAGGGGCGTGATGTCATGACTTCATGTTAAAACATTTTGAAAATATAAGCAACGCCAAATCACCTGTTCTGAGATGTGTAGTATTAGAACTTAGAGGAGTTTAGGGCTTCAACTAAATAATGATTATTCAATCCACTTGAGCTCTAAAAACTAAATTAGTCCAAGGGGAGGTGGGGGGGGCAATTCCTGGGGCGGGTAATTTAAAGGAACATACAAACAGGACAAAATAAACCAATTAATTAACCACTACTGTTTGCTATCTTATGTCACTTTTATGATCTGTATCTATTTGTGAACATTTTTCATGAATAAAATGATGAATCATTTAGTCTATGAAAATCATAAATCAGTAGAAACTGCTTGTAAAATGTCCCAGATCCAAAGAGGCAAATTTTTTGTCAATACAACAGCACAGAGTTCTTCAAGCTGTCATATGAAACGGACAAAAAAAGGAAGAAATGTCTGCTGCTTCTAGTAGAAATATTCATTGCAGCTTTACTGGAGTTTTCTGATAGAGCTGGCTTATTCTTAAACTACATCTCAGTCACTATTCTGTAGAGCTGAACAGACTTTAGTAAAAATTTGTTTGTTTCCATGGAGATAGACTATGCTGGATTGGTTTGTGATGTAATCACATCAGGAGACGGTGCTACAACCAACAGAGCACTCATGAATAGTTTGGCCTTGTTCTCTGCTGTCTGAACCATCTTTACAAAAACACAATTCACATGTGGAAGTGGAACATCCATTCACTTGACAGTATCACAGAATTCCTTTTTTTTTAAGTGTGGGAAACGTGCTTCCTGTATTGGCTGAACTGAAAGTGAATGGATGTTGACCCTGATCTCAGTTCCAGCTGCCGGCTCCTCTGTCTGCTCCGGACAGCTGTTCAAACACGGTGATGTAACGGCAGGCAGACAACACAGTGAATACCAGAGGGAGAGCCATTAGATCACCAGGCTTCAGTGGACAGAGAGTGAGGGTTCTAACACACAGAAGCTCAAAGTGGTCAGTGTCTGTGAGAGAGGCTGGGCTTGAGTCCAAACACACGCTACAAGGTTTTGATGAAGCCCTCAAAAGTGTTAGTTTAGACACTATTAACACCTGACGGAGATATCAAATAAGTCATAAAGTAATCATTATAGTAGCACAAATAATGATCGATTGATGCATCCGAAATAAATAATTTTCTAGACAGGAGGTCGGGTTCAAACTGTGTGATTGGACTAAACGGTTAATCAGAAACACAATAAAAGACTCTGTGAGGAACTTTCAAGTTGTGACCATTTTGATTTTGTCAAGAATTAGTGTGAGAAATGATTTCTGATAAATACATATTAATCCATCTTAATTCTGAATGTGCAACATTCAACTCACAATGACTCTTTGGCATAGATATCGTTTTTTTAAAAGGCTGTTTCTGCAGCTTTCTGATAATGTTTTCATCTGACACCCACCCTGTAACAGGATGACAGGATGACCTTCTTATACAAGTCATTTCTAGAAGGAGTCAGTCTTCTTCCTGATGGTCTCCTTTGCTTCCTGAAGGTCATTAAGATGCACCAGTATTCATTTCCGTCTGTTTCATTGGAGTAACAAAAAAAAAAAAACCCTCACTGGAGCTTTAATAATGAAAATGGTCTGCAATATCAACACCTAAAATAGATTGTTTAGGGAGATGCCTAATTGTGGATCATAAATAAAACGATAAATCAGGGGACGCTGGTAGCCTAGTGGTAAGTGCGAGTGCCACATGTACGGAGGTTATCGTCCTTAAAGTGGGCGGCCTGGGTTTCAAATCCAACCTGTGTCCTTCTCCACTCTCTCTCCCCCTGATTTCTGACTCTGTCTTATATCTCATTAAAGGCATAAACGCACCAAAACAAACCTTCAAATCATTACATAACTGCTTCAGGAACAAGTCATGGGTATTCTCAATTGTTTGTGTCATAGTATAGATTGAGCAACTACTAATTCATTCAAACATTAGAGATCATCAGAGCAGCTTGTGCATCTCTGTGTCTCGTGTACGAATGTGTGCGTGGGCTCACCGACTGTCTCTGTTTGTGAGCTGTAACTCCAGCATGCACCAAACAGTGTCAGCCATCTTTGTCGGCTCACGGCAGCACTGTCTTATCTGCAGGGCCCATCTGGATAACGAGAAGAAGAAGAGGGAGGCCATCGAGAAAGAGAAGGAGCAGATGGAGCAGGAGAAGCAGGATCTGATGATGAGGCTCATACAGTTTGAGGAGAAGACCAAGAAGGCAGAAAGAGGTGAGGGGGGGACCGAGGGGGCTTTCATGTGTGTTTGGGTGTGTGTGAGTTAATATTGGCAGGTAGTTGAAAGAGAAGCAAACAGGTTGTGTGCATGTGTCATGTTGTGTAAACGCTCTGAAGGTTTGAGTGTTAGCTGAAACACTTCGGAGTCTAGTAATGAGTATTAACAGCATGAAACTGTACGATACATAATGTGATGAATCTTGTGTTTTTTTTCTTTTGTTTAGATTTTCTGTGATTCAGTGTCCAAACAAACACAATCCTTTAAATCTAGTTTGACCTGTTTCTGCTCACGCCATCTCACCTACAGGCACTTGAAAACACGTTTTTTTTTTTTAACACGTTTGATCTTAAGACACACAGATTTACATACAGGAAGCTAATATGCTCATTAGCTAATTGGCTTTTAGGATCATGATTGTGAGTCCTCCTTAATAAATACTTATAAACATATTCTTTAGTAAAATCATAACATTGGACTTTTCCTTGTTCAACTAATTAACTTTAAATCTCTGGATTACATCAGAGCATTGGTTTAAAGGCTGTTGTTAGCCAATAATAAACAGCAACGCGCTGTAGAGGGTTAGCAATGTGCTCACAGTAAAAGACTTTGACAGGTTAGGAAATGTTTTCAAAAGTTTATCTTGTTTGAATTACTGGTTCCTAGTTTTAAGAGAGGCTAGGAAAAAAAAAAGGGGGGGTCAAACAAACTACTCTTTGAAAGGCAATTTAAAAAATGTATCAACAATGTTCTCCTCCTCTGGACACATTTTTCCATTTCCTGCTGTTTCTTTTGTGTCACGTCAGTGGAAAAAACCAAACAACACACCTGTTGAAAGATGTTATACACTTATAGCGTGTCCATTATAAAGAAATATGAACTGTTCAGAAGCCAGGGCAACATGCGTCTGCTCTGATGTTGTTAAAGAATATAAGAAGTGCACATGCTCACATAGAACATGATACACACTTACTAGAGAGTTAATTCAAAGGTGTTTTGGTAAAAAATATGTCCAAAGGCCTATTTGGTGGGATACAGATAAGTGGGGGGGAGGAAAGAAGGTTGTGAATCACTGTTATACTATGCAACTTACAAACATTTAAACTGTGCGTATGTTTTTTTTTTTTTTTTGATGAAGTTTCTGTCAGAGTCTTACCCGAGTCTCCGATCCATCAATCTGGATATTGCACTTCAAGTCTCTTTCCTTTATACTATGCCAACAGCTGTGCATAGTATTCTATCGGTTTTCTTACATCTTCTCTTCTCTCCCTCTCCTCTTTAATATCAGACCTGACTGAGCAGCGACAGAGGGCCCGGTTGCTGGAGCAGGAGCGCATGAAAGCCGAGGAAGAGGCCGCTCGCCTGGAGGGAGAGCGTCAGGCTGCCCTGCTGGCTAAAGAGGAGCTCGCCCGCCATGCTGAGGACCAGAAGAAGAGTCAGGAACAGCTGGTCAGTATTCACAATGTGCTATTATTCAGGCGCTTAAAGCAAAGTTTTCAATGAAGTAACTTATTGTATATACTTGAACTTATAAAACACTAAAGACAGAAACCATTCACCAGATTTGCTCAGCTCTGTAGCTGGCAGGCTCTGCAGGGCATTTCATAAAGCAGTGTCTGAATACTCTCAATCCAGACAAAACCTCTCTGAAGGGTCCAGCTGGACCACACCCCACTGCTTCAGACTAACTAACCCCTTTCACCTAGAGTCACCGGTCTGTGGACCACCCACAGAACTGTGAGCTGCGTCCTCTGTCACTTTGACAGCAAGGACAGTAAAGCTGTGTTTACCACAAACACCTGCTGCGACACCCTGCATCCTTAAACCCTATTAAGACGCCTGTGCAGTGGATTAAGTCACATCCACTGATTGTGACTGAACAGACGTGCAGGACTCCTCTTAGCAACATGTTCACTTATTGATGAACCTTTACTGTGTCCCTGTGTGACCACTTTTCCAGCTGAACACCTCTCGCATAACAATTTCAGGGCCCAGCGCTCCACTGTAGGAGTCTGCTTACAGCAGGTGCAGCATTAAACACTGAGCCTAGTTCAGCAGTGGTGAGGTAGTTCAGTGTGGTGAAAGATGAGCTGTCCATATTTGTTGTGATGGTGACAAGGGAAGTACCACAACACTCAGAGAGTCTGCATTCATCGGGAGGCTCTTACTCTTTCTGTTCTACTCGAGGTTTATATACTCGTCAGAACTCGTCAGATAATTGAATTATCAAGCAGAAAATCATTTGGAAATAACACATTTCAATCCTCTACTGGATTTTACACCAGCCAAGAGATGTCCTCACTCTCCCTCCTACATGTAGCTGTTCAGATCAAATCACCGTCTGTTTGAAATACCAGTAATATTAAGGAATTTGTTTTTGTAATTTCTTCTCGAGTAATTAATTCAGTAAGTGATTTATAAGCAAAGTGACATTAGTAAACTCTGCAGCCACACAATTGAAAGACTTTTAAACTTAAAGAAAATAAAATTGAAATCACTGAACACTAAAGAAAGAAAGAAACTACAAACCAAGAGGAGTTGCTGCTTGTAGTTTCTGTATCATTCACAAGGTTTTCAACAGCAGCAGAAATATCTGCGGAGTTCTACTATAACAAAAAGACATGGTGATAAATACTGTTTAATACTCTTCACACCAACCAATCAGTGTCCATCTAAAGATCTGAGCCAGAAGCGTTGAGCTCAATGGGATAAAAGTCACCGGAGAAAAAAATAAAAAGTGATTGTGACTAAACAGTCGGTCAGTAACCTTCTGGAAATGTCTGATCAACCAGCTGAAATCCAGCCCTTATGATAACTGTTAAGTATTACATTTCAGATTTTAATATTTGACTTGGTACTCTTCACAGTTTACTATGCAACCCCCAGGCAACGGCAACCTACGTTTTGTCATTTATCTGTTTCAGTAATGACAGTCTTTGACCCTGTTTCCTGAAATGTCAGTTGAAATGTTTGAAATGGATGAACGCAAGCTTGATTAAAAGAATAAACTAAGATTCATTAATGGAGGATTTATGACCAAGGTGCTAAAAACTGCATCCACCTTGACTCATGAAGAAGAAACCGTTCTGTTCTGCTGATTTATTAATCGATCAAATCTTACATGCCATCCTCCAGATGTCACTCCCCTCCTGAGGAAAGCATTTTAAGACAGCAAATCCACAGCAGATGTTAAATAAACCTTTACGTACAGGTGTCAAGAGTCATTCTGCCAGGATGAGAAACATGACTCTCTCTTTGTGCAATTTGATTATTTCTTGTCCTGGCAAGATAACCTCCTCTACCTAGCTCGTATCTTTTTATTACCTCCGTGATTGTTTCCTTTGTTGTCTTTGTTCCTCCTTCTGTTTGCTTCATTCAGGTTTCAGACCTTGATCAAGCGGTGTCTTCATGATGTAATAATGTCTTTTTCCAGCGACCAGTGTTTGCATATAATCATATTTGTTCTTAATGAATGTTTCCTCTGTTTGTTTTTTATCAGGCTGCCGAGCTTTCAGAGTACACTTCTAAGATCACTCAACTGGAGGAGGCCAAGAGACTCAAGGAGGCAGAGGCTGATACCTGGCAGCTCAGGGTGAGAGCTTTCACATGCTGTGCACAGAAGAACATCTTACCGAGGCTTTTTAAATACTTCTGTCATCAGAGACGCTAGTTTATATTAGACTATAATACATTACGTGTACAAGGACTGGAATTAGTTTTGACTCTTTCTCTTTAACAAATGATCCAGAATCTGTCTCGTAAGCAAGATGCTTGTGACTACTTTTCCCTCACACTGTGATTCTGCCGTTCTCTCCAGGCTAAGGAGGCCCAGGACGATCTGCTGAAGACCAAGGATGAGCTGCACATGGTGATGACAGCGCCCCCACCCCCACCACCTCCCCCACCGATGTACGACAACATAGACGACAACAGCGACAGCGAGGAGAACAACAGCACGCACAGCGCCGACCTGCAGACCGAGGGCATCAACGACCACCGCAACGAGGAGGATCGCCTCACTGAGGCCGAGAAGAACCAGCGCGTGCAGAACCAGCTGAAGGTGAGGACAGGGCCAACCGAAGCAGAAAACGTGCATATAGTCCATTTATTTAAAGTGATATGAAAAATGTATGAAGATTATGTTTATACTTTAACATAACCTTCTTTTCATGTTCATCAATGGGTCACATGTTGCATATTGATAAGGGGGAACAAGAGGGAAATAATCTTTGTGTCACAATATAAGTTATAACTCATCACCTTCTGGTATATCACTGAGTTATTCAAAAGCCTGACATCATGACAAATGAAGTTAGTTTGGAGCTATTTTTGGGTTATTCTTAAATTTCAATGCAGACAGAAATGTCTCTGGATGCTTCAACCAGTCAAAGCTCCAAAAATAGACCTGGTAGCTAGCTAGGTAACATTGAATTTATAAGGCCTCTACTTCAACTTAACACACAAACTGTTGAACTGACATGATTTAGCAGCCAACACGTACCTTTTTGTATTTAATGTCAGCTATTGTCCTCTTTGTTTTGTACTACCAGTGCAACAGCAGATTGACAGTTTTCACAAGTGGCAGCCATCGTGACCACCTCTTAGAAAAACAGTTGCTATTGGCACAACCTGATTTGTTTGGATCAAAGCTTGATCATTTCCAATTTCTGATATTTTTGATATTACATAATCATTCAATAACATCACTCAAACACTTCAGGTGATCACTTTCTTGATTTGTATTTAACAGTTTCTCGGTTCATAGATCCTGGATCACATAAAAAATATCTGTGGACATAAAATCTCTTTTCACATTCGCACACACTCACTGAATGAAATAGGCAAAAGCACATCAGTGTGTTTTTTAACCAAACTCAACAGGTTTGGTAAGACGCACCCTTATTTCTCTCTGGGCAACTGCTGCACACCCACTTAAATCGCTCCAGGGCAGTCTCACCCTTATCCAAGCTGGGTATTTTCATCAGATGTTCTCTACGTTCTGCTGACAATGCAAGGCTTCAGGTTGAATAGATGACCTAATTACAGCGCCTGTGAGTGTTCAAAACAAATTGCTCACACTAACTTGAACTACTGAAAAGCTTTTATAAGTGGTGAATTAATGACGGACTCATTGGAGGGATGTCACAGTGACACTACGCTGGTGTGCTTTCTTTCTGGAACTGCATTCGCTGTACTGTTTTTGTAGGCTTAATGAAGTGCTCCTTCTCCTTCTCTGCCTTTAGGCTTTGACCTCAGAGCTGGCTCAGGCGCGTGATGAATCCAAGAACACCCAGAACGACCTCCTCCACAGTGATAATGTCCGACACGGCCGGGACAAGTACAAGACCCTGCGACAGATCAGGCAGGGCAACACCAAGCAGAGGATCGACGAGTTTGAGGCCTTATAAACAGCCTGCAGCCACTCACCCTTTCTGAATGGTCACTTAAATCTGGCTCTTCAGCTGACACACACACACACACACACACACACACATACACACGCACACACACACACACAAACTCATGTATATCACACACCAGTTGCAGACTAAACTGGAGCAGTATGAGCACAGCAGAAGTATTGCTTACAGAGACACTCTCCTGTTGTGGGTTTGTCTGGAAGTGTGCAAGGCTTTGCAAATCCTCTGAACACAATTTAGTGCCAAAACCTTTTACTTCTTAGTGTTTCACATCCTATTTGTCTATTTGAATGTGTCTCAATTGATCAATTCAGACCAAATCATATTTTTATCCACAGATGAGATGAAGTAGTGGGAGTAGCCAAATTTTATTATTATTATTGATATTATTATTTCATGATGTGAAAATAGAGTGTGTAATCAAAGCCTCGCTTCTTTTCATGTCTGTCTGTTGTTGTTTTGGAAGAAAATGACAGTCGTTTAGAGCGACCACTCAGAAAGGGGTAAACAGTCCAAGGAGAAAAAAATCTTTGTGATTTCCATATATTTGAACACCTCCATTTCTGTTTTATTATTGCTTTACAATAGCTTCAAATCATGCCTAGGAAGATATTTATACTGTATATGGGACATTAAAAAGGGTATTTCATCTTGGTTTGTATATTTTTGCTATCTACTAATGATAAAACGTTTAATATTTTCAAAGGTTTTATAACCAAAATAATAGAAGTCTTATGTTCCATTATGTTTAACTTTGGATCACTAAAGAGATATAACTGTAAATTATTATTATTATTTTATACTGTAGAAGATATCCAGCTGAATGCCATTCGATCAGTTCAGGAGATGGCTTTCTTTTTAGGTACTCTAGATAATTTTTTTTTGCAGTGCAGTTCACATAATCTTGATGATTGTTTCATCTTCAGAGCACTGTTTAAACTGTAACACGTAGGTTTAATATATTTTTATTTTTCTGCTCTGTTTCATGTCTATGTTTAGTTACAGATGAGCATTGTGTGCTGCTACACCCCCCCCAGCCCCAAGTGGCCTTTCTCTCTGGCCGCCCCTCTGCAGGGTTCAGACCCAGACGGTTTGGCTTCAGTCTTAGCCAAGGTGCATAGAGACAAAATATGGATGTAACATTCAAAACTTTAGTTCTTTTTAGTGTTAGACCTCCACTGAGGATTGAACTGAGGGCTGAGGTGACGGTTATAAAGGGTTTTCATTTTGCACCTCGGTCCCTGACTGGACTGACTCGGACAGTAAACGCCAACCTCGCCCCATTTCCTCTGTGGACATGAAGTAGCATCTACAGACACTGTAATGAAAACAGCTCTGCCGGCCTTTGTATACTGTATGAGCAGGATTTTATAATGAGGTGTTACACAAATTGGCAATAAAGAAAAATCTGATTTCACACCAGTGTTTATACTTTGTCTGCTGTAAAACTTTAACTATGTGGATATCCTGTTGACATTTTTCTGAGTGGGATGCTTTATTTGGTAAAAAAAAAAAAAAAGACATCTTGTTATTTTTTTTTAATTGAACCCCCTTGGTAGCATATATCACCAAATAAGAACTGCCTTTAAATTGCACCCCGGTGACAAATAAAGTTTTTGAATTAACTATTGGATGAATACCTGGAGATTTTCATGCTCCCCAGGGATGAACCCTGTAACTGTGAGCTGTAAACCCCTGAAGTGTTTTGCCTATCCTCTGAAACGTCTCGGGATCAAGTGGATGTAATAACACAAAATGTGGTGCAGACATTCACGGTTTGAAGAGGATGAACCTAAAAGCTTAACTTTTCCTTTCATAGCACCAGTAGACAGACGTTTGTGGATTTGAGTAAAATGTCTTGACAAACTATTCAATGGAATTCGATGAGATTTGGTTCTTTCATAATTTTTTTGCTCTTAGGATAGATTTAAAAACTTTTGCTAACCCTAAACTCTAAACATCAGGTTAGGATTAACATTTGTAAAATTCTTTGCTACATGATAACATATCTTTATCTGATTCCTCATCCGTAGTTTGTGTTTGGTGCTCTATACCAAATGTGAAGTGTTATAAAACAGCTATGTCTGACCCGTAGATCTGATTAGATCTGCACTGATGTACAGAACAGCTCTGGTGCTTTTAACTATATATATCACTCCACTCGAGGTGTTCTGAATAGGCTACTGTGAACAAAGGTTACTGCGAACATGCTTTTTCTAGATTGATTGTGCTGATATTGTGAATGACGTCAACAATGTAGCTCCCAGAGCATTCATTCTCTCTTTGCATAAATCATATGGAAACATACTGATATGTACAAAGTATCATTGCTGTGCTGACATTCAGTACAACATTACTCCCTCTCATGTGACATTGCTTGAATTTATTTATGGTAAACTCCAAACATTAGCATATTGTCATCGCTTTATAGAGAATTTAAGATAATAATGTTCGGTGTGACTGTTTGATACATTAAAGGTCACATATTATCCTCCTTATCAACTAGTTTAAACAAGACTCAGAGTCTCCAAAAACATGACTGTGAAGCTTGTTAAGATCCACTCTGATCCTGTATTTGATCATGCCTTTAAACCCCTCTATTTCAGCCCTGCTCAGAACAGGCTGTTTCTGTGTCTGTAGCTTTAAATGCAAGTGAGATGTGTTCGACCACGCCCCCCTCTCTGGAAGGACTTGGGTGGCTTGGGCTTTCTCGCTCCATGCCCAATTGTTTATGGTGAGAAGGTGGACTCAGAGGGCAACACCTCGCTGTCGGAGTATCACCCACCTTGGGGAGGTGTTACTGCCCTTTGTGATGTCATGAAGGGAAAATCTCAGAGTACTACCTTCAAACTTAAGTGCAGTATGCTCTGAAGTAAGGCCATATCTGTGCTTTTTTAACTGACTGTAGCATGACTTGCTTAGAGATCACAGTCTCTGCAGAAATAAAAACTGCATGCTGATGCGTTGAACCGTTACATTTGGTCACGTTCACATTGTTGGCATGAACAGGCAAGCTGACATCATGTCACTTGTTGTTCACTTAGCTCTGGTTTCCATAGTTACAATCGAGAATCGGTTAACACAGATTCCAGGCCAGTGACATCACCACTCATTGTTTTTTTTTACTTCTTATTTTCATGTCGCAGTGAAAACTGAGCCTGAGCTTGTCTTTCACACGCTGCTTACACTGAGACTAGAAGGACTTCTTTGTAGGATGAGGAAACACTGGATGGTCTTGCAGCTCATTCTGAAATCACTCAAACCACTTCCTGTGACCGGCGGGTGTGGCTCCGGATTTCATTTCTAAGAAATATCATCCCGCTGTCTTTTCCAGTAATTTCATTTGCATTGATGTTTAGATGCTTGACTCCTCTAACCAAGCAGCACATTGAAGAGGACACAATCTAAGGTGCCCTGAAGTGCAACAGAGTGAAACATTTTTTTTATTTTTTTAAGCAAAAGACTAGGCTATTATATAAGCTTCTTCTTATTCACAACAAGTAGGTGGCAGAAACTGCACTCTATTACATTTATGTTACAATTATCATGACTGTTTTACTGATTCGGATCAATCATACAAAATATAATCAGTTTCTCCAATGTGTTAAAAAAACAAACAGGAAAAGTGTCCTTTCAGATGCTTTCAATGGAGAAAGCATGACATTGTGTCCTCCATTGTGCTCTGTCAGTGGAGGAAATGCAAGTGTCCTCTAGTGTGGCTTCAGACTGTCCCAACATGCTGAAAAATATAAACTGTTGGTTTCATAAACTGAAAGAAAAATTTCACTCCATTAATAAATAATATAATAATAATAATAATAATGATAAATGTACACTCACAGTTATTGTCACCATAAGGTGTACAGTCTAAAAACAATGGCTCAGGTCCAGAACCAAACTACAGACACAGTAAGCAACAAAGTGAACATAGTGGAGCATCAAAGAGATTTGATTTGGGGGAGACCAAAAACAGCTTAAAGGAGAGTCAAGCTCATAATGTGCTCTAGCTAGGACGTTGCTGTGTCAACTTTATAATGATGCATAAAGTTGGTGTTCACAGTTTTGTGCTTCCCCCAAGTGGCCAAAAACAGTTACTACAAGTTTAACAACAAACAATTCCTCACTTATGAATCCCCTTATTGGCAATTTTCCAGAGTTTTCAGGACAATGTCTTGGCTGTTATTGGCTGACGAAGCTCAGTTGTTAAAAAGAAAATCAAGAAATAATACTTATAGAAAATACTTTATTAATAAATATAAGTATTGCAGTACAATAAATTAAAACATAAATATATAAACACCTGTTCCCTGATTACGACTTCTTAACATTCTACAATTCTACAATTCACTTAGCAGAGGCTTTTATCCAAAGGGACGTTTTATTTAAATGTATATTCATGTACTATACAAGTGATACACTAAGTGTAACAAGTTATTCAAAGGAAGAGTTGTGAATAATAACTTCAAATGTCTTTGTTTGTTTGTTATACTACGTTCTGACTACCATAATTCTTTTTTCAATATTTGACAAGAAGTCACTTCAGTTGCCAGAGTCTATTTCAGGTCTTCTCAGGGGTCTTTCAAAGGTACAGGAGGGGTTTTGGATCCTACAGATCCAGGTTCTAAGGGCCGTACTGTAGACCTGTAGACGGAGTGCTACCCTCGGGGATGGGCGTCTTCTGGAAGAGCTCTCTGCAGGCTCTCAGGGTCAGACACCTAAACACAACAAAACACACACACAGCTAAATAAACACACAGTCATGCTTATTAAACACTTGTGCTCTTAAAAGCATTCCTAAACACACACCAGTACACACATAACGTGGCCCACGGAAACACACACACAAAGACACACTCAGGCCCACAAAGAGGCGTATTTACACTCTGACACAGGTGTTTGAACTTGTGGGAAGGTGTTTGGCTCCTTTGATACGGACGGTTAGTATTTCATAGTCTTTCATCGTCATATTAAGTGTCATGGAAGTTTCCAAAAGAGGCGTTCTTCTGACCCCTAGTGGTGATATAACAGAATCAAGACCTGATGGCTGCTGGGACGTGGTTTGGAACTGTCAGACTATTTTCACTTCCATTTGCACTTTAAATTAGCTTTTAAAAAAATCTATCTTAATCTACAAGCTTAGTTTTTCCTTTTTGAAAGTGTTGGTTATTAAGGCACCTTTGTAACACATTAACATGATAACCACACCCTACATTATTAATCATCTCTAATGTTTGAAAGGAAAATAAGAATTTGTTTCTACATGTAAAATAAGGTAAACCGCTTTCCCCCCATATGGATTATAAACTGTGGGATTCCTAATATGAATTATTGCAGTGCCCGTTTGTGCATTTATAAAGTCCATTATTATATACAACTTCTCAGGGGGAATAAAAATCCAGTTTTAAGATGACATTATGTGCTGTCTTTGAAGTGTCATCTGTTTTCAATGTTTAGTCTTTATGTACGGATGATGAACAGATTATTAATTATGTGAAAAATGAGACATGTGATTATTAAATTCATATAACAGTATATTATATCAGTAAATCGGCCGAGCTGTGCATTTTTCTTGCAGTCGTTTATGTGAGCTGAGTTGCAGGAGCTCACCCTGACTGTTGGAGCGGTGCTTTACGCTGAGCAGCAGATCTCCTCCGTCCAGCTCCACAGCGCCCCCCTCTGGACCCTCAGCCTGAGTGACACAAAAACACAAGAGAGGAGAGAGAAATAAGCCAACACAAAAACCCCTCAGAGGATAACATTTTGAAATACTTACTGGTATGACAACTAAACAAAACATATACAAAACATAACTATACTGAATATTTAGCTCAATTATTATTCACAATTTAAAAAAGAGAGAGTTTATTACAGTGATAACACTACACTCTATACTCTACATTTATTTTAAAATGTCCAATTTATCTTTTAGAACGGATTCTTTGATGAGATATTGAAGTATGAAATAATATCACTTTACACGGTTTCAGCAAAACTGACAAGCAATTGAGAGACTAGTGAAATATTGAGCAGAGTAAAAAAAATGGTGCAAAAGATTTCTCACACCACTCTCCTATCTGTGTGATACATACAGCAACAGGTAGCAGCCAGTTTGTTTAGCTAAGGTAAGGCTCCAGTACTTACACAACTCCTCACCCACATCAAGCCCTGGCAGCATGTTATCCCAGCCCTCATATTTGGACACTTTTCTTTTTTTCAAACCTCTGGACTCCCATCCTTTGTCTAGTTTGTGTTTTTTGTTCTGTCTCTTATTGTAACTCTGCAATGTAAAGCCTCCTTTGGTCCTTTAAAGAGGTTTACATTAATGTAATATATTATTATTATTAAGCTCAGCTAAACTTAGCCAAGTGTAAAGAATAGAAAAAGAGAAGCTTAGAGCCTTTAACTGTCAAAATGTTACGATCAAACCATCTGCACCTCAACATTTGATTGGTTATCAAATCATGTCTTGTTCATGATTTGACATTCAATAAATGTTTAGTTTCATGGTTCAGTAGTCTAGAGGTGGTATTTTTATTCTTCTGGTTTTCTTGAATCCTTATGATTTTATATTGAACACTTTGTGTGACCGTAGACAACAGACCTTTTTCTAAAAATGATTTTCTCCTCCTTATTTTCATCATCACAGCTTGTGTATCTAAACCTCCTCTGCTCTTTTTACCTTCGGACACAGCGGGTACCAGTTGAAGCGCTGGGACATCTTGTCGTCAAACCTCCAGCCATCCAGGGGGATCAGGACCTCCCCGAGAAACACCTTCTTTCTCAGGGTTCCTGAATGCCACACAGAGGCCTGAAGTCTCTTCCCAAACAGCAGGGGGCGCTCTATGTAATACTATTTAAAAAAAACAGGCAAAGAACTTTATTCAACGTGACAAAGTCAAGCATGACCACACAGAAGCTTAGAATAATTGAGGCCTGCTAATATTTTTAAAGTGTTTATCTCAAGATTATTTTTTAGTTATTTAATTAACCTGAGAAAAAAAGTGCCATTATCTTATTTTGTATCAAAACTGGAACTTGGAAACTGGATGAATACTGTATAAAAACGTGCTGCTTCTTTCTCGGATCATTTTGTTGAGTACAAATAAAACAAAACAGCAGATGAGTCCTCTTCTGTTTTGTCATGATCAATCATCTCTTTACCTTGACAAATTAGGGGACAAGCCAAATAGCTGACATACATGTTTTAGATGATAATAGCAGTTCTATTTTTACCTTTAAGACTTCGTTATAAACTGGATCAGTCGTGTTTTTCTTCACCGCTGTCTTCAGTTTGCTGCTCTTTTCTGGGAGCACGTAGAGTTTCACATATCTACACAAAGAAATAACAAGTACAGATTGCTGACATGTTTGTGAATCACGCTTTAAAACGGGGTCATTCGGAGTGCCACTCTGTGATATCCTTACGGGTTGCATTTCTTCCTCTTGGCGTCTCCACAGGTGAGATTTCTGCAGGCCCTGACCCAGATCTCCAGACAGGAGGAGCTGCTGCTGTAGGACAGAGCGAGCTCCAGCTCTCCTGAAACAGTGATGCTCTCGAAGAAGCTGCTAACGCTGCTGGTGCTGCCCTGAAGGAGGAAAACACAGATGTTAACTCTGTATTCTATGTTTCTAAAGGACTGCTTTAGCAGCATATCAGCTGCTAATTGATATGTTGAAGAGATAGGAGGCTGATAACGATCACCGTCCGTCTACAATTCTGCTAAATCAGGATGTTACTTTGTAATGTTTTTTTTCTACTATTATCAGATTGAACTTACTCTCTTTCCTCCTGAGTACTCAGAACTGCATGAAGTTTCTTCTTCTGCCCCGGTGGAGGAGCCTTCATGGTCGCTGTCTTTGCTTTTCTTGAAGAGGTTTGGAAGGCTGGGCATTTTAAAGAGCTGAAAAAAACAACAAAGGAAACTCATTTATTAACTGTGCTTTTAAAGGCTGACAGTTATTCTATAGTATAACCAGTAGAGATGACTTTAAGCTCCTTTAATGGCCTCTTTCAGAGCTCTAATAGGCCTTGTTAGCTTTGGTATATTCTCATGAAGGTGAACTCGGTCCATACAAGTGTGCAGCTGATTAATCGAAGGATCGGGGCTGCTAAGCACACTTGTGTCTCTAGTTTCCTTTAAAGCATTTTATGAAGTTTTTTTTAGCCGACTCACATTTTTGGATTTGTTGATGTCGGTGTCGGAGAGACTCTTCTGGTTGCTGAAGTTGAAGCAGGACCCTCTGCGGATGTTGTCAACACTGAGCAAGTCATTCTGAGACGTTGAAATCTCTGCATGGAGAAAACAGAAGTGGTGGATGAAAGATTGATTCAGATTGCATTGATTTATATCAATTAACAGTCTTGCATTGGAATGTTTCTTTTTGACTTTTTTTATTATTATTATTATTAATGGTACATTTTTACAGTTCATTAAATTTAATTTTTAAGCACATTTTTGATATTTTACTTTATTTTATAATATTAACACATTTCTTAGACATAGTTAACTGAGAGTGTTTGGATTCTTTGATGGATTTTTTAAAGAATACTAAAAGGAAAACGTGAAATAACAAATATTTTTGCATAAAATTACAAAAACGTCAAATCTAGACAGTTGCCATTTTACTTTTTGGTCAATCAAATAACTCATTATTCGACAAAACCTTCCAATCTTTCAGGAAATCCTCAAATTCAGTCGAAAGAATTTTTTATATTAATTAATTTATTAATAATTACAGAAATATGCAAACTAGGGAATTGTTCACTGCCTGGATTAAGTTCACATGAATGTTTAAATGGGTCACGAGTCTCATGTTGTCAAAGCGGTTTGTACAAAGTTTGCAACATGCCGGTGCAACAGGATCTAAGTTCGTCATCCTGATGTGAAACTGCTGCTGATGCAGATCTGACGGCGAGGTAAGAGGGGCGTTTGATTTGTCACGCTATTTGAGATGCATCACCTCTGTGGTTTTCTCTCTGCTCTTCAGATCATATAACATTCAGAGGAAGTGATTCTTCTGAATCTGATAAAACATTTCACACCTAAATGCACTCTGATGACACTCAATGTGTTCAAGTTTTAAGTCGTTAACTAACATTGTCCTGAGTCATTGGAAAACATACTTTTAATGTGAGAGGTGACATGAACCATCAGGTCCTCCATGGACTTGTTGAAGGTTCTTGAGCTTTTCCAATCCTGCAGATTAAACACACAAACAAGACAATCAATTTATCAATCATACTTTTATTTCTAGAAAAATGATAAATGAAAATGTATTTTACCCCAGATCTGCTCAGAAATGGAAATTCCATGTAGGGTGGAGGAGTGGGAGGTACAACTGATATATGACTGAAGAGAAAGGGAAATATGGCTTACTTTTAATGTTGTGTCAATCGGTTTTAAAAAATAACATTATAACAAAATGCACAGATACATTTGGTAACATTTCCATACCTCAGCACACTGTAGGTCTTTAATAGTTTCTCCCCAACCGTCTCATATTTCGCTGAAAAAAAAACCAAACAGAAATATGATTTTGAACCTTGAACCTTGATATTGAATAATTGATTAACTGCCTCAGTCTACACATAGGAGACAGTGAAACACAAACAACCCAGATCCTCTCTGTTTTATGAGGCAATGGATTAAAACTGGATTTAAACAATGAAGTATCTTTAGTTCATAGAAAGGTTGAAAATAAAAAGAAACAAATGGTGCATGCAGGAAGTCCTAGTATTGCAAACAAACCTGTGGTGACTGGAAATTTGTGTGAACACTCGTCTAAGAACCATTCTCCAGACCTGATCTTCACCTCCCTGTGAGAAAAAAAAGGAACTCATGATTAACATGAACACTGGACAACACATACTGAAGCCCAAAGTGGGGAAAACAACATGAAATGCACTTTTTTCAGTCTGATCACAATTGTTTTCTCCTCTGTGCTTATAACTGAATAGCATGCATACAAAAGGTTTTGACGGGATCATCTTTGTTTTTTTATTTTTTTCCGCTTCTGGGAATATCGGTTTTGAGGGTGAAAAATCAACGACCTTTTTTTAAGCATTTAAAAAAAAGGTAGTTGATGTAATGCTCATTTTCGCCACAGGGGGCAGACATGCAGCATGTTACGAAAGAACTTCAAACATTACATTTTAAAAACCTTTCTCTCCCCTCCTGTTATGTAGAAGAAAATAAACTTGAGGAAAAGCATGGGCGGTTCTAGGCAGGGGCCAACGGGGTCCAGTGCCCCTGTAACACTGAGCTTGGTCCCCCCTGTGGCCACCCCTCCAAAAGGAAGAGCCCCCCCTAATAACACTATACTCAATATTTGACTCAACAACTGGACTCACAATCTAGTATTAAATACTGAAACAAATATAAATCATGGTATTTTATGATGTGCGCTTTTATTTGGCATAATATTTATATATTTTTTTTAAAGCAATCATCTTTGTCTATTTTCTACCTGGGTTTAATGTTCCCCTCTGACAAAACAACTGGCCCCCGTTTGGTCCCCCTCAGTAAAAGTGGACTAAAACCACCACTGAGGAAAAGATCAATCAGATTGTTTTTAATTGTTCAAAAATCAAACAAAGGAAAGAAAATGATTGAGATCAAGACAAAAAAAAATAGTTTTTCTCACTCCACCAGCGCTTCTGTACTCATACTAGTATGCCTATACCATAAACTGTGTATAAAAAGTCTATCCTACACTCATACTGAAAAAGAAGAGGCAGCTATACAGCAATTCTATTTACTGCCCCTGCCCACCTAACTATTTAAAAGAAGTGCTATCCTGGCTGACTTTTTTCTGATAAATTAAATTAAAACATTCACTTTTATTTTAGCTCAGATCTTTTATTCAGTTAGGGTATAAGTTTGAATGAGGAAAAACTGAGATTAAAGCTTTCCTGAGTCAAATATAGATTTTCTCCTTGCATTAATCAGATGGTTGAAGTGTTTGCCTCACCTGTAGGCGTAGCAGACCGTGCACTTCCAGCCCGCCGCTCCCACGCCCACTCGACACCTGCTGCAGATCCGGTGGCTGCAGCCGCGGCACACGTCACCACAGTTCCAGAACTTTCCCAGGGGCCTCTGGCAGCGCGCGCACGTCCGCTCGCCGTACTGCCGCGCGTGACTCTTCGCACCTCTTCTCCGAAGCTCCTGGAGCTCATGTTTCATCCTCCTGAGGTAAAGGAAAGCATTGATTAGATAACTGACGACCTCTCTGTTGCTGTTTTTTTTCAAACTGTTCATATCATATGGTGGAACAGACATGGACCAGTGGCATCTCCAGTAAGCACTGGTTAACTCATACATGCACTTCAGTTTCATTTAAAGGAGTTATTATTCACATGCACACTCCTGTACTCTTTCCAGCATGGTGCTAGAGTTCAAAACAGGAGCGTGAAGATTTTTTTCCATTCCTACCAGTGTTCTATCAAATAGTGCTACCCATTGAGATGTGCTTCCATGCAGCTCAGTAACAGCATCCTACAGGGAGCATTTTTGGATAGGAGCTTTTTTCATCTATCGAGGAATGCTTTCTCTGAAATCTTAAAGCGTTTTAATTAAAGAGTATCTCAACAGACTTGTTGTTTCCCTACAGTGCAGCGAGTCGTGGTGTTTCAAAGTGATTCTGTACTGTGAGCATTATTTCATAACTGTCCCCTGAAATCTTTAATAATAGACTTATGGAGTCTAGAATATGGAGTGAGAATATAAGGTTATTTATTTCTTATATGCTTATTTCAAAGGGGATACAGATAGCCTGTCTGTCCCTTCTATGGTTTTGCACTATGGTTGCATTTTTTTTTGTCAAGGCAGCACATCTTGTCAGAACACCGGCAGTTTTCTAACATCCGCTTTAAACAGCCAGAAAAGTTGACAACCTGCCTTCAAAATAAAAGATCAAACCAATTGCAAACATAACAGAAGAGAAGAGTTAACCTCATTTAGAAGCAAGTTTAGATAAGAGGTTATTGATTAGATATTTACACTTCATTTTCATGTCATTAGAAAGATTACCTGATTTAAGATGAAGTAGCTTTGGTGGGAAAAAAAACACGACTTTTTGACATTGTGATAACTGTTTTTTTTTTTTTTTTAAATAACTACTTTGTTTCATTGGTTAAACGGATTTCCTAGATAGACATTTCTCACCTAATCCTGTCCTCTTCAATGATACGCAGCTGTTTGTCTCTCCGAAGAACCTCCAGGACCCGTTCTCTCTCCAGAGCTTGAAGCAAACTTAAATCCATCTCTGAACAACGGTCTCAATCTTCTGTGTGTCTCTCTCACCGGTCCTCTGCAGTCTGCCTCTCATCCACTCTGTTTCTCTGTTTTCTTTCTGTTTCTGCCTCCTCCTCCTCCTCTTCTCTTTAACCCTCCCACTTTTACTGGACCCCGATCTCCACTTCAGTCTCTTAAAGCTGTAAGAATAAAAAGAGAGATGGTAAAGGTTATGCTGCTGCTGCTGCTGCTGTTGGGGTCTTTCTTTTTCTGATCTTTATGTCCGTGGAGTCTCCCTCCACGTCAGAGCCGGATATAACCCTTCTGAGCAGATAACACTAGTTGTCATGTTTCTACTTGGATGATTCAAGTTCAGTGTGTCTACATGACAGCAGGGGAAATACCCTCATGACATATTCTTTTCTGCAGAATTACAAATCTGCATCCTGATGACAGGTAGACAGAAATATCTCAGAAACATAGAGTCAGATGAAACATGAAACTAAAACCAATACTACATTAGGCCAGTGTTTAAAACACCCAACTACTGATTGCATTCATTTCCTCATCTTCCTCTTTTATGACAGTATTAGAGGCTTTATCCCCCCCCTCCCAGTATTTAGCCTCTTGTCTGACCAGCTCCTCTTCCTCGGCTGCAGGAAGAGCAGTGATGCTTCACTGATGACACAACCACACAACAAACCAAATGCCAACTCCTGCATTATTGATGGATGACGTGCATCTGTGTTCTGGTTGTTCTAGTTCCATTTTTTTTTCTTCTTTTTCTGCAGGTCAGTGGACTTTATCCAAGGCCAGGTTTCCACACTTTCATGGACATGAGTCTGCTTCTGTTCGGAGTTCCTGCCTGTTTAAAGTTTGTCCTTGCCTCCTAACTTTGCAAAATGTTTCTTTGTGCTCATGATGGATTAACGTTTGGTCTTTGTAAATACTGTAACAAAGAGTAAGGTCTTTTACCTGCTCTTTTGGAAAGTGTCTTTAGATAACAGTTGTTATGAATTGGCACTATACAAAAAAAAAAGAAAGACTGATTGATTGAAGTTGTGATGCTTTCCCCTGAAGTTCTGTCTGAAAAAACAGGGAGGAGTTCTGATTCATACAACTTTATTTTACTCATCCGTCTTAGTCTGGGAACTAGAAGCATCTGCGAGCTCATGTTTTTCCTGATTCTTGCAGATGCATCTCGCCCGGTCACCTGTTCTAACAGATTTCCATCTGACCTCACACTGGTCGGGCCAAATCCCAACAACCTATCTAAGATTGGGCGGGTTTGATGTTAGGATAGATGAAGCTTTTCGTGAACAACCAAGATGTCTGTTGCTAATGATTAAAGTTCTAAATCAATTGACAATATAACGGAACAAAAAGTGCTCGCTTCTAAATCATGTGAATTATCTGAGAGCCATATCAAGTGGCTGTTGCGACTAGCTAGCTAGCCTAGCAGTCTACCACTTCATGTCACATTTTGTTGCTTTGCTTAATAGAAGCTTCCAGAGGTATTTTCAGGTCTGCACCTTTTAATAAGACCCCTTGCAAATAAATGTAGAGGTTCCAGATTATACATGTCTGTCAGTCTTTCAATACAAAGGCAAGCTCCTCAGTTTACAGTAAAGCTAAATGACCTTATATTGGCCTTACTGATGAAAGATCATTGCCAGTTTTTTCACTTCTCGCCTGGCTCAATTTTATCCTCCAATTGTCAAACTATATTTTAAGCTGTCATTCATCTCATTAGAGATTCTACTTTTTGTGCCTAGTGCAGTTTGAAACGAAACCCTTGTCCTCTTCAGTGGTGAAGCATCTTGAGAGCAGAGGAAGCTGTGTGTTGAATAGCTGGATGCCAATCTGTGCTGTTAGATAAGAGCCTGTCCCTGTTAGTATCCAGAGCTGCCAGGAGGCCGGACTAAACCATCAGTGTCAGCTGTAATGAGGCCTCGTGGCTTACAGCTGTTATCTGTCCTTTTGCTGATGTGCTCCATGCCTGAAGGGAATCTCTGAAGTTGTAAATATCACTGAGGCAAGATGTGAAATATGTTAGGAAGGTTGTGATGCAGCGGGCGTTTCGTCATGCATGTTTGGGAAATTTTCCGTTCTGAAGACTCTCAGTTTGACAGTTTGTTGAAGGCTTTATCTTGTGCAGGGGATGATGATGGTCACATACAAGCACACTCATTTCACCCTCTCTCGTACTCTGCAAAGGACCTCGATGATTCAGGCTGTCCGTGGTTTAGTGGTGACTCTTGAGTTCGCATCCGAGAAGACATGGTGGACCTTATCAGCCCACCACAGCTAGTGACAGTAAAAGAACACCTTACTGGTTGCATTGGGAGCTAAATACAGAGCTTGAGAGCAGTGAGAAAGACCAAAGCTATCGCATTGTCTGCTCTGACACGTTTCCCACCCAGAGCAGAGCTTCCTGGAAAGACCTGTGAGAGCGGCTGCATACGTCAAGTCAAAGCCAGACTGATCACCACATGCACAAATCCAAAGACAAACCAAAGGACGGATTCTGTCACGATTGTTAACCAAACCGACAGAGACATGTGGGTTGGTTATTTTAACACAGAATGACCTCAATTTTAAAAACCAGCTGGAGTAGTAACAACAACAAAAAAATGCTGGAATATATCTGCATGGGGTTGACATCAGTGCTTTTTAAAATCCATGCATCTAACTTTTGAAAGATTAAGAAGAGTTAACTTAAGAACAAACGAAGAGACTAGATTTCCTTTTCAATGAACAGCTCTGACAGGAAGTAGCACCCGCTTTTTCAAACTTTTAAACTTGCATAGAAGTACAAGTTGAAAGACATCGCTCTGCAATACAGAACGTGAAGATTCATCAAAATGTGTAACGTAAGAATGTAAAATGTGAAGATCTTATGCATGCAGCACAACGTGCACGAGATCCTTTGAGGAGGACTAAATGAGAGCTCGGCTGTGATTGCAAAAGCTTTGCTGAACACACCCTGAGCTTCTGAAATCTGAGACGTCCCTGTGACTCAGGTGAAAAACGTTAGAACTCCATGTGGCTCATTTTACAAAAACAAAGAAAGGGAAAGTAAGGTCAAGTTTGTTACATAAGAACCAGGTTGATGCAGAGCTAAAATGCACGTTGACAGAAGCTTACCGTCAGGCTCGCTGCACCGCTGGAGTGGTCATCCTGAGGAAGTGGCAGATTTTATACACTTAAGCGAACATACAGAACATTTCCTTCCTCTCTCTGTTCGCACGCATGCTGCAATCTGGAGAGAAACTGCTGGGCGGTTACATTGCACATTTTCTCTGAGAGCTTTCCTTTGTTTTGGGCGTCCCACTGTGTGCAAAAGTGTTTCTGTGCGGACCCAATCTAGGTGTACTACTGAGGAATAAAGAACACAAGCCACAAGGTCAGAGTAGAAGAGTTGTCTTTATGAAATTGTGTGTTGGACTGTAGCTGCCATTTCTGACAAAGCTGTGAAAAAAAGAAAAGAAAAAAAAGAAGCTGATACACAATGGAAGTGCCTTAATCTGTTGAAGTCATTCTTCACAGATGATGTGCCGACCTCAACTTCTACAGCAAAGATAAAAAGATTGAACATGGAATGTTTTTATCCCAGAATAAACATTAAGCTGCAGACACACACGCACGCACGCACGCACGCACGCACGCACGCACGCACGCACGCACGCACACACACACACAGAGTTAGGGATGGATCACAGAGAAAACAGACTGACGATTTTCGAACAACAAATAACTGAAGTTAAGCTGCACTTTTTAAATCAACAGCCGCATCGGAGAGGTTTTTTTGTTGTTGCGTGCAGAATGTAACAACAGAAAGAAAACTAAAGAGATTAAAAAATTCTTTAAGAAACAGCTCAAATTGGATGCAAAAGACCAGCAGAATAAAACAACCACTGACGCAACACAGCTACAAAGACAACTAAATGCAGCCCCTTCACATCGAGGCTCCTCAACTAAAAGACATGCCATGTTCGACAAAATAGTTCTTTTTATACGCTATAAAACAACTTCACTAACACACGCGTGATACGGACTGAATGAAAGAATGAAACAGCGTTTATGGCTCTGATAGAGGGAGGAGACGGGGTGAAACTCTGGGTTTGTTGAAGAAAACCTGCTCCCGACCAGGTTAGGTTCACAGACTCAGTTACCATAGTAACTGACTCAGAGGTAAGGTTACCTCCCTCTCTGGAACAGGCCTAAATTACCCCTCTTTCTCGGGTTTGAGTGACCTCCCTTTCTGAAACAGAAAGCCCAGAGTTTGCCTCATTTCAGGGTTAACAAACTCAGTATTTGCGCTTAAGCTTCTTTCTGAAACGGGCCCCAGGAAGAGAGAGATGACGACACATGATGGGAGAAAGATGTAACTACGTTTCCAAGACAGAAGAAAACTACAAACAATCACTTATGTAACACAACTTGATAGAGATTAAAAAGGCCTCGAAGCGAAACGACACAGCTTCAGAAAAACAACAACAAATGACAACAAACTACAAAGAGATCCAAAATGGTGGCAAATATGCAGAAAACCACAACAGCTACACACAACAGACACAAAGAAAATCAAAACCACAAACAGAAAGAAAGACAACAAAGGGATGCAAGACGACCATGAAAGCTCATAAAATGTTCTCAAGGAGACAATATTGAAACACAGATGTAAAATGCTTTCAAATATGCAAAAAAAAAACCTTAGAGACAAAAAACAAAGGACTTTAATAGACACTCAGTCTTTCAGCCTGGGTGTCCCGCTGCTATGTTTGAAGTGCTGGAGGGGTTTATGTCTTTATGAAGGGGAACATTTATCTGTAATCCATCCATGCACACAGAACACAAACATTTCTACAAACAATTCAAAATTATACAATTCTCACAAAAAATCCATTAACAGAAGCACACATTTCAAATTCCCAACAACATTGGTGATGTATAAAAAGAATACAAAAATAAATCAATGAACATGAAACAGCAATGTTAGACATGTGAAGCTAATTGTTTTCTTAAACTCTCGTATGTGGGGTTTTCCAGGCTGTCGCAGCGCTGTCCAGATGTGTGACAGCAGACACAACTGTCTCCAGATTTTTGAGTTTCTTAAAGTGCTCCTGCTAATAAAAAACACTGTGGTCTATATATATATATATATATATAATTTCCTTTAATCAATAAAAGTAGTTTTTTTCCCCCTTTTATTAGACAAAATTTTCAAACAGAGAAAAAAATCTTTGGAGCCGGTCAGCAGCTCTGACGGCGTCTTTGGTTCAGAGCTCTGGATACAAAAAAGACGGACTTTCCTGAATCAAGTACTTAAGAACAAGAACGTGCATATAAACAGCTTTCACACACTGAACTCTTCAACATTTGGGAAATACAAACAATTACATAAAAAAACATCTGGAAGGGATTTAATGTTCAGACCCTTCTGGTTTGAACAGAGAAGAAATGTACAACAGCTACACCCTGTGATGATGGGTCAAACTGTGTCCATGTAGACAGAGGCCTGCTGTGTAGATCAATATGGCTTCCTTTGCAGATTAAAGCTACATTAGAGAATGACTCTGATGTTATGCAGTCTGTAACAAAGTCTTGAGCTGTAGCGTCTCTTCCACTGATATCCTGTCATGGTAGAAGCTTAGTCCGCTCAGAAACTCGATGTCTCGAACCCGCGCAGCATGGAAGTGCAGCCAGCCCTCCACCCAGGTCAGGTCTCCCCGATTCTGTGAGGAGGAGGGGGGGGGGAGAAAATAAACATTAACCAAGAATAGTGACAAAAAATTCACAGGTTTGTTCAGTTGATCCACTATAGGATCGGTCAGCAGGTTTCCACAGAGGCCGGCTGATCAGATGAGACTCATTGTTAGGCTTTGTCTTTAGTCAGATAGAACAGTGGAGCGGGTCTGAAACCAGAGAGAGAGATGGGGTGTGACATGGTGCTACTCACAGCGCAGCATTCTGTGTAGTCGGGTCTGTGGGGCAGGATGAAGGCCTTGGCCTGCAGGGGACCCTCACAGTCAACGGGGCTGAAGTTTGAGTTCCCACAGCTGGTCAGAATCATGAAGAAATGTGTCGGCACGGGAGCCTCGTTCCTGCAGAAACACGAGACCACAGGGCTTAAGAAACCTCTGCAAACTAGTGAACAGAAAACCTGATTTGTCACACTTTAAATAGGTGGAAATTCTGATCTTCAAATGTTTTAACCCCAGCATTGGACATTAGAGGACAGAGGGCAAAAACATTCAAAATCATCTGAATTTTTTATATTTAAAAAAAAAACATTTGCCAGTCAAAGAAGTTGCACTGTGAAGTTAAATTGTTCAATTACAACACTTTGGAAATGATGCAATTAGAGAGACCACATTTAAAAGTTCCTTCATTTTATTTGATTTAAAATAGGGTTCAGCCCTCAACTTATCAAGAAATCAATGTTGCAGGCTTCAAGTTTCAAAGCGAGTAATACATCCTCTCTTTGTATGCTACAGGAACAAGGGGAACAACTAGTCACTATTTAACAGAACATACAGAGCCTTTATTTAGACGTACAGACTAAAACTACAGCTGTCTGATTGTATAATTGCACACAGTCAGAATGTTACCAGGTCTCAGTTATTTAGGAAAATAAGAGGAAGTATAAATGATCATGTAATAGACTGCTGGGAGCAACATCTTGAAGATCTCTAAGGGGTAGGAGGGGGGGGGGGGGGGTCTCACTTACCCTGAGATTGCTTTGAGTGCATCAATGTTTCCATCATAGTCTTCATCAAATATTGGCCCACTCATGATGTTTACTCCTTTCAGCTGTCGTGAATATTGTGGAATAATGACGTCATGGACATGGGTCCAAACATCTGTCAGGGTCAAGGGGGAGAAACACACAAAACACTTTAGTTCTCCAGTAATACACAACACAGTCCACCATGGTGCGGACTGTGAAAAGAAGAAGCTGAGGGTCACATCATTACAAGTTCAAACTGGTAAGTTGTTAACAGGACGCACTTGGAAATATGATTTTTCTTTAACTTTATAGGAAACTTTATGATGTGAATTCTTCAGAAATACAGTAAGAGCCATGGGCTAAGTGTTTGTCTGTGTTTCAAGACAAACCTCATCATAACGGCCTTCTATTGTACCTTTATATTTACTCTTATTTGACTCTGGTCAGATCTGTAATTAGTTTGTGTATCTGAAGGTATTGTTTTCATTTCAAGTCACTGCATGAAAAGGACATCTTAATGTGTCGACTGAATTGTAATGTAAGGATTGTTATGTAATGTCATGTACAGACTATTGTTTAAACCGTATGGTTCTATATTTACAAACAAGGGGGTTTTATTGCATTTTAAGTACTTTACAGAACAAATTTAGATACAATACACAAACTGACATCTAAGCAACTTGACCCTTAACCCGTGTGTCACACAGGAACACCTCGTGTACAGATGTGTTTTATAGAGAGCTAAACAGGGAACCATGCTAATCTGATCATCTCTCCATTCTTTGCAGTCTAATTGTTTGGCTTCTTTAATGAATAATTGTGGGTTTTATTTGATTGTGAATCATGATTTTTTTTACTTTTTTTTTTTTAACCATACACCATGTAAGCACAGGGACCTGCCACCAGGGGGCAGCATCCGTTTACTGATTATGAAAAAGGATTACAACATACACAAGCTAACGTTTTTTTTTTTTTATAAGGGGGATCTTTTTCTTCCAATGGGACCTCATTGCAGTGATTGAGAGTTTCCATGTAGTGTGTGTGTGGGTGGCCCCCGAGGACAAACAATCAGAGCTACGTGTCCATAACGCTCAGATTTCTTTATATATTAATCACCAAACACCTTCAACAAGTTACAACAAAAAAAACAGCTCATCAGTGCAACCGAGCTTACCACAGTATTAAGCCACCAAATACTCAGAAAGGTTCACATGACACATTTACTTACATAATCCTGTTTTTTTACAGTCTGCAGGTACAAACTCAGTCCTGAACTGAATAACCTGAGAAGTCTGAATGAGCACAACAGAAGAATGAAGGGACGGCACTGACACGCCTCACACTCCCATTTTCACATCATTTTAAACACAGATGTTTTCAGGTAGGTAGTATATGAGTATATTTTCAGGAGCCTGCTCTGATGAATAACTTCAGTCAGATGACAAACTAAAGCACAATCAAAGTGAATCTTATTGAGTAAAAAAAACTGGGGTGTTTATCAGGCCCGGCTGCAGAAATGGCTGAAAGTCCCAGTGAATGGCCCCTCCCAGGATAGGATTCAAACCAATGTATGCACATTTAATCATTACTGTTAGCGCTAGCCTCCTTCCTCACTTTTATAACCCCCTGCCTGGCTCCCATCAGCCTTTGGAGCTGGCTGAAATACGCTCGTTAACAAGTTCTTGTTGGGAACAAATGCCCGAGCCAGCTCCCTGATTTTCTTCCTTTTTCTTTTCTGGCATCCTAACTTTGTGTGGCAGTAGCTCAGTCTGTTGGGACTTGGGTTGGGAACCAGAGGGTCGCCAGTTCAAGTCCCGGTGCGGATCAAGTATGGAAGTTGGTCTAGTAGCTGGAGAGGTGCCAGATCACCTCCTGAGCACTGCCAAGGTGCCCTTGAGCAAGGCACCAAACCCCCTCCCCACCACCAGCTTAGGAGTGCCTGCTGTGGGCCGCTCCATCACTCTGACATCTCTCCCTTAGTGCATGTCCATAGGATCCTGTATGTGTGTATATACTTCAGTGTGTGTGTGTGTTGCATGACTACAGAGTGTAAAAACTGAAATTTCCTCTTGTCGGGATCTATAAAGTAAATCTTTCTTTCTTTTCTTTCATCAGAGAATGACTGGAGGACTAACTCTGGAGAAGTTCACTAAACCTTTATTTAAGCTTTACAGGATGAGTTTAACTCCTACTGTAGTTGGATATAATCACAGGCGTCAGATCTTTGGACTTTTATACACTTAAGAACCAAAAGTATAACAACAACTGTATTCATACGACACTTAAAAAAAACAAAAAACATTATTAAGTACTGTTTAGTCTGCTTTGAGAAAATAAGCTTTGGAAGGTATGAAGTTGAATAAAATGTCTCATCAGAACTTGTTCTTGTAAAACATCGGACAGAGCGTGACTTAATGTCTAGTTTTGATCCAGAGAGTCTCTTCAGTTCACTCAGTGAGTCAATTGTTCAGCTCTCATTCACCTCAATGGTCTCATTCAGTCGGCTAATGAACCCTCCTGACAACTCTGTGATTACATTTTTTTAACACACACATCACCTTGATTTTCCCTTTTCAAGATTTTTGGGTTAAATAAAAAAAAAAAAAAAACAAACAAACAAGAAATTAGTGTTGGGCGATATAACGATCTTAGATCGTGAAGGATTTTAACGTGCTGACGATCTGCCAAAGCAGAGAGATCGTAGAACCGGGTTTATGTGTTGATTCTATCATGCTGCAGTTTATGCTCTGACACAGACTCGTCTCCTCCTCTTTTGCTCCGCTGCGGTGAAAACGAAACTTAAAAGTAAAGTCTGCAAAAACAACTCCATCTCGGTTATCTGCAATTGTTCTGATATTTTTCCAAACCGACATGCTGTGAGCAACAGTTAACTTATTTGCATAGTTTGCACGGTTAAGATTAGTCTACATCTCAGATAGCGACACGGAGAGACGTTAACAGTCAGAGACAGACAGGGTGGAGCTCAGACAGTCAGTCAGTGAGTGGAGATATAACCCCGGTGTTTGAAATGTTGCTGTCGGTGTTTTCTGCTCTCTCTCAGTTTTTAAAAGTTACTTATCAAGCCTCTCCACCCGAAGCTCACCTGTTGTGATAACGGAACCTATAGGGATTAGGCTAAACAACGTTACAAAGCAGCAGGCAGGTGATAGTGAGTAACCATGGTGACTGTCTGTCTGTCAATCAACCATGTACCGCCCCCTCTTTGAATTAAAGTCTTCTGTCAGTAAAACTTACCTTGATCACGTGTCACAGAATGAACACATTCTGTATTATGTTTGATTATAAACCAAACTAAAGTTAGTCCAATGATTTCATAAAAAACAACAGATGCTGCAGAGCCTGTATGAAGCTACAGCTGTAGGAACTCTGCAGGGCTAAAATAGAACAGAAACACAAGAACTCGAAGTCTCCATGTTTTTAAATGAATGCATCACTGCATGAAAATGTTCCTGATGAACATAAAAAGAGGACACATAACTAACTCATAATTTCAAAGTGGTGAGGAAAACCTTCAAATTGTGCATAAATATTGATCAAATTGAGGGAAAGACATTTCTGTTGCTAAAGATGTTCTGGGTGAGAGACCTCCAGACCTCCGACAAAGATGTTTTTCAAATAGATTAAACTTGTCAGCACAATTTTTGTGCATTTAAAAACATTATACAGGGAAATAAGTTTGGTTGAACTGGTCAGTAACTTACACATTTGTCTAAAGAACAGTATGAAAAATTGTGATAAAATTGTGATCGTGATTTTGCCCCAAAAAATCGTGATATGATATTTTTCCCATATTGCCCACCTCTACAAGAAACCTATAAATATTTGTAAGTCAGACTCACCTTTGAATGCAGGGAACATCGGTGCCATGTTGCTTGTGATTAGAGAGTCTGTGTCGTATCCGTCAGGATTCAGACCTGGAGGAAGAAAATGAAAGGTGAGGAAAACTGAAGGAGTTTGTGGTTTAGGTGTTATCAAAATAAACTGCATGTTGCAAAAATAAAAACAAAGGAATCATGAGTGATTGCTAAAAATAAGATTTCCTTCCTTGTGGAGCTGTGAGTTTTTATTTATTTTCAAAAATGTATAAATCATTTTGTTCACAAATGCCAGAAATCACAGCAAAGCACATTTTGCTGAGTTCTAGCTGTTGTCTGATCAACTGTCCAAAACAAACTCATTTCAGTTAAATGATATTAAACTTAGATATTCTGAAAGACCTCACATTTAATAAACTTGTCCCAGGCAAGTATCCAGCATTTTTGCTTGAAAAATGACTCTTAAAATTAAACAGTAATCATGTTCTTAACAAGAAACAGAATGCATTACATTGAGTTAAAGTTAAATTTATAAAGGAGTCTATTCTCAGATTATTACACTTATTTCTATCCATCTGGTTCATGTTTATGTGTCGTTCTTTCAGCACCGTCATCTAAAGAAGTTATTAGACAACAAATCAGAAAATCACACTCAGAGACTTGTACAAGAGTCAGTAGCAGAAGAAATATTTCGTCTTCGGCTGCTGGAGAGTTTTTTCTTGTCACTTTCAGTCTGTCTCTACCTTTTGTGGAGCTACCTGAAGTCTGAATAGAGCAGATCTGTAGAGTCTCTATGATGGGGGGATGGGTCACTCTTTACTGTTGTACTGGTGCATTCCTACATGAGAATGCAGCTCTGAAAAATGTCAACTTGAATTCAACACCCCGGCTGGGGTAAGACTTCCATGACCCCCTCCACCACATACACAAACACACACACTCACTGGGGGGGTGCAGCAGGCCGTAGGACAGATCAGGGTTGTCTCTGTAGCGCAGGCACAGCTGGCTGGCGACCGGTGGGATGCGAACGTCAGCGCGAACACACGCCTCAGACTCCGGGCTCAGGGGTCGGACTCTGTCAGGGGTCTGTGAGAAAGAAGCAGTGAGTGGCGAGCAGAGCAGATCAGGACTCCGGGCCAGCCGAGGCCAGGGTTGTGTAAGACAGTTTGGCTTGGTTTTGACTCGCCTGTGTTTACAGGTCAGTAAGGGCGTTGCACTGTTTGATTTGCAGAGCTCTTTAAAAAACAAACTATTCTATTGCAAAGGGAAATGAAAGATTTTTGAATTATTAATTTAAATTGGAAATTTGAAACACGAGCCCCCCCAAAATCCCAAGCTGAATAAGCGGTCTAGAAAATGGATGGATTCAATTTTCGGGCTTCTGCTTTCCCACCTTTTTCTGTGACAATGAATTTGGCTCATATTACAAAGAAAATCATCGTTGTTACATTTCTAAATCTCGCTTCTTCATCTCAATGAATTTCTAGCGTACAAAAAGATTATTTGACTCAGTGAACAGAAGGTCAAATGAAGCTTAAGACAGAGTTTACAGCCACAGAGAGCAGCTTCTGAGTCTTTATCAAAGGTATGGCAGTGCGTCAAGCTTATTTGCTCACACACTACAATATTTTCACTGACAGGCTCAAAGTGTTTGTGGCCTCAGAGGAAGTTACAGCCACTGCAGCCTGTGTCAAAGATGCCAGCTGAGGCAACCTCCTGGAACCATAACAACACTTTTTGTACCAGTCATTTCAAACCTAAAAAAGTATATATAGGTTTACTCAAGCAATGGTTTTATGGATTAATTCATTTCATAATGGGCAAACTGGCTCACTTTATAAAGTGTAGTAACTTTGAGGTGTTGAGAAACTGAAGTTTTCTGTGGGTGTTCATGTGGTTTATACTGAATGCTACTCCATGAAATAGATTAAATAATCCAATCCAAAATGTGATTCTTTCAAATCCAAAGTGAACACATGGGATACAATACAAGCCACATTTAGCTTTGCCTGTATTTGTATAAAGCTTGAAAGAAAAACAAATCTACATCTTCACTTGCTCCATCATTCAGACAGAATGGTGTAAACTCTCCCAGGAATGTTTCACTCTGCCTGAGGTCATGATTTACACTAAAGCTCCCACCGCATAATAAAGAAAGACAAGAAGTGTTCGAGGCCAACACGAACACAGGAGATGAGTAACAGCTGCTTAGAGATTCACATACTAAACAACCTTCTTCCAGTCTCCTGCCAAACCAAAAACCTCAGGAGAAATATAGCTGCAGTAACTTAACCGAAGCAGGCTATGTTTAGAGATAAAAGGCCGCTCCGAGCAGCGGGCTCACCAGAGGCTGGACGGTGTATGACACCCAGAGGGGCATGAGGCGATCTTTGCTGTACCCGTTGAGGTAGTACGAGTGGTAGAGGAGACAAAAAGCTGCATGTGGTTGGACGACTCTCGGAGTGCCAAACGGATGGTGGAGGCGCCGTAATTTGGCTCTGTCACTTGCTGAGAAGGACAATGTCAAATTCATTACACTGTTAAATGTCTCCAAATAGAAATCATGAATGTGAAGAAAAATAAATAGTACTCACTGGAATTGGCTGCCAGGAGACGAACGTTCATATCCTTCTCCTAAAACCACATTTGTCTTGTTAGTATCCGTGTACTTAATATCTCAGAATTGACCACATATGACCCTTGTCAACATGCACATTAGCATACCAAGCCTGTAAATCTTAAAAGGGTTTGCAATGAGGAATTTTAGCAAATTATTGTGCAAAAATGAGAGTTGCTTTTTTTTCTTGTACTTTGGGAATACTTGGTTCTTTCAGACTTGCTTGAATGCAGTGAGAGGGAACAATAAACTGCTACAACAAAAACAGTGCGAGTCCAGAGTCAACACCTCCTGTGATAACAGGTTAGTTCAAGTTTTTTTTTTTTTTTACCAAGATCAAGACTTATTTATTTAGTTATCTTTGTATCACTAAGCTGGTTTTCTAGTGACTACAGGGATATTTTCTTGCTATCTAGAAAACAAAACAATAGGCTGGTAACTGTCACATGGGCCAGATCATGACGTGCCATGCTGCTATTGCCCACACTGATGAAACTAGGTAGGCCTATTAAGTCAGGCTAAAAAAACCAAACATCACTTCAGTTTCCTGTAATCACATACCATTTCCCTGGTTTGAGATGTACAGTTGCACTGCAGATCGTTAGCAGGGACGGGGCCACTGGCTTCACATGGGGTGTCGTGGGAGAGCTGTGCAGGGTGAACTGGGAGGTGGACTGGTTGCCTCAAAAGGTGGTTCAGACTTCCATGAGTCCCGTTGTTAGGAGCGGGACGAATGCCAAGGAGATCTAGAGGAGACAGGTGGAAGAAAAGAGATGATGAAAAGTGTATTTAAACAATACGATTAAAAGTTCACTTAATGCGTTCTTAAAGGGGACTACGTCTACGTTATGTCCTGTTTTAGGTTAATAGTGAATACAATAACAGAAGTGTTGTTTATCAAGCATCATCTTTTAAAGGAGCAATATGTAACTCTGATATGTGCTTAAAACTGATACTGCAGTCCAAATTCAAAACATCCCCCCGCCCCCTCCACCCTGGAGTTGTCTCACACAGGTTGCCATGTCAGGGACACTGAAGCTTCAGCGTTTAGCCAGCTCTGCATCTGTCTTAAAACCTTTCTGCGCTCGATCCATCTCCAATGGTTATCTTAGTTTTACCACGTTTTTGGAGCTTCTTAGAAAAATGCTGAGGCTTTTAGGTCTTGTAGAAACAGTTATATCTGAACCAGTTCACTTGCCAGCCTCCATCGTGTGTGTGTGTGTGTGTGTGAGTGTGTGTGTGTGTGGGGGGAGGGGTCCAAAAAAAACCAGACCACTCAGGACCGGAATCATAGGATGTATTGATGTTTGTATGATCTCTATGTATGATTGGTATTCTCTTGTAACTTAAGACACATTTCCCTACAGGACATTAAAATGTATCTTTTCTTAAGGAAGCATTAAACCCACAAAATGATAGAAATGTGTTAAAAAGAAAGCGTTAACAATGGTTGTGTGTAGAGCTACAGTATCCATCCATCATCTATACCTCTTTTCCCATTTGGGGTTTACACCCTGGACTGTTCCCCAGTCAATTCCATCGCAGGACTGACATATAGAGAGACAGACAACCAGTGAGTGACTGGTAGTTCGAAAAAAATCTGTCTTTTATTGACTGAGATAAAATATATTTTATGGCTCTGTCATGAAACATGGATTATTTTGTCTAAACAGTTGTAGACGTAGGAGGATAAAGTACAGTGTATACTAACAAAGCAGCTTACCACACATGAGGTTGTATACTTCTATGTTCTCAAAAGGGGGAACAACAGTGTTGACTTTAAATCCTGGGCCGTAGCCGATGAAGATTGCCTGGAGAAACAGATAAGACATGAAACATGCTGACAGTTATTCATGTATCTGGGAACATTTTCTGGGTACAAACAAAAGAGTGTACAGAGAACTATTCTTTACAAAACACAGCTGAACAGTTCGTTAAATGGAGACGTTCACTTAAATGCCCTCAGCAAATAAGAAGTCACACTCTAAATACCATGATAAAACCACCTGCAAATATTTAAAGTTAACCAAGGCAGTTATATCACCTCAGATAATCCTGAAAACGTGAGTAATGGATATCTGAGACAGAGATGAGTTGGGTGGGTTTGTAGATATTTTCAGGTGAGTCTATTTCAAGCACTGCGCTGCTACTTCTCCGCTGTGTGTTTTCAGACTGACTTCATTTATAGAAGAGACTTTTTTAAAGTAGCAGAGGAGGAGCTAATTATACCAAGCTAAGTTCCAGTTCATCCAGAACCATGCAAAGACTTGTTGTGACGACAAACATGAGGATGGCAGACATAAACAAACTCCACCCAAAAACAGAGAATGTGTAGGTGGAGAGCTCATTGCAGTGCTGAGTTTGAAACAAACAAGATACTTGTGCCCTAATAAGACAAGTACGGTATTTTAGATTGTCATGTTTATTTTAGACACTGTACTTGGGTTTCATTCACAGAAATAAAACAGTTAATACAGACTCAAGTGTGAATCTAAAATATGTTATATATCATATAAATAGCACTTCTCTGGTACTTTCCGTCTCTGATGTAACTGAAGGGGAAAATCTTCTTCTTGATATTACTGTGTAAATTTCTGCTCTCTGGAGGCCATTTTTTAAGCCCTGTGTGTCGCAACAACCTCTGTCAGATAAAGTCTCAAACACAAACCACTGATTTGAATCTGTATCTACTGCAAATGCATCTCAAGTCTCCAAGAAACACAACTGAAGGTCACAGCCAACGATTAGGTGTTGTTGTTAGACGTGTGAGGTCCCGGAAGTGAACAAGAGTAGTTGTACTTCAAATCATGCACATAAGCTCAACAAGCATCCTCAAAATCATAATGAAAAACTACAAATTATGTTTATGAGCTACAACTTCAACTAATGCTGAGATGCTAAAACTTTAAATTTGCTTTTAGAAGCTGTTTTTGGAAACTGTTAAAAACCTCCAACATGTTGCGTTCACTGATTCGCATCAAAGTGCAACAAAACAGTGAGTTTAAAATGATGTTTAAGTATTTACACAGAACATTCATCACCTTTTTTTTAAGGGAATCATTGTAGTTTTTAGTCTATCAATTGTCTTGATAAATAAGGAATATGTTTGGTCAGGTCTATAAAATGTCATAAATTAACATTTATCCATCTCTGTGCTTTCTGAAGCCCAAAATGACTTCATCCTTGAATGTCTTGTTTTCCTTACACCTCAAAGTTATTCATTATTTCTGTCATAGAGGAGAGAAGAAGCCAGAGGATTGTTACATTTGCAGGAATCGTGTATAAAAAAAATATTTCATAATCAAAAATAGTTTGTTTTTAATTGTTGTTGTTCAAATGATGTTTCAAACCAAAGTCTACCTCTAGTTTTTACCTGTCCTGCTTTATTAATGAATTTCTTTAACTTTGTAGGCATTTTAATATGTTTTTATGACTGTCCGACAATATCACCAGTTCATTTTCAGTCAAGACAAGCACATCTTGTTGAGCAAACTTTGAGCGACCATACTCAACTGCTAGATTTGCTTACTGATTTCAGACCGTAAATATTTTCACGACGTGTCAGAGAGTCATTACATTTCATGTTATTGAACCAAAACGGATGATAAACATTTATTGAGTCCACAGAAACAAACACATCTCTCCTTCCTCTGACCTGCATGTTGGTGAAGAGGTTATCTGAGCCGTGGAATCCACCGGTGCAATACTTGAGTTCATTTTTGTTGCTGTCGAGGTAAAACAAAGATCATGTATTTAAAAGGGGTCAAAATAAACCGGTAACAAAGGATGGAAGTACATTCTGGTACTAATTATTCACTTTTTTCAATCTTATTTGTAAGATTAATTCATTCAAATGAATCTAAACTCAGGTTCAGGAAAATTAAATGTAAAATTGAAGAGTGAGTTGTATCACTGCAGCTACATCCAAGTGAACTGGGTTCTGCAGCCTGAAGCAATTTTCCATGATTACATGGTTAGTATCCATCAAAGGAGCCGGACAACTCCTCTCCAACTTACCCTGCTTCAGTCATTATGAACGAGTACCAACACTAATTACTGTAAAGGTTTCAACTTCTGTGTGGTCCAAGAAGCTTTTGATTATCAGATATTCACATCAATGTTTATGACACCAACTGAACGGTACTAAGTCATGTAAGACGTTCAAACTAAAGAGAAAGTCTTTTAAGTCCCTCTGGTGTCTGACTCCATTACACGCCCACTATACTATTCTTTTATTACCTCCATTTGAACTTAATTTACCTTGCTTCCCTTTGTGATCATCAACTCCTCTCATGCATCTTCAGCCTTGCTCACACTTTCACAAAACTCATAGAAAACTCCTGGAAACTCCTGAAGAGTTTCTCCTGCCAGCCTCGTACTGCAGTATATTTTCTGCAGGATGTCTGAGTGAGCTGATGTGTGAACACAGCACAATATAATCAAGATAATTCACCGCAAGTGAGTGGGAGAGGTCGGTGCTGTTTATTTATTAAGTGAAAACGTCTTTTTTTTAAAATAAATGTTCTCTTTAAAATTGAGCGGGGTGGGAACGCAGAGAACGCATGATGTGCATGATCATGTTTGCAAAAATCCAAGATGGTGGACGAAGCAACAGAGTCTGAGTTATAATGATAGTTTTTGCCTTTGTATCAAAGCTACGTATTATTGGTTGTATTCACAGCATCAAAGGAAAAGTGGAAAAGAACATACAGCTGAGCAGAAAAGAGTTTGAAGTAGCTTCATTATGAGCATGAAGACCTCACCAGTCACATGATATAAACATCATCAGCTCGGCCAACTCGCTGGAGGTGAATTCTTCTGAGTATAACCTGCTGTGTTCACACACGAGCTCGCCCCCACTGCTACCATGAGCAGTTTAAAATGTTGTTTTCAGCCGCTTTGGAACCCTTTGAGAACTACAAAGCATGTTAGCATATGATATATAAGCTCAAAAGATCAACTAGCTAGCTTCTGAATGATGCCCCCCCCCAAACACACACACACACACTTCAGTTTTGGATGACCTCAGGTGAAAACTTTTAAGCAGTGGACTGCTAGGTGACTTACAGTGCAGCCTGCCAGCCTTCCTTCATATAGAGGTGTCCTCTCTCGATGCGTTCGTTCTTCGCAAAGTGCATCCTTTTGGGGAGGTGTTCTTTGAGGTACGGCCTCATTGGCTGGTCAGATGTCCTGCACTTCAGAACAGACACAGAGGAGGAGAATCAACACGCCGCAAAGGGTAAAAAGGATTGTTTGACTTGTAGCCAAGCAAGCAGATAATTTTCCATTCTTCTTATGAATACAAAAGTCACTCTTGAAATACTTCACATACCGACAAGTTCTTCACCAGGCTCTCATAGTCGACTGCGGAGAGAAACACAAGACAAGGTCAGCCCCGTTTGTTGTAAACAATGTGAAACTGAGTGATGCTGTGGAACTGGGAAGGATGGGAAATTGTATGTTATCCAGGATCTCACAGGAAAAGTAATTATCTGGAAGGTCGGTGGGCCTGATACGAGCTGCCGGGCCTTGGATGACAGAAAAGCCTGTGGTGTTCTCCTGGAAGTTTGACACAAACGCTGACTTCTCACACGAAGCCTCCTCCATGCCTGGGAAATTTAAAAAAAAAAAAGAATATTTAGTCCCTTTCAAAAAATAAAAACATTTGTGAAGACTTCTTAGCATGAAAATTTGAGAAGTTTGCAAACTGTGGCTACCTCCAAGACAAACCCATATCTCAATTTTTTTTTTCTCTTTAAGGAAGAGCTGCAGAGTGAAAACCAGAAAAGTACGTCAAAGTAAAAGAGTTTTTAGAAATGGATCGCTTGGCATCGCCCTGAGCCATAATTATCCCATACGTTGATCTTTAACATATTGAATTACAAGACGAAACATACGGTCCCCACATGTTCAGAGAAACTACTCATCACAAAACATCCTCCTAACATGCTGCTGTGAACTCCACCCCCCCCCCCCCCCCACGAAGTAACACACAGCTTCTTAAACTATTTAATGTGTTAATACTGAGATCATAACTAAAGGGGGCAAAAAGGTTTTGGCCACCTTTATCGTGTAATATTAATCTGTAAACTTCATCACTGCAGTGTGGAGTCGGTGTGGTTTTCTCACCGTGGTCTGATATGATCACGACGTTGACACAGTGCAGCAGGTCTTTCTTTTTCAGGCCGTCCATCAGCAGACCCAAAATCTTGTCCACATTTTTCAAGGCCTGAACGACCTGAAGGCAGAAAAGTATTGAGAGTTGACATTTTACTGGGGCTGAGGAGCAATGAATGGCTGATGTTACTTAAACTGTTAAACCTTATTCTTCTTCTTCTTCAGTTGCTGTTACATGTTAAGGTCATTTAAAACAGACATAGAGCATCTTTGTTGTACTTTTTTGTTTAAGGAAACATTCACTTGCTTGCCAAGGCAGACACATTTCCAATTAGCATAGTTTAAAGTTGATAACATCAGCGTTTGCATGCAGACTGACCAGTGCTGACCAGAATGAAACAATTACAGGCTTGCATTTGGCAAATGACTCAAACAACTCATTTTAGCGAGCAACCAACTAGAACCACACACAGAAGCTGGCTGGCTAACTTGCCTGCTAGCATCTGAGTGGATATATGCTAGCTGCAAGCTGGAAACATTGTCTCACTCGCTCACATTACCCACAGCAATAACAGTGTGTATTTTAGCAAGTTATAAATGCAATTGAATGGTACATAGAAAAGTGTTCAAACAATGTGACGCTGGTTGATCTCTTTCTCGGTCTTTGAATTTCAAACCACTCTTTTGAGCCCCCTTGGCTACAACAAAACAAACTCCATCTGCTAATGAAGATCGTGAGGTGCGACTAAACAACGTTCTGCTATTTAGGTTTTGTTTCCAAGGATCAAGAAAGAACTATCACATGATTTTGACATGTCCTGTCAGGTCTGTAGTTCTGTTAGGAAATAAACAACCAGCTTACAGTTTCTCTGTCGGGTTAATGTTCAGTGAATGACTGACCTGGCTGCTTTCTGGCCCATAACGATGTCCGGATGCGTCAGGCTCTTCCAGGTACAAAGTGTATAAGTCAGGTCTGAAATCACAAAGGAAACTTTTAGCTGTGATGTTCCGTTTTTCTTTATCTGTAAGGGAAATAAAGAACATTTCATACCTTTCTCCCTGAGGTAGACCAAGCCATCCTAACAGCTTCTCCACTCTCTTCTCAAAGGCAATGCTCCTGTGACACAAAGAGAAATCATACATCTTATTAACACCTCTATTGAGCACCATATTATGTCATACATTTGCTAATTGGAAAAGTAATCTTTCTGCATTACTTTACATAATGTATCATGCGTAATTCCATCTCTCTTACTTGTCATAAGTCATGTAGATGTCTGGAAAGGTGCCATTAATGGCAACATCTGATCCAGGCCAGAAGAAGGTTCCTGTTTTCAGTTTATGATGCATGGCAGTTAACCAAACCTGAGGAGAGGAGAGGAGAGGAGAGGAGAGGAGAGGAGAGGAGAGAAAAAATAATAAACAAATGGAAGGAAACAATAGGAGAGAAAAGGAAAGGAAAATAGGAGGTAAGGTAAGAAAGATAACAGAGATAAATGATGCAATTAAAGGAGTCAAGACAAAGTATAATTAGGAAAAAGACAGGATTGAATAGGTCGGCGAAAAAGAAGAAAGCAGAAAAAAGGGAGCGGGAGAAAAAGAGATGAAAGATGGGGTACAGTGAGACAATGAGAGGAGAGACAAATGGAAAGAAAGTAGTGAAATTAAAGAAAAGAAAGAAGTCAAAATGAGAGTAAATTCCTGATTAATCAGCACTAGACTGCTGATTTAACTCATTACATCTCATGCATTTAGTGCATTAGAATTAAAGTGTCACACAGCCCACTGAAGACAAGTGAAAATGTCACTGCATGTGCTCATGCTGAATCAATACATATTTGACGGGTATGCAGGACGCAGCTTTATTTAGCAAACACACTTGGAATTAGTTCGTTATGAAAGAATGCATTCAGGGAATCATGGTTCATCTATTCCCCCCTTCCCTCCTGGAAAGATATATAGATTGTGAATGCATTTTAAAGATAAGCAGCCTGTCACACTCTGAAGGAATGAGATTTAAGAGCACTTCTATTTAAAAGGGAACCACAAAGAAGTCTTGACAAGCTCAGCTCAGGCTGTCACAAGCTGTCTTTGGCACAGGCAGAATCCATAATTATATTTAGAAGCTCATTATGGGAAGATTTGATTCCAAGCAATGAAACTTCTGGTTGTCAGAAAAACAAGTGTCTCGTGCTGCTCACAGACGGCAAATTACAGCACGCTCCACCATGCTTCATATTTCACTAGAAACAAGTGCCTTCTCTAGAGTCATGCCAGGTTTCCCTCAAAGCAAGGGCGTGTTAGCTTTCACACGTTTGAGAACAATAGTTTCCACCTCAGACTCTCAGTGTGAAGGGAATAAATGCCCACAAGTGGACAAAAAAAAAATAGTTTTAGGTTGCACAGATTCACTTACTGGCTCTCCTTTGTACCATTTTGGATTGAATTTCTCGTCACTTTTCAAGCTGAAGAAATTGTTTTGCCTCACGTCGTACATCTTGTTGTCCACAATCCCATGAGACTCAGGATAGAGACCCTGCAGGATCCAGAGATAAAAATAAAAAAAATCAGTCACCTCCTTTCATTTTCTAACCTAAATGCCGCTGGTAACCACAGCAGTCTGGTTAATCTAAGGATACAGTTTCAACCACGAGAGGTGAAAACCATTTCTGTGAGCCCCTCAGTTCTGCTGCTGTTTCTTTTTATGAGCCCATGTTAGCACGAGGCCTCTAGTAACCTCTAATCTACTGTGATGGGGCTCCACAATTGTAGGGGGGAAACCCAGAGTGAGTACTTTATGTAAGTAGAATATTGAGGTATATTATATCTTAGTATTTCACGTTTCTGCAACTTTGTAATTGTTGTTTTCACTTTTTAGAAAAGGAAATGATTGTATATCCCTCTATCTAGTATTAATTTAATGTAGTAAGTATAATGAATTGTTAAAGGTTTATCCACCAAAGAAACTTTAAGTCCTTGTAAAATCAATCTCAACAGCTGCCAGGTTACAACTTGCAATGAGTTCGAGAAATCGGCAAGTGTCATGTCTTTACCTTTGGTTGCCATCAGAGGCGGAGAACAGAGCAAGCAAACTACACAAACACCTAGACCAGACATACTGTATTTTCAGATTTGTTAGATCTTACATTGCATTGTGCCGTAAAGCCACTGTGAGGAATTTGTGTTGGTTTTGTTTGCCCCTGTGGCCAAATCAGTGTGTGATATGTCTTTTCTGATCATGTCCTATACATGACTAAGTCAGATTTAAAAAAAACAAAAAAAAAACTCATGTTGTCTTCTAAAAGTCAAAGTCACTCACTGTGACTCTTTAAGAATCTTCTCTGTATAAAGTATAAACAAAGTTCTGAATGCTATGTGACACTGACCCAGTGCCGGTGGTTTCAGGAAAAGAAAAGAAACAATCAGTCTCATTCCTGATGGGCTTATTTGCTTTTGTAGAACATAAAGATGCATCATCAGAATTAATTTAAATATGTTTCTTAACTAGCTTTAAGTACTTAAAATATTTGATGATTGTAAATGGACACCATATTTTTAGTTTTGGTAAACATGCTGATGCCTACTTGCAAGCCTGCCCGCCTTTCCCATTTTGAAGCAAGCACTGTGCTTTGTCTGGCTGTTTGATTGTTGGATGAAAAAAACAAACTATAAACATATTAAATGAATGTGACGTAAGAGGCATCAGTTCTCTCTTCTTATATTTTCTGCATTTCTATAGCGGTTCTATCAAATCAAGCAAAAAAAGCCCAGCAAAAAATATGAATGTGACATATGTTGGTCACAGAGACCATTTTCCTCTCTCTGCTCTAAGTACATTTAGAGGAAAATACTTTCACCTAATGAGGACTTTGAAAAGAGTTTTCCTTGTACTAGATAATTTTATATTGTTGAATACAAGTTCTTCTTCAACCACCGAACAAAACAAGTCAGACAAACCACATGACCAACTATGTCCAATAAATCTCACGCTGACCAGAGGAGACTTACAGTGACGATGCTGTAGTGGTTGGGAAAGGTCTTTGTGGGATAAACAGGCCTCATGTGTGGCGTTGTTGTTCCAGTACGTCCTGTAAATAAGTACATTTCAGTCACACCAAGATGCATAGCAAGCCATGACCGGGTGCTGCTTCAGTGTGTTGGTGACTTACGTATCTTGTTGATGACGGGAAGGTGGCTGCTGTGATCTTTGAGGTACTCCGCCCTGAAACCGTCCAGGGACACCAGGATAAGAGGAGGGCTGGAAAAACTGGGAGTTGGTGGGACAGAGAGGAAGAGTGATGCTTTGAGCGTACACTGAGGTGGATTTATGAAAGGGAAAAAGGAACAATTACACAGCAGGAGACATTGATATCTTTGGCACCAGAAGTGTAGCAGTCGTGTCGTACAGTAGGTCTGTGTAGAGAGGGTACAAAGCAGCTCTTTGACTAAGCAGGCGAGTGGAGAAATAAAATCGAAATACAGACCACACAAACACATGGGAGGAGAACAGGAAGAGAAATGTGAGTCTACTGGCAGTAAATCAAAGACTATGAGAGTTCTGTTAGCATCAGCAGATTTCTTTGTTCTCCACTGTGAGACATGGCTCCCTCCCATTTCACTTTGTGCACTACACAACATTTGATTATCCATGGAAGTTATTGTCTGATTATGTGATAAGTACGGAGGCCTTAAGCTGGCGTGCATCCGTACATTTGATCTATTCCATTTTCCTGTGATAATGAGTCATTTCCCGAGATCTGGACTTGCAAAAAACAAACATAGAGATAGGCTTAACAACCTAATTAGTGTGGTAAATGGCAGCATGGCAATGTCATGGTCTGGTCCGCCCTATTTCAGACCAGTTTTACTGATTTGTTTTCTAGATTCCCAAAAAATGATAGTGTCATCACGAGAAAACCATTATCATTCCCTGAGATATCGAGAAATGAAGCCGAGATCTCTAGAAAACAACTGGAAATGACTTATCATAGGAAAATGGGGGGAAAAAAAATGTATGGATACTTGTCCACTTAGGATATCAAATGTTGAGCTCGCTATTGAACGACTGATGATGTCGTTGGCCTTTCTGTCACCATCACTAAATGTTTTGACTTTTGAAAAGGTAGCGATTGAAGACAGAAAAAAATGTTTTATAAATGACATGAAAAACTTCCAATAAAACATCTTAATAAAATGAAAGAAGAAAAAAAACAGATCGCACATCAGAATTTCAGTTAATTTGAAAATCTACTCTCCAAGTTTCAGGAACTAGACTCTTATTTATAACATGGTGAATTTAAATTATCAACATATAGAAACATTTACAAATTAGCATTTCACAGACATTAAACTTCTTCTTTTATTGTTTCTAAAGACCAAACCCCAAATTATACAAGTGTGGTTTGCCAACAAGAACAACATAAACAAATTCAAGGGACTGATGGGGTTGATTAAAATAACTTTTCCTTGTGTTAAAGATCTCTTTAAAAAAACTAAAATAACTTCATCTGGAGCCACAGGTTTTCTTTTCCATCATCTCATGAATCTGTCTGAGGTCACTCCCTTACCAAAGCAGAAACACACACGCATGTGACCACATCATCCACGCACACACAGAAACAACTCACTTACACATGCCTGATTAGTCAGAGTCACTGCCTGGGTTTCCATAGCGACAGTTACCTTTTTCCACTCAAACAACAGCGTCATGAATAAAAATAAAATAAAATAACAAAAAGAGTCTTGTGTCTGACTTCTTTTTTCACTTCCACATAAAAGTGAAAGAGAAATAGTTCTGTCTATGCTGCAAACTGGGAACAATAGACTCCACTCATCATGGTGGCTGTGGGCGACTCGGCTGACAAGCGTCATTCTTATGGCAGGAACATGATGACAGATAGGGTACTAAACAACATAACTTCTCACATTAAGCAGAAAAGAGGTTTTTTTATTACCCAGGCGGACACTGAAGTTCTTTAATTCCCTCATCAGCCTGCAGCAGCCAGAGCTCCCCGTCTGCAGGAGAAGAAGAGTAATCAATAGGGCTGCATGGTATAGATCAGATGTTTTCATTCTCTCAATAAGAACATGTGCGGTTTCACCTATCATAAAAGCAGGAAGTGGAGCTTCTAACCTATAAAAGTGTCTGGGGGGGGGGGGGGGGGGGGATTATTATAAGATTATAAACTCAGTTATATATAATAAGAGTCAGTTAACTTGAAGAAAGCTTACAAAGCAGACTTGCTTTTTAATGATTAAGTGTACTGATGTTACCCGTAGCTGTGTAAGAGGGTCATGCTGGGGCTACATCAGTCAGTGTTCTGCTTTTTACACTTGTTGGCACGGCACCTGCTGTTGAGATGTCAACATACTGTATGTAATGGAACTCTGACTCTTGCTCATTTTGTCACAGTAAGAAAGGGAAGAAAGAATTTGAACAAAAGTTAGAGATCCACACAAACAAGTCGAGCTGTAAAAAGGCTGTTTTTACATGTAATGTGTGTTTGGTTGGAATAATCATCACCTGTATTAAAAAAAAAACAATCTTTTGGTGGTTGCAATCAATTTAATAATTAGGTCTCATCTTTTAGTTCACAAAATATCCTTATTCATGTTCAACCTGTCTTGTTGGGCCTTTGTGGGTTTTACAACTAAAGCACAAAAACCCCACAACTGCCATCTTTGATTCAATAATCACATGACCTTATCTTATTTTATGAAAGACAGGAAGAGGCTAAAACAAACAAAAATCTCCAACGTGAAGTTGTAAAAAACTTTTGCACATAATTACTCGAATGCTTCTCTTTTAAACTTCCCTCATGTGACCCATATGGGGAGAGAGATTTCTGTCTTTACGCCTCCCCAACCGGTGGAACTCGTTGCCTCAGGACATCAGAGCAGAAAACTCTCTGGGTGTTTTTTAACCGTAAACTGAAGACCTGCCTTTTTAATCTGGCTTTTAATTAGGAGCGATTTTACTGCTTTTACTTATATCGCTTGTTGTTCAAGAGATAAAAGACCAGAGGGGATTCAATTTATTTAAAGTCAATACAAAAAATGTCAATTCTTTGTATTTGACATTCTTTGTGTTTTAATTCTGCTCTTTTCTGTCTGTTCTTTTGTGAAACACTTTGGGCTGTACGTTTTTATAAAAGGTGTTGTAAAAATAAATCTTAGTTGAGTTGAGTTGAGTGATGAATTAACTTCGAAAAACAAGGTTATCAGGAGTGAATGACTCATATTCACCAACCATGCAACAGGAAGTGAAAATGCAGAAATCCCACTTTGCCATCCACATATTTTCGAAACGATTAACGGCAGATTCAGACAGAGGGCTTCCTGTGCTTCCTGGCCATGAGTCATGAATATGTTGTGCAGAAGCACATATGGATAACAGCGTTAAACGTCTCAAGGACAAAGCCAAATATAACCATCACATTTCGGTGTCAGATCATATGCTGGTGAGTATGTTTGTTCAGATGGAGAAAAAAAAACAGGGAGACAAACACGCTTTTCTCACGGACAAGTGATCATTTAACAAATCCCCACCTTATATTTATTTAATATATGCACTTCAGACAAGGCACATCAGTATTTGAGACTTACATGATTGACTAAATAGGAGCCAATGCAGGTGAAATATAGAAAACTACAGAATCTGATTTTTTTGGACACATCTGGCAGGTCTGCTGCTGACTGGACACATGACAGAGGGAGTCTTAGCGTGTTGGTGAGAAAGCTCCCCCTTACTGCCTGTCGAGGCCAGCGGTTTGGACCAAACACAGGAGATGCTCCATCTCAGGAGACGAGCTGCTGTGGTCTGTAATCTTAGGGAAAGCCTGCTCTCAGCTGCACTCTGCGCTACATACTGTGCACTTCTAGGAAGAAATAGAGTTATTTTTATTCTTTTCATCTGTTTCCAAAGGCCTGACCAAGAAAGCAGTATTATAGATGAAAGATGTAGAAGTCCGACAAAACTGCATAGATCTGAAAAGTCAAAATGTATCCTTCCCATATGGCTTCCATGTTGAGAGGAAGTACAAGCTAAAGCGAAATACCACAGAAGAGAGAGCACCCCGCCCAGCCTGGGGACATTCGCCCACAGTCACCACCGCTGCCCCTGAAATGGAAGAAGGGTGTTTTGGCACGTTGGGTTACAACAAAGAGCACACTGACGCAGCTGCCCACGGCTAACCAGAGGGGAATCTATAGCAGCGGAAAACATGCCAACCCCCGGTGAACATTCCTGTCTCGCTTAAATGTGTGTTCATGACATGTTTGGAGACACTGGGCTTCAATAAAGAAGCTGGATCACACAACCCTGACAGAAATGTATCCTGTGGAGAAATCTTGTGCAGTCTCAGGAGTTTACATTCACCTCTCTGTGTGTGTCTCTCTCTCACTGCCTGGTGGGTAACTTGACCCTCCCTCACTGTTGCTCTAAATACTGCCAGTTTAGAGTTTCAGAGGGATCCAATGTGTTTGCAGGTTCTGGACTTTGAATAGCCCAAATTGCCAGTGTTTGTTATTCTGCAGATTGCAGACTTTATTTTTCTTCTGCCTCTGATAACTGGAAGTTTCTATTTTCACTTGAAGTGTCTTACCATGCATTCTGTCTATGTCAATGTTAATCTAATCTTCTGTTGGAACATGAAGACAATGGTTTACCAAAAAATACAATATGGTACTGATTATATTTCAATGAGAGGGAAAGCGTAAGCAAATGATTTTTCAAATTTGTCCATGTTTGGTGTGAAGATGAAGTGGCAACATCCAATGTTGAAAAATGAAGCCAAAGTGGAAGTGCAAAACACTGCAGTTCCTCGAATGTCCAAATAAAGCTGAGCGCAGAAGCCAAGAAATCCCCATTAGAGCCCATATTAAAATGCCCACAGATGATCACCTTGTTGCAGTTTGCCAGGAGGCTTAAGATCCACCTCGTTGTCACCTCTTGGTCTGTTTTTAGATGGATCAAAAGTTGGGATGACATTTCCAACATGGAAACTCAGGAAAGTCTTTATTTAATGTTGTAGCATACCATTGAAAAAGAGCTTGTTTTTACCACAGACCTTATTATTATGACAGAAAGTCCTCTAGGAATATTTGGAATAACTTGTGGTGTGGACTCATTCCTTCAGGACTCTTGGTACTTTCAGAATTTTTACACTTTTAGTTTTAATGTTTGTCATTTGTCAAATAAAGAAAAAAACTGTGTTAAACTCAATCCCATTTTTTTTTGTATTTTAGCCTTTAAATATTTAGGATATCTTGATAAAGAGGGTGTCATTTGTAGGCTAAAAACAACATGAGATCATAGTACCTTTTGTCCTAACTTTTGTTTGAACACTGCAACTTTTCTTGGCAGATTACTTTGATTCAAACAAGATGTGGAGCCTCTCATCAAAACCTTGCTCTGTTGTGAAACCAGGGGTCAAAAAGCACAGCTCTGAGGTGTACTTTAAATTGTAGTCTCAAAAAAACTCCCTCCTTTAGCTTGACTGTGGTGATGCTGGATATGAAGAAGGTGTGGAAAGATTACAAAACATGAAATAGCTGTCAAATTGAGTCTGTCGTTAGTGCTTACCTTTCACATCACTGCTCTTCCTCCGAGAAAACACCACGGCCAGGATGACCACCAGTAAGCACAGCAGCAGGACCTAAAATCCAGAGAACAAAGGTCAAGGCTCAACAACCACCTGCAGCTCTCCAAAAACATGACTGAAGATGTCCAACATAAAACCTTTGGAACAGGTGAAAGGAAGGTGAAAAAAATGAAAAGGTAAAACAACAGAGAGTGGAGTGACCAGCTATCATTTTTTTTCCCCAACAACAATATTTCCATTTAAATCACATCTTAATGTTGTTCTACTGTAACTGTAGACACGCTCATGTGTCAGCAGGCACAAGCATCCAGTAACAAACTTCTGGCTCATAGAGTGAAGTGATAAATCATGACGTCCTGCAGAATCATAAACACCTCCTCCAGTCTACAGTATACAACAGAGAGGTTCCTGTAACTACACAACACAGAGATTGTTTTTTACCCATGCTAATAGCTTTGCCTCTAAAGATAGTAATGTTGTTTCTTTGACACACCACAGCCATCCAGATGGAAAAATCTTTCAACCACTGTTGGTTCCATTGGCATGAAATCGTTTCATGTTCCCCAGAGGATGAATCCTACAGACTTTGGCGAACCTCCAGCTTCCCCTCTAAGGACCCAATGAGGCTCACGTTTGGTTTTAATGAAATGTGTTGAGTACAATTTAACAAACTGACAGGAAATTCTGTACAGGTGTTCAAGGTTCCCACAGGATGAAAAGGTAAAGTTGTATCCTAGAATAGGATCCTTATGCTATATGCATATACGCCTAGTTTATGATTTCACTTGCTCTTGCACTGCGGAGTGATGGTAGGCCGTTGTTTATTTCTTCAGCCCTGCCCAGTGATATCTATGGATCTGCACCCTTCTTCGTACACCATGTCCATGTGTCCAAATGTTGGTTTTAGCCCTCAGTCATTGAAAAGTCAAAAGAAAGGAGGCCTTGCTGTTTCTTTATCAGTTTGCTCAACTCATATCTGTCCAGTGACGGCTGCACACTGAGGGATGAGGAGCCTGTGATTAGAGGAGTGTTTAGAGCAGTATCAATTTAAAAGTCTTATCAATGCTGATTATTTTAAAGACTTTGTAAAACCCAAACCCAGACCTGCAGAGGGTATTATACATGTGGAGGTATAAAGCTAGTTTTAAAAAGCACCCTGCCCTCTTTTCTGAAGATTTGGCATGTGACATTTTAGAAATGAAGTCATGTCAACTTGTGCAACCAAATGTACAACGAATACATGATGTTCCCTAGTTAACTATTTATGCTACTTTCTTCTTTTATCACTTAACCCTTTTACTTTTGGAACACTTGCTGGGGACTGACCATTGGGCTGGAAACCCCTGCTTACACATCACATGATTATAACATCCTCTATTATAAGTTATAAGTTAACTAAGTCCCGCTCACACAGACTTTACCTTACAGAGTTAAGATGAATTAAATGCTGCTTGTCTTAGTTTTGAGGTTTTGTGCTGCAAAAGTCGCATGTCTTCAAGGCGCCGTAAAGATTGTAATTCAATGTAATCTAATCTTAATTTGCCCAGCAGGCCAATGTACAGTTCAACTGTATTTATCTTTTCTGTCCATATTTTAACTGCATTAGAATTAGGCCTGTCAGACGATTACATTTTTTAGACAAGTCATCTTGAAATTTCTGTAGTTAATCTCAATTAATCCCTTTTTTAAATGACATGTGTGAAATTCCATTATTTCACATTGAGAAATAAAAACTGCCAGGCTTTCATTTTGAATTTTTGTACCTTCTTAAGATGAGAGTGCTTTACTTGCTTGTATTTTGAAATAATTGTAAGGGCCTTACGGTAGAAAGAAAGTTACAACATTAACGTAACCACCTGCAACACTAATAAAAGTAAAAGCTAAAGGGAACGATAAAAAAGTGAAATGTTTGATGTCACGGTGTGGACATTACTTTTGAATTGCCAACTGAGATGTCTGGAAGTTGTTTGTTTTTTTTAAGTGAAATGAGACAAAGGAGCAGTGGGGTCCTTCTCTTCCATCACCGTGACTACAGGGAGACACTGAGTCCTATCCACTGTGCGCCTTAAGGGACAAAATAGCATGCATCATTTCAGAACATAATTAATCGCCATCAACTAGTTAATCAAGGTCAAGGTTTCCTTATTCGTCTCCCTAGGGAGAAATTTGTCTAGGATGCAGGGAAATTGCTGCATGGACAATACATCGAAAACAATATAAAAACAGTAATTACAAATGTGCAAAAAACATTTAGCTTATCCTAGACAACCCTAGTTACAATATAACAATTCAAATCATTTTTTGTCTTTTTTTAAACTTCTTTGAAGCCTACAAAAGCCTTTATAGATGTTTAACCCTTGTTGGTATACGCAGGGTGCACATTATGTCGTTGCTAACATTTTTACTGCGTTTAAGGCAAACACAACCCTCTGATGCTGACCTTGGTCGGACGGTTTATGGTTGAGTCATTCGTGGCCTTTAATTCATTCACTTTCAAACCTGCAGTTGTGTGCAGTTAACGTCTCAAAGGAGGGATTATAGGAATCATCCCCCACCAGTAATCCACTGAGTGTGATCCACATGAATAAGAATTCCTAGACGGGTATGAAAATATGCTGTTACGTAGTGCCGTGTCTGGGAATACTGTGCACTTACTTACTTAGCTTTCTCTTACAATAGGTGGAGAGAGAGAGAGAGAGAGAGAGTGAGAGTGTGTTTGAGAGAGAGACAGAGAGAGAGAGAGAGGGGGGGAGTGAGAGTGTGTTTGAGAGAGAGACAGAGAGAGAGAGAGACAGAGAGAGAGAGAGACAGAGAGAGAGAGAGACAGAGAGAGAGAGAGAGGGAGTGAGAGCGAGACAGAGAGAGAGAGAGAGATAGAGACCTGGGTTGGACAGGCTCCTGGGAAAGACGTGGTCTTTGTGGGTTGTAAAAAGTAAACCATCTGTCTGGAAGAAAAACCTTCTTGTCTGACTCTGACACACACTTCTAACTTACGTTTTGTCTCATATGTCTACAGGGAAATTATCTGTTTGGACTGAACAGGACAGCACGACATAAACTACATAAAAACAAAAACAGCTCAGTTTTTTTAGGAGCGTTTAGGCTGAAAAAGCAAATAAGGAAAAACACTAGCCCTGTTTTTCTTTATACCCCAAAACATTTCACATGAATTACACCGCGCAGTGTAAAGAATACCAGTATCACAATTACTAACAGATGCCAATGTATGATTGGAGTTTACTGTTGTTGTCTAGACTGTGTCCCACATGTGTTTCCAATCAATGCCAAGTAGACAGCAGCAGTAAACACAGGTTGTCTGAGGGCTGTGTGTATGCAGTCAGATAATTTCCTATCTTGACGGTTTATTTGTTAGTGTTGAGGTCAATCTGAAGACAAACAGTACAGCTACATCACTCTTCCACCTGAATAGTGCAATTTGGTTAACTGTAGTGTTTGATTTGATGATTTCACATTTCAAATATCATGTTTTTTAGATAAAGCCTCCACCAAAGCTGCATAAAATCCCTATCTAACACATTATTCATATATTTGTATTATTGCAGTTCTTATGGTTTTGGTCGTAATGTAAAGCCCCAAACTGTAGCCAAGATGAAGTGTCTGGTCCATGTTATTGTGTGGTTTGTCTGAATGTCTGAAGTGAAAGTGACAGATAAAAGTGTTAGAACATTTAGAAGCCCATCCAGCCTGCCTGTGTCCCTCCATTTTTACAGCCGTCAAACATCTGGAATAAACATCTGAAAAAAGGGGTCTGTTGCAAAACACAGTCGATGTAGAGAAAGAAAAGTCCTCTCCTAACTTTGTGGCTGCACCAGACTCTCAGCTGAGTCTTTCCCCTGTTGGATCACAATCAGCACTGTGTGGTCTGCGTTACACTGTAGCTAGAGATCATCTTTTCCACCTGCAGAGACACTCCAGGCCTCTGTCTTTTTGCATGGGAGTGAAAACATTTTGTGTCCACTTTCACACTGGCTGCTCAGAGCGTCTCAGCTGTTCGACAGCTGTAAATGAACTACACTGTAAACAGTGTCGAAATGTCAAACCTGAGGCTGTGGTTTTAGATTCCTGTTGAGGGATGACTTTGCCTTTTGAATAAGTCAGACACTGTCATAAAGTAATCTGCTGAATTTCATAGTTAATCATATCGTCTGTCAAATGTCAACGACAACAAAAAAATGAAAATGCTTCTCATAAAAAAACTTCCCAGAAACCTTGACATTTAACTTGACTTGACATTTTTGCTGTCCTGTTATATTCGACCACAAGTCCAAAACCAAAAGTGACAGCCTACAGTTCATAACCAAGAAAAGCAGCTAATCCTCTCTTTGTAGATGCTGTAACCAGAACATTTGGCAGTATTTCCCAATACTTGCTTGAAAAATGAAAAAAAAAAATAGTCTCTTCATGCTCTATGATAGTTTATGTTTAACTGTCACTAAAGTTTGAGTTTATGGGCACAATCAAGTTCATAGACACATTTCTGTGGTTTACAGTAGGCTATAAGTAGAGCTTAATAAAAATACAGATGAAAAAGAGGACTCTGTGTAAGGCCTATAGTTTAATTATGACCAACGTGTTGTACATTAAAGTACTTTTACATATTATTTAAAGTCATTTTTGATATTACAGTTAAACTCACAGCAAGACCCAATTCATCTTTGATTGACAGTGAGGCAAATTTGTGTTACAGATAAAAACAGCACCTTTTATCAGCTGTGTTTTTTTTTTTAATTGAATGCAAAAGTGGGAAAGTAAATCCCACTATGTGGCCTTGAACTGTTGTTTGTCGTGATAAGAGAAGGTTAGGAGGTGAGGCAGAGAGGTATAACCAATAGGTAAAAAAAAAAAAAAAAAACTATTTCCATGAAACGTACCGCAGAAATGATTTTCCAGTTATTTCTCTTCTTTCCCCGTTCATTGTTTCTCCTCTGACTCTCCACCTCTGAGGCCCCAAATAAAGACGCAGCCTGCTCAGAAGAGCTCCCCTCTCCTTTGGTTACGTCCATGCTGAAAACTCCAGCCAGTGTTTTCCTGGAGGGACTGAGACGCAGACACAACTTCCCCGGTGAGGAGCGTATGCTGTGGGTACGGTATGACCCTCTGCTCCAGTGTAGCACCGCCTTGATTCTTGACGTGTCCCAAGTTTTCGGAGACCTGACTTATCAAACTGCGAGCCTGATTAAAAAAAAAAAAAAAAAAGGCAGAGCAGACCTCAACAGTCCGCTATTTTGGTCATTTTCCAGCGAAGTCTGTAAAAAAAAAAAACGTCAACCAACTCAGCAAAGACTCGCAACTTAAAGTTTTAAAAGAAGAATGAAAGAAAAAAGAAATATTAGTGATTAATTATCTAACTCTACGTGACTAGGTGCTGTCGCCATCTGGTGCTCACTCTGGAGTGGTACACCCATAGACTGTAAAACAGATTGATTATTTACAGTCTATGGGAAGGCAGTCAACACCGGTCATTAAACTCATACCTGTTTTGATGAATTTACTGGCAAAATAATCCGTTTTACACACTTTAATTCAAATGAAGCACAGTTTTAAAGTTGAAAGTTTACATACCAAGGAATAACAGAATCAACTTTGTAACTACCTCAGCAGCAGTTAGAGTTATTGGTTAGTTTAATATCAACACCCTGTTAGCTTTAACACACCAGCCCTTTAGTTGGGGCTTCTTCTTTCATATTTACAACCTTTCATTTGTTCCCTCCTAATAAACAACAACAACAACAACAGGAAGAGCAGAATACTGAAAGTGTCATTATTCACTGAATGACATTTAGCAGCAACATCCATACATATTTATGCAATTAGCTTTCTTTACTTGATAGTAAATTATAATTCATATGGAGCCTTTTTGTTTAGCTTCAGTGCATCACATGTGGGGGTCTTCTAGGCTGTTAAAGATTTAGCTGCTTAGCGTATCGAGCGCCACAGTTCAACATAAACCTGTAAAAATAGTCACAGCTTGCTGAGCAGTTCTGCCTTTTCATTTCAGTTTAATTTGCTTCCCTTTAAACCTGCACATACACAACCTACTTCCTTATTTAGTCTCATATATGTTGTAAATAAATGTCTTGCCTACCTCCCTAAAACAGTAAACTTATCTTTTAACCGTTGTGTATAGGGACTCATTGTATTTCAGTTCCATACAAACATGCTCACAAGTAGCTACAGACTTTTAGTAATCCACTTCGCTACATTACAAAAGCATCCACAAGATGGCGATGTTGCAGTAGAGATAACACAACACTAAAGTTCCCTGTGGCAGAGATATTTTCATGGAGCCCAAAGAAGAGCTATAAATATAACAGAATACTGCCCCTGATCCCCAATAGCCTTAATACAGGAATATCACAGCTCTGTGGGGTCTTGGTTTACGTCAGATCCAGTTGTTGTCCAGTGGTGTGATAATGTAGATCCCATGTGGCTGTAACCCCTGACCTCTGACATTGTCCTGAACTCATAAAGAGCCCAGGGATTACTGTTCTCACTGCCTGTTTGTGTACCCTTGTCTTTACCAGTGGATGTGCAATTGCATTTCTGATCATGCTCCATATTTACTGTGTGTTATTATATCTGTGAGTGGATCGACCTGATTGTGTGTTATCACCTGAAGTTACAGGTGTGTTTTGTTTGTGTGTTCTCGTAGTTGCCTGTGGTGTGTATGTGACCTGCTCAGTGAACTGTGTGTCTCTGAGCAGACTGTCTCCCTACAGCTGTCCTCAACCTTACTGTATGACCTTTTAATGCTGACCTACACATGTAGCCCTTATTGTCCCCATGACATGTTATTCACATGTTCTCCTTTTGCTCTACAGACATCTCTCTCTCTCTCTCTCTCTCTCTCGCTCTCTCGCTCTAATCCATTGTTTATCAACCTGGGGTCCCGGCCCTGGGAAATGTATACAAAGGTCTGTTGGTAAGAACAAGTGTGTATGCATATTCTAATAGGATTTTAGCAATTATAATGTAGGTTAATTTTTTTGAAAGCAATGTATAACTTTTTTTGTGTGGGTCCTGGGGCGGTGGATGGGCTGTCCTTAGATACAAGTAGGAGGGGCTCCAAGAGAAAAGACAAAATCAAGAAAGTATTTTATCATTTGTAAAGAATATTTTAAACTTTCATCGAAAAAACTATCATTATAAAAGTCAAAAAAGTTAATACAACTTTAGAGCTGTTGTATTTAAGGTAAACCCTGAACTCTGAATGCCTCTAGTTTTCCCCAGATAGCCTCAAAGGTAGAAAAACATTAGATTTTCTACACTGTACAGTGTATGAGGTGTGTCATATATTGTTCATTGTATACTGCATGTGCTTGTTCAGTCACTTCATGGAAACTAATACATACTTACATGAAAGAAAGAAAAACATTTTTATGGTTGAATATTTTTCATCATTTTCTACATTTGCTTTGGTTCACCCCAGAATCAGCCAAATTTAATTTCAGCAATCCAAAACAGTCCAAAGGTACATTTAACATACCTCAATAAAATGTCTAAATATGACAAGCTCTGTCATATATTTAGTAGAGTAGTGACGCTTGATTCAGGTTAATGGTGCATTTCATTCACCTGTTGTGGTGAAACACTGGAATGACCCGATGACGTGTAAGAAAGAAGAAAACTAAATTCATCAACTATTGTTATTGTCAGTGAAATGAAAAGACTAACGTAGCTGACATGATTAAACCTAATGAGAAAACACCTAAATACATTACATCATCAGTGCTTATGACAACTCCAATGACCTTTCACCTTTTATCAACCAATCAATGGCCTTGGTCATCTGGGCTTTAAAGCTAAGTGGCTTTGAGTAACTATTGGCCCCAGAACATGTTAAAACAATAGGCCTGCTGTGCATGTTTTCATTATTAATTACTGTAATTGTTAATTCTTAATGCACTTCCATAATGTGGTGCATGTTTAATTTATTACATGGTTCTTTGATTGTTCTTGAATTCACACTCTGCATGTCTGCATTAGTTTAGTTCTTTACCATTTCGGGAAGAATAATTACATTATTAATCAGACAGCCCATGACTAAAACAAAAGTGAAGGCAAATGTTTGTAACACATTTTATACCCAAATGCAACCTAAAGGATTTCTTAGAGTAGGTGCTTTCTTTCATCAGCAACAAGTACATGCAACAAGTGATGCTGCAGTTATTTTAAATCAGTTTGACCGTCTCTACTTTATAAATCTACTGCTCTTAAATCAACCGAGCATCACTGTTGAAACAATTCAAAGCCTGCAGCAACACTTGAAGTGAAGTGGAGTGGCTTGAACCTCGGCCGAGCCACGACTTATGAATAACACATCGGTGGAAGAGCAGCAGGAGGTGTGCTTAAAGAATTCATCAGCTGACAGTTATGGGCACATCTTCCCCATGAGATTTACTGTAGGCGCTTGTAAATCTGCGATGAATTATTCATTCAGCATGACAATCCTCAGCACATTATATTGAAAGCTTCTGTCTTCTCAGACGTATCCGTCACTGACTACCTGTCAGCCAGGATTAACAGTAGAGCCGAGTGTCTTTGCTCCGCCGCCTGCTTTTGTTGTTGTCCCGAAATAATGAGCACCTTTCAAAGCTTTACTCACCCACAACAGGAGCATAAAATAGTGCTGACCACCCACTGACTTTGTGGACATGTGTGGATTTCTAACATCACTTTTGAGCTCATGGTATATTTGACAGAATTTGAAAGTACAAAAAAATAAGACACACATGTTTTTGACACTCAACACGTTTTTTTTTTTTTACCTGAAAAAAACTTCATTGATCTGACATGTGTGTGTACAGATAAGCAGAACCTGAATTTTGGATAATTGGAGAATAATGCCCACAAAAGGCTTATTGACGCCTACATCAGCCTGCTGAAGAACACAACTGGGCGGAAATGCTTCTCAATGACTCTTCTGAAATATTTTTCTCGCTCAATATGTTGAGAATGTTTGGAGGAAGAAACCACAGATTTTTTAAAAAAGAAGACAAAACTGTGGAAGCTTTCCTTTTTTTTAAACTTAAGATATTATCATAGGTGTACTGTAAGAGTTTGCCCCGAGAATAACTTTAATTCAACTTTTGGTGTATTTTTTTGGCTTCTATATTAATGCTACCTGTAGTTGGACACGTTCACAATATCAACAAAAGAGAGCATTAGAACGTACTGGCAGAGAAGAGAAAACATAATGAAGCAGTTTCATTACGGGTATGGAGATCGCACCAGTTGCGTGTCTACTGGCTATGGATGTGCGCTTGCCGTGAGTTTTTCTTGACCCTGCAGTGTCCTCCCATCAGCTCAGCCCGACTTCACACGGAAAATTTACTGGGGGGTTGGGAGGAGAGAGTCCAGGTAAAGTCAGAGGGAAATATTCGGCTGTTTGTGTTCACTCATGTAGCTCACCCTTAAAAAAAAAACTTCAGGAAGTTTTCAGGAGTTTAAGTTAAAGTTAAGACAGCAAATGTGTAGAATTCCTGATTAGTGGTACAGTACATAGCTAGCTAACCAATTTTTAGGTAACAATAATGTGAGCAGGTAACTGAAAAGATGCTAGCCATGCTGCTAGCTTGGCTGTAAACTAGTAAGGAAGACCGAGTACCATCTTTGGATACAGAATCTTTAAGCTTGTTCTCCTGACAGTAAGGTTGACATGAAAGGGAAAACTTCTCTTCAGAATCAGAAGACATTCTGCTCAAATTCAAACGAGATCAATAGCCTCTTTTTTCAATCATGACTAGTAAAACAACAACAACACACCTACGGAAAATGCTAAATGTCCGGAAAACAAACTATCACTAGAGCTTTCTAGGATTGACTATGACTGGCATTGTGTGCATTAAACTGACAGTATAAAATAAAAATGACAGTATTATTGAAGGAAATATTTTAGCTTCTGTACATTTGGTGATGCTACTTTCAAAAGTGGTGTGTTGATCTTGTTTGCCAAGAGAGAGGACAGGACAGCCGTGCAAATAATGACAGACAGCAAGCCAGTCAACAAGTACGACTCACTCCTGCATTCCCGTATGACCAGTGCACGTGGGACTTAAAAGTAGAGAACAAGCAAGTTAAGAGTGACAGCCTGATTGGGGGGAACAGAAGTCAGCTCAGAAGAAAGAATCCTCCCACAAACACAGAGCTGACATTGTGCACTCATATTTTAGAGATTTGAAGAGCTATTAGCTTTTGAATAGTATCTAAATTTGAGGTTGGTTAAGCTAGATTATTGTGAATCACTTGTCATGCTATTCCTAACTACCCACTTCCTCTAATTCATTTGAAGCACTTTTTTTTTGCTGGAAAATAAAGGCTGACTTATTTGGCATGACAAAAAATAAGAAGTAGGATCTGTGGCATCATGACTTTTTGTTTGACGGTAAAAGAAGTGTTGGTCAATGTGCACAAAGAGCAACCACCGAAAGGGAACTAAAAGTGTCCGTCAGGGAAATGTGTGGAAAACCACTGGATTGAATCAGCTGACTGTACTCTGATCTCTGAAATTCTGCAATATGTTGGAAACAATCATCAATCATCATGTGGATTCCGTCATTGATATTAACTTTGGGCTAATCATGTGTCTGTCTGGTCACGTTCAAGTTCAAGATGACTGATCAAAACTTTACAAGTTTTTAAACTTTCAACAGGACGAAGGGAGTCATTGTCAGATTATTGGCCTTTACATAAATATAACTAAATAATCAAAGTTAAGAAAGATGATTACTATTTCACTTTATTTATATTTCTTTTAAAAAGGAGGATTGTGTTAAAAAACGAGCTTGTATCACCTTCTTGTTTATTCATTTTAAACGGTTAAAAACGGTTCAGCAATTTTGTTTTTTACACAACTTAAGGATTCCTCTACAATTGTATATTTCAATGTGTTTATACTTGTGTATGTGAAAATACAGTTTGAAATGATTTAAAGAATACACTTTTACTTTATAGACGCAAACATATGAATAGATTTTTCTCTAAAACTTAAACTTGCCCAAAATTACAACTTGTCTCATAGACCTTTCAATATAAGTAACACATGGAAAAAGCTATTCTTAGAACTACATTCTAAATGATGGGAAAACAAATCTTTGCCTCAATAAAAGAGACCAAAATACCAACAGAGCATAGCGGTTTGTGTGCCAAGTGCCAGCATTCAAATATGATATAAAAAGCTAAATATTGAGGGTAATCCAAGCCCTACATTTTTACCAGGAAAAAACCTGAGACATGCTGTATAAGAAGGTCAGAATATCAAATGTTAAAGCTTTCATGACCCAGCTCAAGCTTAAAAAAACAGCGCAGTCAATATCTGTAAGTATGACAGCCCTTCAAGTGAGCAAGTTTTTGCTGCAAAGACTAAATTGAGAATGTATTTCATTCTGAAATAAATTACTTCAATAAGGGATGAGCTACCTTTTTTTCTAATGCAGATCTGGCTAGAATGTCAAAGCCAAACAATTGTTTTTAATAGAGTTTAAAGCTTCTGAAATATAGCTCAAAATATTAAAAATGTACAAAGATAACAAAGCTGAGTCTATAAGTCAACCTCCGTTACGTTTAGAAAACCTCTTGGAAAAACAACTAATTTTACTTTTTAGACCTTTATGAAGTCTGGCAATTCACCTTTTGGTTAACATGGACTTTGTTTAGAAGAAGAAGATATACCTTATTAATCCTGCGAGGGGAAATTCAATTTTACACTCTGTTGAACATGCTACACACACGAAGGCTGGAACACACACACATGCACAAACAGGATCCTGTGGACATGTACTAATGGAGAGATGTCAGAGTGAGGGGACTGTCCACAGCGAGCGCTCCTGAGCTGGTGGGGGGAGTCCGATGCCTTACTCAAGGGCACCTGAGCACTGCAGAGGTTACCAGAAGCCGCACCGGCGACCCTCCAATTCCCCACTGATTCCGTAGATATGTGAGTTTAATATGAGTGAGTATCTGTTCTTAAAGCTGTAAATGCCATGGTAAGTGATTAGCTCTGTAGAGTTAGCCTGTGACAAATTATCAAAATTAAACTTCCTTCAACGCTCAATTTTTGCAGCCAAAAATCATCACTCTCCAGTCCTGCCTCCTCTTCACCTAGTCAAGCCTCTCCACCTCCTCCTCCTTGCTGCACACCTGTTTCTCATCCTTAATAAAGCCCTGCAGTGTTTTAAAACCATTGTCTTTCATCCACTCTTAGCCAGATTGTCGGCCCGTTTGGATAGAGAAGTTTGTCTGCTATTTTCTTGAAAAGTTTTTCTATAGTGTTAAACTTGTTTGTTGCCTGGCAACACGTCTGCCACAACCTCTCCTGTCGGACATCAAGCCATACTGCTCCTTTTTTGGACAATAAAACCCCTTGAAACTTGTGTTTGTTGTGTTGCTGTGGTCCAGCCTTTAGTGAAATCGTAACAGTTATGGCTCCCAGGGGATTAAAAAGTGAACAATTTCATTTAAAGTAGCATTATCTTTTTTTTTTTACTAATAAGCAAAGCCCTTGTGATTGCAGATTCATTTAGAATAAAATGTATTTATTGCCTTTTGTGCTGTGTGATTCTAAGTAAACACAAAAATGTTTTGATGATTCAATTAATATATAATTATAATAAAAATATTTAATTTGTGGTCATCTCTTTCAGATAATAAATAACTGTAATGAGATTTGCTTATCTGAAGCTTCAGTATGAGCAAAAACACCTTTCTGTTAAAGTTTGTGTTCTTTAAGTAAACATGGTATGTTGTGACATTTACATTCATTGTGTTAATAACTTCCTATACTTTTAATGTCTGAGGAACCTCTGAACTAAAATAAAAATTTTAGTCCTTTCAGACAACCAGACAGACAGAGAGGACAGATGGACAGCCCGATGTCCGATCCATACGGAGCTCAGCTGGAAATCTAAGGAGCTGGTGTCTTAATACCGTTTGTCAGACGTGTCACTCAGTGGGGGCGCCCAACTGCAGCAAGAACGCCAAGTCAGCTCTCTCAATCATTAACTTCCATCAGTATGTCAGCAGGGCCGGCCAATCACACTCGGTCACCTCAGAGAAACTCTTGAGGTTCTGAAAAGGTTGTCACTCATGTTGTGCATTTCTTCTTTCAAATTAAGATAAATTAGAATTCAGTTTTGTGTGAAGAAAATGCCAGTTGAATTCGCTTTGAAATAAATTGAACTGTCTTTTAATTATTTGGGGAATTTAAAGGAGAAAATGCGTCGTCTTTAACTCATCTTTTCCCAGGATAACTATTTTATGTTGCACACATTTTTTACTTTCAACATCTATTCATAGTATTGATACATAGCTTTTTAAAATCTAACAATTTTACCTAACTACATAATCGATATTTCATAAATTTCGGTGGTACTGTCACAAGTTTATTTTTAGCCCAATCCATGATCCTGCCGTAGGAGATTGCCCATTATTGTAAATATATCCCTGCTATTTTCTCTGCCATTGATCCATTTTGAGCTCAATCAATAACCCACATCCAATATGTGACCTTTCACACTTCAGACTGAATGAGGTTCATGCTGTCAATGTTGATTATAGATCTATGTGAAGAAAATCTGGAGACAGGGGAGAAATCACTGCATTAATATTCACAAAGAGACGAGTGTTATGTAATAAGACAACAGACGTGACAGTGTTCATTAGAGAGGAGGACATAACAAAATCGTAGTAGCCTTTATGTGTCGTACAAAAAGTGTGTCCTTAAATCAGCAATGGGTGGATGTTGGTTTGAAAATAATTCAGCAATCGTTCAAATCAATCAAATTATTTTTTTGGTGTTTTTTTTAAATAACATTACCTTACATTATAGCCCTAAGAGGTTTCAGACTCTTGGACAGGTAATAGAAATAAAAAAAATGTCTTCATCATTTGACGATGTTCACATTATTATTTTAAGTTTATTCATTTTTCTTACATGACTTTCACATTTTACATGTCATATCTGTTATGTGACAAATTTTTCAGGACATAAATTGATAATAACAAAAGGAATGACCCCCCTTATTTGTATTTGTACACTTTCAAGTTAATAGCTTTTCTTTTAAGCCTCTTTTACTTGTTTACATTAGTTGCTCTGTAGCTCATATTTTTGCAGACACTTCAAATGGATCACTTTCATATAAACCATTGGATTGGGAAAAATGTCAACTTGGCAATATATATTAATACCAACAATGATTTGAGGTTGTACATTAGGAAATCTTGTGAAGATTTGGAAAACCAGCATGTATATTTCCTGAAATGTTTTCAGTTCTGTGAGGTTGTGTTCATGCACAGCAGAACCTTCTGAAAATTTACATGGACATGCAAACATGCTCTAAATTATAACGCTAACATGGCGGATGGTTAGAAATTCCCCTACAGGGACAATGACACATATAGTATCATATTGGAACGCAACACAACGTAATGCAACGTAATATAAAGTAACATAATGTTATGTGATGACCAGGTGCAGTTAATGAACAGTATGAGGAAATTGCAAAGTATGAAAAAGGATAGTGACTCAGTGACACTGTTTGGCATCCATGGTTTGACAAGTCAATACATTTCAAACTAAAAATCGGAATATTCTTCAACCATAGAGCAATCAATTGTGAAACAAGTGATTGTCATGCAGAATGATTTGAGGTTTGACCCATAGTGACACAGCCCAGGAAAACAACTCAACCAGAATAAAACACCTGGAGGGTCTGTAGATCAGAGGTGAAGTTTCATTAACGCAAACCTTTAAACCTTATTTCAAAGTGTTCTTTATCTCTAGGCCTGGAGAGCAGTGCAGGTGTATCTTTGTCACAGGGGTGTTGAAGCTAATAAACAGATTTACCTTCAATCGGAAGGATGTTTGGAATAATTATCAAATGTCAGCAGGAGCAGGAGCAGGAGCAGAGTCACGGATGCAAAGCAAATGATGAGAAAATGAAAGGCTTTAATTGAATGTCAGTGGGAAGCTTCAGGCCACGTTGAACCTTGTGTAATGAGATGTAGGCAGCTGAAGGGCACCCCACGATGCTTTGCTGGTGGTGGTGAGGCGTGGGTACAGACTCAGGATGATGGTGGCGGGGAGGGGAGGGGTGGGGGGGGTGGGGGGCTTGGTGCTCCTGTGTCCCAGGGTTTGCCTCTTAATGATGTCCACTTATAATGCCATTATGTAATATGCTCTTCAGTGATGTTTAGTCAGCCTTATTCACCCCAAGCCCAGCCAACAATACTAGAGCCAACATGCCAACCGTTTGTGTATGCAGGACTATATATGAACAGTGTATGTGTACATGCACACATATAGTATCATTATTTTTGCCTGGATGGTCTCAAGATCAATGTGCATCATTTCCAGGAAGTATGGATTTTTCTTTACCTCTGGGATTTGTCAGCTTGCCAATAAAATGCAAAAGCATGTTAACTATGACAATGTGAATGAAACCATTTTGACAAAACATGTCTCTGAAAAAATAAAGACTAATTAACTATATTGACCAATTTGAAGACCCTGTATGACTTTTCAAAGGATATATATATATTTTTTTAGAAGTACCTGCATATATCAAATGATTTATATTCCATTGACTTCATAAGGAACTGGGGTGCTTTGCATTCCGGCTGTGAAGCATTTGAAATGAAAGTCAGCACCTCCAAGTCTAAGGCCACTGTTGCTCCTTCTCGCTGGAGAGGGAACTTAGCTGCTCTTTTGGGTTGATCTAGATTCCAACCCCTCACTTAAGCTCATGAGCGTTGGGACCAAATAGGATATGACTGTGGCAACAAGTGTTCATGATGAGTTTCCTCTACTGGGTGGTTCAAGCCTTAGAGATAGCGTAAGGAGTTCAGACATCCAGAGGAAGCTCGGCACACAGAGGCTTTTCCTTTGCATTAAACGGAGCCAACGGTGTGGAGGTGGAAGCTCATCAGAATGCCTCCTGGGTGTCTTCCTTTGAAGGTTTTAAGGTACGTCCAACTGGTTTGAGTAGACCTAAAATATGCTGAAGGAATGAAATATCTAATTTTGCCTGCTGCCACCATAATCCAGCCCGGAAAAGAGTTAGAAAATGTGTGGATGAATAGCGATTACTAAATACTTTTGAGTCAACTTTACTTGAAGGGCATCATGTTGGCATGGATGATTACGTACTAACCATGTCCCGAGTTTGCTTCCTTGTTGCTTTTTGTTCATCATCCATCTCTTCTCCCTTCATGTCTATTCTATGTTTTGCAGTGGAGGCAAAAAAAAAAAATCACAGAAATAAAGATGGTAGCATATGTAAAAATGATTTAAAAAAATGGTTAATATTGGCAGATCAAATACGGCCACCAAGCAGTAAAATGAGTTCAAATGTTTTGGCCACATCTACAAAATTCCATGTAAAGATGAGGTTGGGACACATGATTGTGAGGTCTCACGTCTGGTTCCAGCTCTGCTGCAGTCACACGCGGTGCCTGGTGACCTGCCTGCATGTATTGTTTCCCCCTCCTGAACTTTCTGCTGACTGCCTTATTATCTGAGTGTCTTTGCATATCACAGAGGACACATTTCAAAGAGTATGTCATCTATCTGAAGGCCACAGCAGGGGATGAATCACAGTTAAATCACAGTTATGAGATGCAAAGCGAATACACTTTGACACTTATTACGTCTGCAGGGTTTTCTGTTTACTTGACTTGTTTAGTCTCAGATAAAAGTCACAGCACTTTAGAGATCAAATAAATATTGCAACCGGTATTACTTTTGTAATTTAAAAAAATTACATTTTGCAATCTGGAGACTGAGCAGTCTGGAGAGATCCCCCCCCCCCCCCCCCCCCTGTTGACTGAAAAAACATGTTTGGCTTTCAGACACCATTTTAAAGAACTAATGAGTCAGTAAAACAGAATCAATATTTGACCCATTTATGTTTAATTTTCCCCAGTGGACATCGGCCAGTGGGAACTTTCATGAGGCAGCAGTGTACTTTTTGGAGGCTCCATTTTTGGACACACACGAGGTTCAAAGTACATCAAAGCTGTGACCTCAGTGGGGACTCCGCAGCCTCTCCAAAATCGCAGTAATGAGGGTCCAGGCTTGATCCCCTGCACAAATCACCGGGGGTCAGACTGCCACCGGAAAATTTGGTCTGATGGGTCAGTAGCTACAGGAAGTACTAAAGCTCATGAGGATGTATTGGTGATTATGCAGTGGAGGGTACACAGAGAGCTGGCCAGCCTGCAGCTGAAGCCCCGCAGGTCTGCGGGACTCTACAGCTGAGACCAAGGCTTTTATTTCAGCCGAGGAATAAACAACACACACACACACAACAAAGAGCACTTTTAACACATCCTCTTTCTGCTGACCTGTAAACTTGTAGGGTGGTTTCTTATGCATTTGGTTCTGATGAAATGAAACCTGTTAGGAATGTGGCTCCCACCTCCTTATTGATAAGCAACAAAAAGGTGAAAATCTAAAGGAACATCTGACCATGTATAAGGTGGAACAACTTATTGTTCTACCTGGTTAGCTAACATTAGACAACAGCTTACATAAGCACACACATAACTGTTAGAAAATGTTACACGATTAGATAGAAAATGACTTCATTCTAAGCTAATGTTAGTGTTAGCTATAGCTGTAAGTTTATGCAGGAACATAAGCTAGGATTTCATACTTATTTGATGACCCATTTGATACGGTTAGACATTGTGTAACTTTAGTGTTTAGCTACTTCATAGCTAGATTTTATCTGGTTGTGTTACATGGTAAAATCGGAAAGGGGGAATATTCCTTGCTAACATCGATTTCAGCTAACTAGGAATTGGTTGTCTGCTGATGTTAGCACCTGTGGCTAAGCTGTTGTTAATGGGTTTCCAAGTATGTTGTCTTAACCTGATGTATGGTTCCTCAGGATTTTCACTGTCTATTATTTTGCATTGAGGATGCGCCGAAGTAATAGCAATTTTTTTGATTCAACACATTATAAGGAAATACAAACCTGGGAACAGCAGTAAGACATTATAACAACATTTAATCATCACACCGTGAGTGAGATGCCAAATGGCCGCCATTTGATTAAACTGTGTGTGCTTAAATATGTAATATCGTCAACAAATCTCAAGACCAATCAAAGAAGAATTGTCTTTATCCAAAGCTATTACCTCAATCATCCATGCCAAAGGTACACTTATTTATTGTTTACAAAGAAATATACTAAGGAAATTCAACCTTCTTAAGAACGATTTTTTTATGTTCAGATATGTTTCTAAAGATGAACATCCTCAGCAGGACCAAAATAGCCTCAACTTATTTTCAACAGGAGAAGTGCAATGAACCTGTATAGATCTTGATGGTCTATTGATCTTGATCTTTTTATTGTGATAGGGTCAAAAACCATCATAACAGTTTTCTCTTAAGTTTATAACCTATTCATATTGATAAATCAAAACCCCTTTATACACCTGTGACAGGTTAAAAATGCTATTTGTTATGTCTTATGTATTTACCTCCCAAAGGGCATTATTTGAAAAGCCAACCTTTTTGATCAAAGTGTCATGGATTAATTGACGTATTGATCGGGCCGGGGCTTGCAGCACTTCAGTCTGTGGAGGTAGGATTTATGCAGGCTCAGTCATGGTTCACTTGACTGACCTGGTTATTGAAGCCAGAGCTATTTTTGGGCCCGGGCTCACAGTGTGCAACTGAAGATTGGCCAGGTCCTATCAGTCAATGATAGAGCAGGTGAGGAGCAGCACAGATGTCATCGGCTGTCACACGTTGGTAGATGCTGTATATATTGCAGATATGTTATAGATTACACTGATATACTGTATGTGAAATTCTGTTATTGCACACAGAAGTATCCTTTTGTAACTAAAGAATGACGTTTAAAATGAGCAAGAACCAAATGTGGTCAAAATGTCTTCTTTCTTTTGGCCATACTTGTGCTTGTGTAGTAAAAAAAAAAAAAGCCTTTAATTTCAAAGAAAAAAATGCAATAATGACAAATCAAATCAGAACAGGATTTCCACTGAGCCAATCAGAATCTCCCTTTCCCACTGACGTGCGAAGCATCAGGGTACCACAAACTGGAAACCGCTGACACAGAAGGTCATCAAAGTTGGCCACAGTTAGACTTTCACTTGACATTTTGTCTCTCTGCGTCAAATCATCATCATCACATGCTTCTGTTTTTACGTACATACATAAGAAATTCACTCAGCACTCGCCAATTCTTCAGCTTAATTGCTGGTCAGAGTAAACATCAGATATTTAAACAAGGGTGGAAAGTTTCGTCTGAGGTTTATTTGTGCACAAGCTTGAAAAAATACTTGAAGTATTGACTTGCTGCACAGGGAAAAGATGAGGTCAAAGAGTGGACCTTTGGGTTTTCCTTGGAGCCAGACTAACTGCTGGATTCTGGAGAAGTTCTGTGTTGCAACATGTTCAGGGAATCACTCATAAATGAAAAAAAAAAAAAAAGCTGTGAAGGTGAGTGAATTATGGGGCTTTTTTACTTCCTGATACTCTGCTGAAGAAGCTCAGCGGGACCAAAACCTACTCCACAAGTCTCATAGGAATTAATATGATTTTCTTATATTCATATAGTCTCATACAGACAGGATTTTAGTGTCCACATAACATGGCTCCATGCTAGATGTCAATTTTTCTGTACTCATTTCTAAGGGTGTAACAGTTAGTTAAATCAATTCAGTGGCGAGCAACTTGAGTCTGTTGGGACTAGAGTTGAGAACCTGAGGTTTGCAGATCAAAGAATAGCATTTGAATTCATAGGATCCTGTTTGTGCATCTGTGTGTATTCCTGGCTCGTGTGTGTGTGTGTGTGTGTGTGTGTGTGTGTGTGTGTGTGTGTGTGTGTGTGTGTGTGTGTGTGTAGCATGAAAGCAGCAACCTTCAGTGTTGAAAAAATAAAGCCAATGCCGAAGTGCAAAATCCTGCAGTTCATTGAGTGTCTGCTTGAGGCTGGCTGCAGAAGCACCGGAAATCACACACTCAGTCATAAAAGCCAGCTCTAATACTATTATAACATCATTTCAAAACCAAACCCAGCAATTTCTTTCTGCATTGTATGTACAGTAAATAAAAAGCACCTATACATATCAGACAAAATATACACTGGTATTAAATGTGTGATAACATGGTATAAACCACATTATATTGGCTTATATATATATATAAGTTAGACTTTCACTTGACATTTTGTCTCTCTGCGTCAAATCATCATCATCACATGCTTCTGTTTTTACGTACATACATAAGAAATTCACTCAGCACTCAGCACCAATTCTTCAGCTTAATTGCTGGTCAGAGTAAACATCAGATATTTAAACAAGGGTGGAAAGTTTCGTCTGAGGTTTATTTGTGCACAAGCTTGAAAAAATACTTGAAGTATTGACTTGCTGCACAGGGAAAAGATGAGGTCAAAGCGTGGACCTTCGGGTTTTCCTTGGAGCCAGACTAATAGCTGGATTCTGGAGAAGTTCTGTGTTGCATGTTCAGGGAATCACTCATAAATGGAAAAAAACCCAGCAATTTCTTTCTGCATTGTATGTACAGTAAATAAAAAGCACCTATACATATCAGACAAAATATACACTGGTATCAAATGTGTGATAACATGGTATAAACCACATTATATTGGCATATATATACTCACATTATAATACTTACACACTTTCATTTAGGCTCTGCATCATAGGACTTCTGCTTGTGGAGTATTTTCACTCAGAAGTGTTAACGCTTCTTTGCTAAAGTAAAAGATTTGACACTTGTTGCACCATCGATTTTAGATACTATATTAAAGGTGTGCTCTTTTGATAATACTTCCAAACTTTACTGCAACCCTTTGATTTAAGGAGCGATGGGGCTTTAACTTGTTTTATGTATTTTTATTGCCTTATTAATTATTATTGCTCTACCTGCAGCTGAAATATGGCACGTAATGAAAAGAGTCCTCTGTATTTTTCAGAGGGTCACACACAGTTTTCCCTCTGACATGGGAGGGAGAAGAGAGAGAGAGAGAGAGAGAGAGAGAGAGAGAGAGAGAGAGGGCTGGATTGATGGGTGGGTGTAGGGGGAGGATTCTTCTGGTGGGAGGGAGACAGGGAGGTGAGGGAGGGAGGGTGGTGCTGAATGAACAGCTCCGCGGCTCATAAAGTAATCAGAGAGCTCTCCTCTGCTCCTCTTGTCAGAGCCAGCCATGAACCAGCCGAGCTCCCCGTCCTCCAGACCCGCGCCGACTCTCCGCCCGTCTCCCTGACTCTCACCGAAGCACCATGAAGAGGCAAAACGTGCGGACCCTCGCACTCATCATCTGCACTTTCACCTACCTGATCGTCGGAGCGGCGATCTTCGACGCGCTGGAGTCCCAGAAGGAAACGAGCCAGTGGAATAAGCTGAAACTGCGCAAAGATGAGCTGCTCAACACCTTCAACCTGTCCTCGGCGGACTTTGACGAGCTGGAGAAGGTGGTGCTGCAGCTCAAGCCGCACAAAGCGGGGGTGCAGTGGAAATTCGCCGGCTCGTTTTACTTCGCCATCACTGTGATCACCACTATAGGTAAGAGAGATTTACTCTGAGGTCAGCTCTGGAAACTTTTATTTCACTGCAGAGGAGACAAGCTGTCATGAATAATTATCATTCTTCAGTTTCTGTTTGATTTGAAGCAACATCCATGACTGCAAACTGTTAAAAAAAAAGCTTAACATATATCCAAACATAGCCTAAATGTTTGACAGACACAAAATAATCAAATTCCCACAGAGAAGAACAGGACAGACAGCCTACAGCAGAATCAACACTATCACTTATGTGAACTTATACAATGAGCACTAGGTAACATGTTATTTTAGCTTTAACACACATGGGGAAAGGCCCCTTCATGCAGCTGGTATTAAGTACAACAGGTAGCCTTTAAACTCTGCATCTATTATGCAAATTACATTTTGAGGGATAGGCTATAAAAGTGGCAGAACTTGGATATGAAATATTTCATGACTGGTATTGGCATCAAAATCAAAGTTAAGTGTCCAATATTGAAGTAGGCCTACAAGCAGTTGCACCAATGTGTTTTATTATTATTATTATTATTATTTATTGTTATAATAATGCATTCATGTGTGGCATTTATCTGCTGTAGCCATCCCACTTAGATTTCTTTTCAAATGTATACTAACATTTCTATTCAATGCATCTTAATTTGTTAAACAATCATTTATTTTGTGTGTAAATCTACGAAAAAGGGCAGTGGAAGATATGTTTAATTTTCCCCTCCAGATGTGTACAATAATGAAAATACTCTGAAAAAATCTGAAATTCGTCACCAAGAAAAATACTTTTAAAGTAGACCAAATTATTTAGTCAAATAATACTGTGTTCATAAAAGCATGCTTATTGGCACATTTACATTATAATATCACAAATGGAGAAAAGATCATGTATATTTTTATTAACTAAGATGAAAGTAGTCAACCATAAATTAGAATTTGCTCTAAACACTAAAACATTTTTTTTAACTTTCTTCTTATTGGATTCTTGGATTTTTGAAGTCATAGTAAAAAAAAAAAAAGTAATCAATTAGCAAACATTACAGAATCAGAAAGAAAGACTGAGTATACCTGAACGAAAACAGAAACTTGTTGAACAGCTTTCCATCAGAGGTTTTCTACTGGTGTATTGAGTTGTAATTTTCTGCAGCGTAGGAAAAGTTTGCCTCAAAGTCAAATAGTCAGGAGCCACGTGAAGGAGGATAAATGACAAGCTTCTGTCCCAAATGAAAGTCATTAGAGAGGATGCTTCAGAGGTTTCAGTTATGAGACATTCATTTGTGCTCTTGCTCATTGATCGTGCAGCAAAGTAAAACATCAAAAAGCTCCCCCGGCTCGTCACTCACTTTATTACACAGCCTTCATGTAGAGCCTGTTAGCTTTACTGATTGAATTAACTGGGCAGCTGAAACTGGGCAGCTGATTGGCTGAAATCTACTACCTGGCAGTCAAATGAACTGGAGGAGAAGAATATTCAGGCAAAAGCTCAAATCACAACAAGAAAGATAAAAGATAAGTCATAGCTACAGAGTAAACTTGGTTGGAAGCTACGATGAGCTTTAAGAAGCAGTTGCTTTTCAAACTTTACAGCAAGCTCAGAGCAAAATGGTGTAAAGATGGACAACACGCTTGAGAAATACAATTACATCCTACATTAGCTGTTGTATTACACTTAATCTAATGAAGGTGTTGATTTCATCAGACAACCTGAGATTTATCCCCTCTTGTCATTTGTGAACGACATAGAAAGGAGAGATCATATTTTGAAACCCCAGTAGGGGCCTCAGTACTCAGTAAATAACATTTCAAATGAGTTACTTTTTTATTTTACTCGAGTAGATTCAGAGACTGCTCATTTTACCTTGAGTAAAAGGTCATCAAAGTAACTATACTTTTAATTGAGGAGGATATCTTAACACTCGGTCTAAGACTTCAGAATACAAATCAGAATCAGAAATGCTTTATTAATCTCAGGGGGAAATTCGGTTGTTTCCATTGCTCTAAGACAAAATACAGAAGTAGGAAATATAGAAATAACGTAAGAATGTAAAAACAAAATAGAATAGATATATTAAAATAAGCAATAAAACAAGCAACAAGTACCAGGTAGGATTGGAATAGTAGGCTATGTAAAAGCGCAGTGACTTAAAGATCAAACATAAATAAATATTTACAGTTACTAATACACAAAGAGTTAAGCAGTGTGGATATTGCGCAGTGTATTTATAGGGTTCAATATGAACAAAAAAATGTATGACAGGTTATGACAGATTGCACGATTACACATAACACTTTAAATATTGGAGAATGATACAAAAAAAAAAAAGAATGCATCGTTTACCTCACGCTTGTAATTCTTGCTTAGCAACACTCTGGCTGTGTCCAAAATGTCATAGTACACTCTTCATACCTAATGCTGTCCTTTTGTTTAACATGATGGTGTGTGAAGAAGCAGTATCATGTGACAAATTGTAACTGTTGTAGTCTGTAGTCACAACAACTGTGAGTCTGCACACACGACAATGTGTAGAAAGGATGAACTTATATAAAACACACATTATGATAAGTGAAACGGCTCATATTACACTTTAATTAAAGTGTTTTTATTCTATGCCTGAGATGCCTCAGTTGTGTTGCGGCAGTAGTCTGTTATGTGGTTTATGTTGTCATAACTATTGCATTGTGGGATATTTGAGCTGAAGTGGTTTTAAAGTGATTGTACTGTAATGTTGCCTCATGATTCGAGTGGATTGGAACATTATTGGTTTCATACTGAGGGTCTTCTGGTAAATACTTGAAACTCTCACATGTTGTTTAACTATGTAAATGATTAATATAGAGAATGTAAACATTGAAGCAGATGGTTTTCCACCAATGAGTCCAGTTCTATTGCCTAATAAAGTATTTTTTTGCTTCTTGCTAGTGTTGCTAAGTGCTTACAGGAGGACTAAGAAGGGTCTCTGTAAATGTTATTAAAAAGAATAGGTTTAGACCTGTTTAGTTTCTAGATTTAATTTGACTTATTTAGGGGTCTTTAAAAATGGAACAATTATAAATAAAAACAATACACCAAAAAGAACCCCTTTGGCCCCTTGAATATTAAATTCTTCTGAAGTTCTCCTGAATCTTTTATTTTGAAAGGAGGACTTTTCCTGTGAAAACATTATCTAACATGAAGCAGAATTTGAATTATAAAATCAAAATAATTAACGTTAGTTACAAAGCAATCTTCCAAAGTTGGCTCAAATTAACTAACATTAGCCTCAACCACCTCAACATACACAGATTTACCCGAATCTGGACTTTAAACATTGAAATATGCTAGGGATCTTTTTTTCAGATGGTCCACTTCGTATATAAAGTCCAGAGACTTTATAAAGGACGGTACAAAGGATGTATTATGTATTATGATTTATTTATGTTGAAATGACCCCTGTGTGGACCAGATCTACCCGCCGCTTCAAAATGATTTTGGAGAAATGTTGAGAAAAATATAGTTTCTGTCTTCCTTTTAGCAGAGACATGAACAATATATGAAACTAAAGGAGAAAAGTTTATTTAGTGACTTGCTGTTCTTAGACAGTATAGGTGATGAATGGTTTAAATCAGGTATTAGAGGAGAAGACCGGATTTCAATTTGTTTTCCACCAAATGTCAACGTTGAAATCACAGCTCGTGCTCACTGGTGGGTCTCTCATGTTGTTTTAATTTGTTAGGAGTCGTCCTTATCACCTTCTCTCAGCTTTCCCTGTGTAGTTTGTAACCAGGGCAGTTGTCAGTGGTGACCTGTGACTTGAAACCCTATCAGATGTTAGCAGCTAATTGCACACTAACCCAACTCCGGGTGACTGTGACTGCATTCTGTAATTGTGAGCCCAGCGGCTGCTACAAACACAGTGATTGGCTGCTTCAGCCTGCCATTAAGTATTAATGACAACACCAGAGCCTCACTGTTCCATCCAGCTCCTGGCACACAACATTAACACTGTAGATACCGCACTGTACACACGATATCCTGCAGCCATGACTTACAGTAAAGTCCACAGAGTGAGGCACAATACCACGATAAGACATCTGATTCACAAAGCTTTTATGATTAACTCAATCAGAGCTAAAGCTGGGATTTATTTAAAAAAAATTATCCTGATAAAAGAGAGGCTAAAACTACTTCTGTCACTTACTGACGTACAGAAATAGAACCTCTTATTTCCTGTCATATTCTTAAAAGTTCTAAAAGTCATGTCACATATGAGAAGTGTTGGCTTTCAGATTCACCACAGGACCAGGGTGCTTCACTTTATGTGAAAGGATTTCTGGATGAAACCGGGCTCCTACATGAGGAAAACAACAGACAATAAGCCGAGAAAAATGATATTTAAAGCTTTAGTTACAAACATGTGCATGTCTCACTACCAAACAGGCTGCAGGAAACAGCGAACACATGATAAAATCTGGCCCCCGCAGCATGCTCTTACTATAATTAAACTTAAGTGAAGTAGGGAGGAGAAGCCACAGTTAGTTATCAGTCATCACTTTCCACAGAGGAAAGAGGAGGCACAGGGCAAAGTGTCCATTTACAAACCAAATGTGATATACAGTAGGTGATAAAAAAAAAAAGAAGAGCTTTAAGCAAGAAGAAAACATTCTTTTTTATCATTTCATTGTTTTCATCTCAGAGTACACAGGCAACAAAAATGGATACAAACAGATATGAGTACTCTATCAAATCCATAGAGAAAAGAGAGAAACTAGTGAAGATCTTTTGTAAAAGAGTCTTAGAGACTTGTATTCAAGCGGCAACCTCCGGTCTTGAAAAATGAAACCAATGCAGAAGTGCAAAATCCTGCACATGACTGGCAAAAAGCAGTTTTGACAGCAGAAATGAACGTGTTTACAGGACGACACAGATCATCAGGGCGGTACGTTTCCGCCTTATTGGCATGGTAGCGACCGCCTTTCCACCAGCTAGCAAAACAACAACTTCAACGTCCTTTATATCCAACTTAAATTCTCTGTCTGTGGGAGTGTTCAAAGAAAACTATGGACAATCGTCAAAGCCTCCCCATTGAACTCGTACAGAGTGAGCTCTCAGGTCGTGTTTGGAAATTGGACGGTGCAGTGTGAGCACATGATTCGTGCATTCTAAGAGATTCACTCATGCAGTGTGAGATTCTGCAATAGTTCAGGCTTAGTAATGTTTGTAACCTTACTGTTGTTGCTTTCTTAAGCACATTCTTTTGGCATTTGACCCTTAAAAACTTTATATTTCACTTATATTTAATGCTCTGTTGTGCAACTTCACTGTTCGGTTTTTTGAGAAATCTGGCACGAGAGTGGCCTTCAGGATCATCTCCTCTCTCTCTTCTTAATTCATTATTTAAAAGAAAAATCAGGAGACAGTAAATTGACATAGAACCCATTTTCCCAGTGTGATATAGAGATGTCCATTTTTAAATTTAAAGAGACAGTTCACTTTTTTTTTATCATGTAAATCTCCACTGTCAGATCTTTCCAGTCCTTTAAAAGAAGCACTTTTTAGATGGGGAGCTCCTCTGCACAGTCGGGAGCTGGCTCTGATAGAGGTCTGGGTCCTCAGGGTGCTTTTCAAACAGTCACCCACCTCCGGGGCTGCTCATCCTGTCATCAGATTATGTGACCGCGGCGCCGCAGTTCAAGGTCATGCAGACTGAGTAGAGGACAAAAACACAACATGAAAACGCTGTTGTGCGAGTGAGAGCCAGCTCATATCCTCTGTGTGTTATCTGATGTGTGTGTATGATATCTGATAACAGCGGGAACATGTGAAGCGAGGATACGAGGACATGTGGTGCCGTTTTGTTCTTCTTTTGGGCAGCTGGCCCGTGTGTGTGTGTTTGTGTGTCTTTTTGTTCACGAACACATGTTGACATACAGAAGTCTTTGTGGGACGGACAATATGATATCACAGTTCGTAGGAGCTTATTAAATGATCAGACAAACATACACACACACATCATATTCTCTATTGCTTGCATGAAGTCATACAAGAAAGTTTTGATTTTTGTTTTTAGTGAAATCTGTTCTGTCTCTCCTTTTCAATGAAATATTTTGGCAGGAGCTATTTTCTTGCAAAGAAAGTGTAGCTGTCCAGTTCCTCAAAGAGTAACTTTCATTGAAAACCTCAAAATGAATTGTCCAATGACTAGGTTCAGCGCCGATGTTAGGTGTATGTGTGTGGTCTTATCGTATCGAGATTTAAAGTAAGGACGTAGGAAGGATCAGTGAGGTGCATTAGGTCTGATTTTACAGGAAACCAGGTTCATGCTCTGTCACAACTGACAGTTCATCATCACTCTTACAGTAACCTTAACCTTGACCAGTTCAAGTAAATTGTTCATACCAAAGGGTTTTACTAACTGTAAGTATAATTCTCTCTACGGTTATCATTGATTGGTTCTTTGACGATGGAGATTATTGCTGGGGAAATCTTTTGAAGCACCCAAATAAGACACAAAAATTAAATTCATCCAAAGGGGGGTTAAGCCAGACAAGATTGGTTTTCCTTTTTTGTCTAATCTTTTGGATATCTGTCACCAAGCATCTGTCTTTCAATGCCGTCTCATTAAAAATTAAGATTGTTGGGATAATCTCAAACAATTTCATTTTACCACTACCAAAAGACACATTTTATCTTTAATGGATGGATGAGTTCAAGATAGTTAAATGTGACAGGAAGTAAATGTTTGTTTTTGTAATTTGGGTGAAATTACGCTTTAATGACTCACTGACATGTTCTCCTTACCTTTTCAACACATCTGGTTCTTTAACTTTGCCAACAATTAGTGTCACATTATAAAAAAAGGATTCTGATTTCTGATCTTTTGACTAATATCTCATCTCTGAAGTCATTAAGTTTCCTTATTGCTCATGAAAACGTTCATTTCAAGAGCTTTAGAAGTCAACATGTGGTTTAAGTTAGAGAAACATTCCATTGGAATCACCTGCACTGCGTGCATTTTTATTAATGTGAATCACCTCTTGTTAAATAGTTTGTGTTCAGAGATCATCTGGCTGTTTGCCTCTTGTTGGATGGTAGACATGAGCTCATCGTCGGTTGTTTATGAATGCGTTATGGAGTCTGTTGCAGTGAGAGGAAACAATATTTATAACAATATTTAAAAAAAGCTGGCTGGCCTGACTTGTACACCAATGGTGGGGGCGTCATGACATATGATACACATACAGTACATATGTAGAAATAAAGGTTTACCATGTCGCTCTCAATTTTCATATCTATTCCAAAGTACAACACTTAGCTATAAAACAGCTGTTGAAAATCTGCCTAGAGGCTTTATCATTTAAAAAACAACAGAGTGGTACGTATGAATCTTAAATGCAGAAGACAATGTGTCTCCAAAAGCCAAACTATAGAATAACAACAAACATATGCAACATCAACAGCTCCAAAAGCTACTAGCAGCCTGATGAAACATTTATTTTCTTTTTTTATTGAAGGGTTTTTTAAATTAAGCCTGATGAAACATGACAATGTAAAGCCTTTTTTTAAATTGCTGCTCTGCAACAGCACCATAATGAAGCTCTGCCATCACTGCGCCTTTGTACCTTTAAATATAAAATGTATAAAATTGTTGCCCCAGTGGGATTATCATAGTTATCATAGATTATCATCACTTTATACATAGTTTGCATCGCCCATTGTGCCATTGCTATAGCCTCTGATGCCAAAGTAGGGGCGGAACGACTTTGCCCCACTATTACAACCTGTGAGTTTTACATGAAAGGTCAGGATTAGGGGACGGCTCCTAACAAAGGTAATTCAGATTTCAGGAAGGGTCCCATATCACCCAAAGCCACCCCCTGGACACAGCCCTGAGAAATTAATTCAGGGTATGAACACACACCTATGATCCCAAAAGATAGCATCAAAGTAGTGAAAGAACCTCATACTTGTTGGGAAAATCTACTGGTTGGTTTGCTCCTAGCTCTGCTTTAGTTGCTCCATCACCACCAGAACATCAGTGGTAGATGAACGGGGAAACTATAGTGTGGAAGCACATTAATGCTCACATGTGAAACAGGCTGTCCTTGGAAATAAAAGACAAGCTCAGCAAATCCACTCTGGGTCAGTGAACCCAACGTATCTGTGCGTGGACCAAAGATGAATTAAACATTTGATCATTTTTCTATTTCCATCGCTGACATGGACTTTGATTCGGCACTAGGCGGGAATCCATTTTCCGATGCAGCGTAATTAGAGGGCACGTCCTGAATTATTAATGTTAATTACTTACATTAGGATCGTCATTATTATTCAGTCAGCTTAAGAGGTTAGTGCGGTAAGTGGTTGAGTGCACAGAGAATATAACTCTTACCAGCTATTCCACATGGGCACAGATGATCAGACAGACAGTGGTGGGTACTTCAGAGCTTCATCACAGGACAGAGGTGGAGAGTGTGGGGGCTAGAGAACACGACAATACAAGTAAGCATACATCTTTAATACAACATGTATCTGTGCAATTTGAATTAAGTCACCAAGTGATATTTTAGTATCTGCACTCATATGATAAAGATGAAGGCATGTGGTAAAAAGTTGGTTGCTGTCTTCATAGGAGTACATCCAACAGAATAGAGTCTCAGTCTGTAATCTGAAAAATTCCTCGACATTTAAAATGATGGCATGAAGTGTTGTGTGGATGGGCCTATCCATGGTTCCCAGAAGATGTATCCTCCTGAGTTTGAAGACATACTGTATGTTTCAGAAATATTTTTTAAAGATGCCTTCAGTGCCTATGGTATTCTCAGTATCTTGACAATAGCACTTTGAAAAATTAGCAAATGTTAGCATTCTGAAATGCTATAAACTATAAAACAGTTTGACCATGATACATCCTAAACATCAATATGTTAACATTCATGCCTTCATGCACATCTGTCCAAGCATGTAGGAGAAACAAAGGAAGTCAAGAAAGTCTCGAGAAGAAATTTCAGGAAATTTGTCTCAGGTTTCCGAATGTAAAAAAAGAAAGAGAAAAATTGCTAACATAAACATTTTGTTGGAAAAGGGGCCATATTTGAAGTTTTATCTGATAAAACATCAGCTGCAGTATGACAGCAGCTAATGTTAGCATTCAACCACTTCCTAGCTAACCTTGCATATTGTTAGTTTACAGGACACCACAAAAAAAAAAAGCCCTATGTGTTTTATTTCAAGGGGTCAATAAATACATCCAAGATGTGTGTTGATAATTCAATTGTAGGGTGTAATGCTATCAAACGTTCATGTTAGCAAGAAAATGTATTCAAGCTAATGCTAGTTGTTGTCTTAAACTAGCTAATGGGTTATTAAATATCATTTTCTTCAACCTTTTCAGTATTTTCACTATACATGTTCTCTCAGTTATTTACAATCTTCCCCATATTTCTGTGACTAGCAGCCTGGAATACTAAAGAACAATAACTCAGCAACATTTAAGCTTCACACTCTGAGTAATTGCAACAACAGGAACATGGTGAATAGACCTCCTGATCGTGCGTCGTGGACTTTTACATTCTCTGTGTAATTTGTTGTTGAGCACTGTTTTTTGGAAATTTGAGCTTCGCTATTTAAGCCTTATTCATTTACGTTGTTATATTAATTTAGAAAGACATATTTTTCTACCTTAGAACTTGTTTTTTTAAATATTAGCACACACTGACGCCCTTTTGAATGCTTAATTTCCACAATTTCCCAGTTTGGGATCAATAAAGTAATTCTATTCTATTCTATTCTATTCATGTAATGTCTGTTCTTAGCTTGAGAGGTTTCTAATCTACCAGAGCGGTTTCGGTTTACTGTTTAATTGAATTGGGTGGTGAATTGATCCCGGCCCTGCTGCTGTGTTTTAAATGATTATGACGATAATGTGACTGTAACTGTCCCTGCTGCTTGCATAAAAGAGCCTTGAAACACGGAGCAAATTACCTTGCATAACACAGTGTCATGCTCTGCAGGGAGGCGCTGCCCTCCTCACTCATCAGGCAGACGCACTGAGATGTTATGTGACAGAGCTATTTGTAAAAAAATAATAATAATAATAAGATTAGAAAAAAAATGATTAACAAAAAAGGAACACAGGAAAGGATTTTAACAAAGGAAAGGAGTAAGGTTGAGTTCTTATTAATGCAGTGTATTTGTGTACTTACACAACAAATGCATTTCTATATCCTGAAGGTCACAGGACAAGATGTGCATAACATATATGTGCATGTTACTAATTACTTCATTAAAAAGAAGAGCGCTGGAGTCACAGTGTTTGAGTCAGTGCTGCTTCAGGGCCGTCACTGGAAGCATAAGCTCTCATTGTTTGCCTCGAGTCCCCGAAGTAACAAGAAGATCACTAACTTCAAAACAAAGAGAGATGGAAGTGTGCGGCTGAATAACACAACCTGGTCATGGTAACAGAAAAAGATAAGGTGGGAGCATCCAGTATGTTTAGGCTGTCTTATAGCTCTTAAGAAGAAGTCAAATATAACAGCTCTGAGCAAATGAACAAGCTGGCAGGCCTAAATAACTGAACGCACAGAGTAGATCTACAAGGTTAAGAGGTCATCTTTAGATAGTGAAGTCAGCGTCTCTGTGGATGGATGGTACATTACTTTAGTTAAGGACAGGTTGTTCAAGACCTTGTGACCTCTGATCCTTAAGAAGATGCAAAGTCAACTTACAATCAATACAATCAGTTTTTAAAATCAGATGTGTGCACTTTAAGCCAGAAAAAAACAATTTATTTAGTTTAATTAATGTCTGTCTGTCGTTTGTAAGCTGTAAGTGTTTAACAATTTGTATTTTTGTTTTGGACTTCCCAGCCACCGTATAAAACTGTTCGACGGTCCTTCAATAAGGAACGAGCGTCAGCGCTTTCAGCAAACCCTCACTAAGCCTTCTACTCTTTACGTGACAAGAGTAATGGAATTAAAAAGACACAAAAGAGCACATAAGCATAAACACAGAAAAGATAGATGTTTGTTTCATGTTTCAAACAGAACGACCCTAATCGCTCCATAACCTTAATCACATCTAGAATTGTCTCTATGACAAGGGTCTCCTAAATTTAACCAAGCAGTCATCAGATCAGAAGCTTTCCTGAAGCATTACCCAATCACTTTTTATCCTTAACCGGATGAAAGCTGACTCATGATGTCACATTTATAAATATGTGTATTTTTTTTCTACTTCTACTTCTTCAACCTGATCGGGATCATTCTGAACGGGGATTCAAACTCCGCTGTCGACATTGACTCTCATTGAAATGATCCAATTAATATGTGCATATTTATGCATCAAGTTTTTATTCAGAAAAATAAATATTTTGAAACACTTGCACTACTAAGCTGTTTTTAGTCTGTTACGTCTTTGGGCTTTGTCAGGTATTCTCGTGTGCCTGTTTGTGTGAAATGTAAAGCTCCAGTGAGGAGTTTTTAGCTGGTTATGGATAAACACTGAAATTAAGAATGATGCCTCCTCCATATGACCTACAAACGCAAACAAGACCAAGAGCGACAAGGTTGACAATTTTGAAATAATAATTTTTAAGCTTGTGACCACTGTCAGCGGGGTAGTGTGAGGCAGAGTGACAGAGCCTTTGTTTATGTTTACCACAGTTAAGGGAATGATATGACTGACTGCTAAAAGAAAGCAGGAAGAGATTTGTGCTCTTTCATGTGCAAGGCAAGATGACCAAGGAGACTGGCTGTGCTGTACCACTTTGTCCACAGGGGGTGCTAAAATCGATGTAAACTGAAAGTTCCTCACAGAAGCACAGGAGCTTTAAGTTTGGTACACTACAAGCTTTTTTTTTTGCATGATGGTAATATTTGAGGGTTTTTGTCATATTTCCTCTGTCCTATGTTTATGCACAAAATAATTAAAGGTAAAAACAACATAATTAGTATCACTCGCTAAATCTGTACTGAGCTCTCCTACACACTGAAAGTACAGCACAGAAACATCCACAGCTTGTATTGGCTTAGAACGCCTGTTTCTGTTCTGGATCTGAAGGAGTAACGTCTGAGAAAAGTTGATAGCAGTGAGTCTCAGAGCTGCTGCTGCTTCTGCTCCGTTCACATGACCACTGAATGTTTACCTCTCCTATGCCTTCTTTATACTTAATGGAAAGTTGACTGCCTGCCTGACTCACTAAACAAAACATGAATCTGACTGTGTATTTATTAGACGTTATAATCCAGCTGGGCCTGCTGGGACTCTAACTAAATAAAATAGTACACAGTAGTGGGATCTGACTCTGTTTATCTTAAAGTTTCCGTCTGATTCTTTTCCAAAGTGTAAATATACACAACAGGACGTGCAAAGTCTCAGATTCACTCTGATAAAGTGACTCCTGTGAGGTTTATTTGATTAGAAATTTAAACTCTTGTTTTTTTTTTTGTCTGAATGGAACAGAGCCTTTAAACCAGGTCCTGAAAATTAAATTATGTGGCTCTCTACCACCCAGAGCTTTTAGTGAAGTCTGGACACTCGATTATTGTCCTAATCCTACAGTGGAGATGTGAGATCAACTCAGCTGTGTCCCATCGCCTCAGACTCTTACTATCTGTAACAACAACGCTTTATCAATATGAGAATATTCATCAAAAAAAGAAAGAGCTGATTTATATCTTTTTAAAGACAATGCTTTTGCTATTCTGTTATAAACTAGCTGTTAATAAATCCCACATAAAGAGCAAAAGCAACATTGTGCCGGTCTGTCTCTTAAGTATCCTCTTTTTTTTTTACTGCACATCTTAATTATTACAGTTGAGTCTTTACCAGGCGGGGACTCTCTGATGGGTGTTAGTTAAGCCCCATTTCCACCAAGCTTTCTGGTTTGAATACAGTTTGGTACAGTTTGATAAGGTAAACCCTAATCTTGATTCTTGCTTGCTTTCCACAGCATATCGTACTGTTGAGGGGTACGGGAAGTTTACCCTTTAGGGTCGAAACGTTACACTTCACACCCCAACATAAGAGAAGAAGAAAAGTAGGACAGTACAGATCGGTTATTTTGAAACCATTCCCAACTTTTGACAGTGGAAACACCAAAAAAGCCGTACTGTACCGAACCGTATTTCAGCAATCAAGAAATTCATTCAAACTGCCTCAGCTTTACCTCTTTAGAGCTGAGGGGGGCCGCCTCTTTCTCAATTAACCGGAAGTTAGTTGGAGTCAGCATTTTTATCAGAGGGCTTCACGGTGCCTCTTCAGAAACCAAGGAGCGATAGGACTGAGACTATGTCCATGTTTTATACAGCCTATGGTCTGTAGACTGTTTTGTCATGGACCCAGCACACATTTAGTACAGTCAGTATTTATAAAAGAATTTACTCAAAAAAGATACCGCAGAGCTGATTTTTTAAATTTTAAATAAAAGTATTTGGATGGACCGATGTTAAATACTAGTACAGGATTGATTGTCTTGTAGTATTTCCAAACTTTATATTAATGTACTGTATCTATAATTTAAGAAATGAGCTTAGTGTTGACCTCTTGTCTGATCAGCTTCAAAACTATCTCTCACTGAGACAGAAAGTGAAATGATATGTTTAACATGCAGCTCTGTGCAGAGTGGACTCAGGTCGTCACAGGGCTGTCTCCTGAATAAGGCTCTGTCACTGAGTGTCTCCTCTCCTGACCTCAAAAGGAAAGGTATTGGAGACATGTTCAGTGTGCAGACAGTTCAGTCAGGACGTGATTCCAGGAACAATGCTGGTAATAAAGCTGTTCTCTAGTGTATGCGAGAGCAAGACAAGATTTATATAAATCCTCTCTGCATGCAGGTTTTCCACTAGGACACTTTTTGTTTCAGTCTTGTGGTAACTTGTGCCACTTTAGTGTCATTTTAGTGTCTCCATCAGTATTTGTTCTACTTAATCGCCCTTTATCTCCAATAAACATTCACCTGTAAAAAGCTTCTTCAGTTTGTTTGTAATCATAGAATAAATCCCTCTTATGAAACATAAAGTCAGCAATGTTTTTTTTCATTAGTAGTGGAAATGGGGCTTTAGCAGCATGGAGATTACAAGTGAAACAGTTAAACAAACAAAGACTGGTAAGAGATTATCATCAAAAATGAATTCAATTTCACTGAATCTTAACTAAGCCTGAAATGTTATTTCTCTTTAAATTTTTATGTTCATAATACCTTTCCAAAAGAAAAAAAAGTTTTATCGAACTTTACCAAAATACCTTAGTCTCTCATACTAAGGCAAATACCTTTGCCTTAGTATGAGCACAGGCTGTGATTTGCCATGAACTTGTACTGAATAACCAGAAGGCTGTAACTGCATCCTTGAACCAAATCTGCATGTAGGAATGGGAATCTTTGGCTGTCTCATGATTCTTGTTGATTTCAATTCTTGGGGTCACGATTCAATTCAGAAGCTATTTTCAATCCAAAACGATTCTGGATCCATGGATTCAAAATCTATTTTTGAATTAGGGTACATACTTCAGGATCTACTGCAGTCATCTGTGAGACTGGCTGCATTTCTTGCTGCACTTAGCACTTAGCAGGGAGTGACTGATTAGTCAAAAGAATAATAATCGATTCTTGGAAGTTATGAATTTATTTAAAAACTCAGAAGATAAGTATCTCGATTTTACATTAATCGATTTTTTTCCCCCATACCTGCATGTTTCCTATCTTCCACTTGTGGTCTACATGAGAAAAGGGAGGCTATGAGAAGCCATATAGCTTTACAGCAGCACAGCATAAAGACAATAACACAAGTTACAGATTTGTATATCACTCACTAATACAAAACGTAGTGTAGTCTACTTTATAACAGATTTGCTGCTTTGGGTCTTAATTGAGAGATTTTGAGTGAGCCAAATCTGGCAACATAAAGATTATCCACAACATGTCTTATTCAACACAGTGACAGTGTGCCTTCACAGAGACCGGCTCCATAAAAAATGTATTTGTTGTCCACACTGCTGCAGTTCACTGGTTTTTTAGAGCATACATTTTTAAAATCCTTGTGAATCATTTCACACAAACTGACAGAGAAAGACTTTCAATGTGTTTCGCAAATTATGCGCAAATGTGTCAACGGGCTCTTACAAAAGCATGGAGACATTTTCCTTAATGATACTTAAGAGACACGATGTTATAACGCAAATTGTCTGCGTTTATTTCTCTGTGCGAATGCTGAGGGGACATTTGCACAGAGAAGCTCATTATGAGAACAATTGCATGTGTGTGTGTGTGCGTTTGTGTGGTGTGTGTATCTGCGTGTCCTTTTAAACTCTTTTACCCTCTTCGATAAACAGAATTACTGTGTAGAGACACAGTAGAGATGTAGAGTATACAATCCCACAGCAAAACACACAGCTCAAGTGATAATATCACCAGACAGATAACATTTATCACGGTGTATTGAAGCAGAAACATCATTTTTCTAAACACAAATTATTGTCAGCTTCTTTAAGATAATACTTTAATCAAAATATCAGGAGAGGCTCAATATTTTGGGGCACAAACACCGAAATAACAGCTTTCCTCTGCTGCTATAAAAAGCTGAAACAGCTCTTCACACGACCAGACCAGTGAAAATCTCCCCGAGGAGTACACAATGTCATGGAACACAGCTCTCACACACATTTCTCTCACACAGGAGGGGCTGGGGGTGGGGGGATTTGAAACCAGCCGTCTGAGGGTTGACTCTCTGCCCAAAGCGCTGCGCTGTCTCCCTGAGACGATGGGGCCTCAGTAGCTTTTCTGCCTCAGTACATACATGTGCCATAAAAAATCAAAACGTTCCACTTCAAGCTTTGTTGGCTCCTCAGCAGTGTGGAACGTGCACTGTGTGTTTATGTCAGCTTATCATAACAACCTGAAGTGATTTTCTCACAAGTCACTGACCTCTGACGACTTAAAGGATTCTTGGAGTCCGGAGAGAAGGACTGTGTTGAATGCTTCAGGTAGCTTAGTTGTTGTGTTAGCGTTACGCTAACTGGCACAAAGTACTTGAATGATTCGGTCGGATGTGTGCCAAGCGTCTGCAGCTCGCTCGTTATATATTCTGACTCTCAAGGGAATTTGTTTTCCAATTTGTTCTCAGCGTCTGCTTAATCTCCCAACATGCCAACCTGGATGAAGTGCACTGTCACACACTGTGGGCTAATGAGAATAACAATAACTGTGATATGTGAGCTTTGTTTTGCCCCAGAGCGCTGCATTCGAAGTGCAAGTTTATGAGTACGAGTTCAATATCCATACAGAAAATAACAATAACTGGGAAGTCCATGGGCTAAAACAACAGGCTGCTAACCTATTTTCTCCAGAATAATCCGAATAGCACAGCTGTCAGTGGTTATGTGTCTGCTCCCAAAGCACATGGTGGTGGAAAATAGTGCCAGGGTATGCTTCAGAAGAAGTATGATTAACTGTGTCAGTAATACTAACAATGTCATGGCTGCCATAGTATGCTTTGCAATCACCAGATAGTGAATTGGATTGTTTTTTCTTTCTATATTTACCACGATGGAGACAGACAGGACTGTTTTCTTTTTTTTAGCTTTTTACGCTAATGGTATTAAATCATGATGTTACACTATTAAAAAGGGATCGCCAATTTGAATGCATTTTATAGAACTACAACCAACCTACTCCACCTCAAGCAAGCCTGCGATATGATACTCAACTAATTTCTGTGCTAAGACCAGAGGAATATGTTTTTATAAGTCACTGTGTGTTCACATCCAACTGAATTAGTGTCGCTTTAAGTTTCTTTTCTCTGCTGCCGAGGTGTGTTAAGTGTCTCAAGAACATAATGAAAGGGGACTCTGAGATCAGATACTGAGATTTTCAGTAACAATGTGGAGAGTTACAGTATTTACAGCCGCTTCTTTGACCTCAAGTCACCACCACAGATCCAGAGAGAGAGAGAGAGACATCATTTAAAACAAACCTTCAGCAGGTATAATCTGTGCGGCGCTTGGCTCAAGTGACATGGAGTCAAGCCATTCCAGGCCAACACTTTCATTTTGCGCCCACTGTGGCCTGAAGGATGAACAATCGGTATTGCCAAATGTGTGTACAACAAACAAACGTGTTTATTAAAGCGGGTGATAATGGTATGGCAAAAATCCATCTTGGGCAGAACGTACATTAATACCGGTTAATGGCTCGCCCCTACCGTACTCTTTGTGTCACTATTTAAAGAGCCCTCAGTTTTATCCACCAACGTATGAGCTATTGGCAACAGTGGTAACGATAAACTTCACTTTGAGCCAGACCAGACACATTGGTGTACAGCCATCGGTCTTAATTTGGATAGTGGAGAGAGAGACAGCAAACAGCTGATAATAAATATTCATAGAAGCAAAATAAGTCATGTTTTTTTAATGTACATACGTATAATGGCGGCTAAAGCTGCACGTTTTGCACAGTGTTCCAGAAAAAAAAGTTCAGTGAGGTTCAGGTGTTTAACTGAAGCCATCTGCGGCGGCGCTCTCACTGTCAACACTCAACTTTGAAATTAATTGGGAGACTGATAGTGCCACTATGCTTCATCAGAAGTGCTTTTTGGATGGCAAACAGCCTCTAAAAATATCCATCCCGTGACACCTTTTTGATGTCCAACAATTTCTGTGACTTTGAAACATTTAAATCCCACTCGCTGCGATTGGCCAGCTGTGAGGAGGTTAGAAAGTCAGCAAAGTTTTAAATTCTGTTTGAAGCCGTCTTTTTTTCATTTGTTACAGAACAACTTTTCAGTTTCATGTTAGTGCAACACTTGGAATGTCTTCAAGGAAAGTCGTTGTTGGCTTTATTTCCATATAAAAAGTTGAAGTATGAATTATAAGCTAAGATGTAGATCTTATTTGGTTGTGCAAGGTTTTTTCTTTTCCAGCTAAACACAATGCGAGTGTTAATACTGTATTATTATCCCCCTCATCAATCTATGCACACTGCTTAATGTAACTACTGTAAAAACTCTTCCTCATTTTAAATGAATCATCTGCTACATAATTAAAATGCATTATCATGTTCAACTTAGCATTACTGCACTATTCCCCACAGCACTATTATATTATTTAGCCCTATATATATATTTAGTCTTTTTGCTTATATTATGTTTATATTTAATGTTGTACTTTTTGCACATTGAGAGCACAGTTACTGAAGACAAATTCCTTGGGTGTGTAAGCTTACATGGCCAATCAAGCTGATTCTGATTCTGAAGAGTCTGGAGGTTGGGATGGCAAACGGGCATGAAGAGTATTTAAGTTTTATTTATTTGGCTGAAGTTCACAGAGCTGCAATTAATGTCTGCCTGTTTATTCATCTTAGTCCCAATCTACCCTAATCTTAAAGTAATTTAGTTGCCCTCATGTATCATAATTATAGTGTATTGGCTTTAAAAAATCTTCAGTACATTATCCATGCCATAATATCCATGGCTGGTTATTGAATACATGAAAAGTTGATGTACCAAAATCATTTCCAAAAGTTCTTGTCTGTTGAAATTATTGCAGTGATTGCATAAGTGGCATAAATCATAATAGATAAACAACTCTTATATTGTATGGGATCGTGGGTAAACTGCAGATTTTCATTCCCATCATTGTTTTGAAGAATGTCTTCTTGAGGATATTCAACTCCGTCGAGTCCTCATACATTATGTCCATCCATTCCTGTAAACTGCAGATTACTTAATGGATACAAACTAAGAATAGAGCCCATTACTGTAAAAAAAGAAAAAAATACTGTATCAGAGCTGCAGCATTTCTTTTTCCTCCCATCTTTGGTCAAATTTGACTGTGAAAGCCCATTAGTAATCTTATACTTTTGTTTTGACCACCTAACACCACAGAGTGAGGCTTTGAACTCCTTCTTTGGTGCTGTAACAAAAAGACATCACCTAAAACACGTTTACGCTCGCCTGCCAGGAAACCTCACACCAATCATTGCAACAATAAAAAGTCTTAGAGATGTTTAGGGTCTTTGGTTACTGAGCTCTGAATCACCCATCACAAATAAAGTCTAAATGTATTTTAATGTACTCTAGCTCCAGAAAGCAAAGATACAACAAACTGCAGACGTCATGAATACTGTTATTCTCTATGAAAACTCATCCACAGGCTTTTAGCCTTACAGAACAGTACACAGTAACAACCACATGACCCACGTTTTTTTTTTTTTTTTTAATTAGTTCAAATGCTGTGACATTTGGGTGTCTCTTTCATAGTGTTGATGACCTCTGAAGATCCCAGACTCATGGTCGTGTCCAAGGTTCGCCGAGGGGTTGCCCCCCTCTCCTCTCTCATTTGATTGGCAACTTTTAAACTATGATTGACAATCAGTTCTTGTGTTTGATTGGACTTACTGTGTTCTGTTGCAACAGGCTGTTAGTGGTTTGAGGCATTTTAATGTAGCAAATCTGACTTATTTGTACGATATTCTGTGACTTTTGGAGACATCGTGAGTCCTTAAAGGATTAAGCTCAGAAGATTGACAGAGCTGAGTTTGCCAAATAAGAAACACAACTGAACAACAGAGAAATGATACATACTGTGCATAAAATAAGCCAATTACACACAATTTCCTGACAATACTGGAAAGTTCATACAGGATTTATAAGTAATGCTTTAATGCTACCAATCCTATCGACACCTCAATGCTGATGCAGGAAACCTGGTCAATCCAGTTCTCCAAGTAGGTTGAAATAAGAGCTAAAGGATGGATGGTGCAGGAGTTGCAGATCCTGTGTGACCCTGTCTGGGGAAGTGAACATTCAGTTTGAGCGGGGGTGGAGGCTGATGCTCTCCTTTCCTGTCTGTCTGTTCCCACCATATGGGACGCCTGAGGCAGTGTTTACCTCTCCAAGGTGACATGAGGAGAGTTAAATATTTATATACTGGATGGTCACTCGGGAATAGCTAAAAGTTAGAGAAAGCTAAATGTCTGATTAAGAATCTGAACATTCATTGTTTTTAAGCAAATGTGTTGCTAACGACATATCGTTGCTAAAAACCACAAACCTTAACACTGACTGTAAAGAATAGATGAGAATAAACTAAATTAAAATGAGATGTATTTACAACTATTTACTATTAAGTATAAATGAGATGAAGTGAAATGACGCTTCGGAGCAGCTGATATGTCCAAGTGGCATTGCTCATGCAGTAATGAATCAGTAACAATACAGACAATAAAGATTACAGCCTTACTTTCATTGATGTTAAGCACCTAAAATGTTACCTAACATTGGGTCTTTACCAATCCAGACCAATTAGCAAAAATGTGCACAGTGTCATCATGCCTAATGAGGAGGAACTTATTGTTTTCGCTGCAATGAGATCTCTGCAGAGGATTAAAGCGTTGCTATTATGAACTTTTACCGTGAGCTCTGCTTGTACTGCACGATTCACCATCCTCAGACAGCGCCGATTTTCCTCTGGTGTGCATTTGAACTTCCAAACTCTCAGGGTGAGACGTCTAAATGCTCTCATAAAAAGACTATCGTCATATCACTGTGTTCAATGTTGTAAAAAAGTATTAACACAGGAGCCTGACAAATCCTTTTAATTTCCCTGCTTCCAGATGGATCAGTAACCAAAAGACCACAGATAGTGAAAAACTTACAGCTAACATTAGCATCTCCATGTATGCTTTATAGGAATAGTGTACAAGCCTAGCTAATGGTATGTTAGCTGACATGCTTAATGACTAACATACTATTTGTCAGACTTCATTTCTAGCCATGGAGTGGTTTTAATGGTACACTAGCTGTTGTATTACATTATCAAATATATTGTTTGAAGTTGATATAGGCTAAATTTTATTTGGGATTTTCAGTTTAATCACTTCACTTAAAGAGTGCATACACTGTCAAAATGCTAATAAACTTAAAGTACAACATGTTGCATGTTTTTGCAGACCCTTGAGTCTGCATGACTTTTATGTTTCCAGTGTTTTCCAGAATAGATGCATTCAGTACTTGCTATGAAAGACTATTAAGGTTCCTAATTATGACAAAAAAAGGAGGGTGAGCAGCAGCAGCAGCAGCAGCAGGCGGAGCAGTTAGGGGTTCATGTATGCTTTGATAAGATCCATTACTCCATTTAATTGCATCAGTCATTAAGTCAGGTGCCAGCATTAGCTACAAGACATGTCATACGATCTAGCTTTACAATGAGGCATCGAGCCGAGTCGGACAGCTCAGCCGAACGTTGATGTGCAGTTATGTCTCCATGTAGAAAGCTTGTGTCAGAGGACCACACACACACACAGCTCTCTTTGAGAGAATGTTGATGGGTTCATTGTGAGTTATGAAGCAGCCACACTTCTTCTCATGAGGGTTTGAGACGGTGTCTATCATAAATGTCCTTCTTTATTTTTACACTTAAAGTTAGGTCAAAACAAAAGCTTAACTTCCCCACGAAGTCAGTCTTGGACTTAACAAAGTTTTCCAAAAATACCTATCTACTCACATGTGGTTGGTTTTAATATTAAATTACTCATTAGCCGTTCATAATAGATTCCCCTTCAACATCAGACTAAGTGTAACTCTTAGCTTGTTAGCCACATTTCTGATGTGACACACAGACAACAATAAGATACATTTAGTTAACATACCCTGAGTTTGTGAAAGTTATAGTTTGACATGTAGCAAAGACACTTCATTTGGAAGATAACTTTCATAACACATTCCTGTTATGTACAAAGATGGAATGTCATATTTCTTTTTCTTTTATCTTCAGACAAATTTTGGGGTGGTATGGGGGGGCTATTATCTGTCAACAGAGCTAGCTGTTTTACCCACTTTCTAGTCTATTTGCTAGGTTAAGTGAACTTCATGCTCCATATTTGAAATTAATTAATTAAAAAAATTCTTCCCTTGGGTAATAAAACCTCTGTGATAAAGACTTCTCAAAATTAATACTAACATGGATTAAAAAACAAAAGATTTCCTTGCTGGTCTAACTGCTTAAAATGAACGTCAGCCTGGCCAACCCAACATCAAGTATCATAAATGTGTTGTTTCCATGAAATACAAATTTAATGATAGATTAAGTTTGTTAAAATTCATCATCTTAAATTTGGTCATAAGAGCAGGCTGCCAGGTTCTCACAACTTCTTTCCCTGAAATTCCAAACCGGTGTATGATCCAAGCAGTTTGCCCCCCAAATGTCCCATGTCTGAAGCTAAATCATGAGACGCCTTTGTGCATGTTTGCTCTTCGTCTATGAATATCTGAAAAACCTGGAACCTTTAGTTCCTCTTTTTCATTACTAAGCTACCCTATAGATGTAACTATTTGCATTTTTCATTACAAATGTTTGTTTGGCATAACTAATCTGTACTTATGTGACACATATATTTATTTATTTAAACTAGAAAATGATTGTGAATAAACTCTGTAAGTTTTTAAAACCTCCCCCGAACATTATCTAAGTAATTAAAAGTAAGCAAGTAATACAGCTCCCTTTGATTTATAGCCTACAACATGTGATATCTGGTCCCATTGTCAAAATCAAAATATTTTTGTAAGCTGACACCGATCTTTATCATGTTCATGTCCTCTCATTTAATCCAATGTTTTTCCATATTGTCTTCCTTTCTCTGAGTAAACTGATCCCGATGTGTTCCAGTTTAAGTATGCTCCCTCTTTGCCAGCACATGTCAGTTTAGGACAGCATCTGCTCCCTGAGAGCAGCTGAGCAGGGGAAAGAGCGTGTATGCATATATCAGTGGAATCAGGTGTCAGAGGCAGGTGCCTCGGCTGCACGGGCTGCAAATAAAGAGCAAATACATCTGTTTGAATTAGAAACTATGAGGACGGAGAAGTAGAGAGAGAGGAGGGCAGATAGTCAGATCTGCATGGAAAATAAATGTGAGTGAGCAGAGGATCAAGATAGCAAGACAAGCTGCAGCTATTTTTAAACAGAGCATTTAACTGAATAAAACATTACCCAGCTGCAGTCCAAATGACAGAAATCACAAGGCAAGCGTGAAATACCCATGTCAAATTAAAGCATACTTGTTACAACACATGTATTTTGTTTTTTAATGACACAGAGCTGGAATATTTCCCATAAGATTTCTCTAATATTGGACCGCAGAGACCCTTCTCGAATGTGTCGGGTTTAACAACCACAAAATGATGTTGATGTTCCCAAGCATCCACAGTCTGTTCGCAGTCACGCGCAGCCAAAAACAAAAAAAAAGCTGTTTTTTCAGAGAGCAAATGGATCAAAGGCAGTTAATAGTGTGTGAATTTTAGCAATGGTCTCCTGATTCACACTTGGCCCAGTTCCTAGCCTAGATGCAAAGTGTGTCTCTGCTCTCTTTCTGCTCCCCAGAAATGTATCCTCGTCATCCTCCCCACCATCCATCAGCAGTGACATCTGTGACTAATTATGCTTACTGACGTCTAGGCAGAGTGCTACACAATCATTTCTGTCTGATGTTCTCACAGCCATGTCAATAGAAATCCTCCATTACCACCAAAAGAAGTTTGTTCTTTTGATTATTTTACTGATGTTTATTGAACTCTATCAATTATATTAAAGTGGAAACTGATAACATATTACTTAATCAATTAAACTCTCATATTCAGTCCAGTTTGGTAAACTTTGCATTAATACCAGTATCATTTGGAGGGACAGAATCTTAACATTTTAACTATTTTTCCACCACTTTGAACTTTCTGTGCCGACCATTAACATCAGTCAGTTTAAGCCATCTTTTTCAGCCATCTTTTTCAAATGTTCATACATTACTTTAAGCTCTTCTGGGCTGATAATCCATTAGATATTTCAACGTTGTGTCTATTACTGTTAGCTAAAACATTTAACTGCTTATTCATAACTTTTAGTTGTTCAAAAATGATTTTCTTGTACCCTTTCTTAGAGTTTACCTAACAGATCAATCGTTCAACCTTTAGGTATTCAAGTTGCTGTCCATCGTTGAAGTGTTCAATAAATTAGCATTTTATGTTACACACATTCTGCATTATGTTTGAGGAAAGTAACTGGAAGCTGAAACATTATGTTTTTTTTATACTTTAATGAAGCTAATACGTCTGTTCCTGTATTGCGGTTTTAGCTAACATTCGTTTATTATGTTAGCTTACAACTTTAACTGTTTATTCATAGCAACCATATTGGCTAATCTGCTACTGCTTCTACGAGATGTTTTCCTGTCTTTTTAAACATTTATCCATCGACGTCACTCTTAGCTAACTCTTTAAACTGCTACTTTAATCTGTTTGCTGTGGTTTTGGTTCCTTCTGCCACCTGATCATTTAGCCATTCTTTTTGATGGATTTTAAAAATTACTTTAAGCTAACTAAAAACATTTAATGTCAAAAAGCACAACTGATTGTCATGAACTATTTTTAGATAAAACCACATTTTTAATTAGTTTATCTTTAACAAGTAGGCCTAGGCTACTTTTGCTTGCTTAAGCTAGCATTATTGTTTAGCTTTGGGGTATGCTTTTAACAACAGATTAAATGAAATAGTTCACCTCTGTGTTGCTAATTTGACTAAATTTGTGGATTATACATTCAGGTAGATAAGATACAACACACTTTTTTAACATACCCCCTGGAGTATACCAGTGTCCCTCATTGGGAATGACTGTACTTATCAGGGCTAATTCTGAAGACAGTGGGCGGGAAATTGGCTCAGAAATCATGTCCTTAATCTGTCATCTCTCTTCTGTCTCAATGTGTTTTCATTGCACACAGTTAAAACAGTTTTGTACTACCATCAGAAGTTTACAGCAGGGAATTAACATGTGGTCCCTTAGAGGTTATTATCATTATAGTATGTTTTTGCTTTCTCTTAGTCTTCCTTCTATGCCCTCGTAGGCAGATAGCCTAAATTGAGCATGTGAAACAGAAACCTGGTATTTGAGTTGACCTCCTAAAAGCCTGGAAAGAAATCCCAATACAGAAATCCTACATTAGACATGACTACAAACTCTCAATCTGTTTCCTGCTTCCCTGTTTTTTTCCCTATTTCCCCTGTCCAGTCCTCCCCCCTCCCTCCCCCAGCTCCTAATTTCTGTACAGTGTTGTGTACTATGTTTCCATAAGTCCATATCAACTGTGTATCAGGTACATAAATCACTTGATTTATTTAATTAACAAACCCACCCAGAGAACTCACACTGCCCGGAATGCCTTGCTTACTGACCTCATGGAAAACTGCGGCCTGCCAAGGTTTTCCTCTCATATCCCCTAAAAAGGAACCCGAGAAGTACTTTTGGAAATAGACCCTGATAGGAGGTTGTTTTTTTAACAGTGAAAGCAAAGCATAAGACTTGGATGGTTGGATAAACACAGACAGATTTTGAGTTCTTGAGCCTTAAACATGACTTGACAATAAAAGGCTTTTTACTACCACACAGGTATATTCAGCTCGAGTCAAAGCTCTCTGATCTAACTGCTGGTCGCTTCGGTCTGCAGGCTTGTGATGCTTCAGTGTTTGGGCATCAGCTGTGAGCTGGGCGACAGCACATGCTCCCAGGCCAGATTTGGAGCCCACACATGGGGTAACCGAGTTAAAGTGAACCCAGACAGACGCTTTGCCAATGTGCTGTTTCATCTTGCGTTACATCAGATTGATTGTGATGAATACATCACGTTTCCCCCACTTCTTGCCCTCTCTTTGGTTCTGACTGGACAGGCTTGTTTTTCACTCTCGGACCAAGTAATAAGAAAGTTTGATTAAAGAGATTATTCCTTCTATTTTGCACTCTGCTGACAGCAACGGCAGAGTAATGTCACATTAATGTATTCATGGTATAACAAAGCTATCCCTAAATATAATAACGAGTCAGTATTTGTATGTCGTGATATTTTATGTCTGATGTCATCTTAGTCAAATAAATGTGACTTTTTATGTAGCGCTTTAGCCCAAAAGAACCAACATGATGTCTGTAATTCCTTTACACGGACACTTACACACATTGATTACAGTGAGCTCGAAGATTGTGGCCGAATCATCAGAACAATCAACTTTCTGTGTCTTGTTCAGCAAAACGCGTGTAAAATGAAGTTGAGCTCCAAATCTGAAAGTACTTGTAAACAGGAGAGAGTTGTTAGCTGATATGAAGCAGTCCAGCCTGAGTGAAGGAATAAATTAAGTCATCAAAAGAAGTATTAAACATCAATACTACACTTGTATACTTGTCATGAGGAGCTGCTGAATGAACCGTCAATCCTGCAAGAAGTGGAAAAACTATTTCTGCTTGTATGCTGAATGTTCTTCTATAAACAACATATGATCCAATTTACAAGATATTAACTTTAACCGTGCTGTTTGGTGAAACTACTCTATTTGGTTGCAATTAACTTGAACTTTTCGTTCAGACGTTTTGACCCGTGAGAGCTGCTGTCACCAAGTCATACATTTTTAACTGTGTCCTAATCTGACACCCTAACATGCAGGGTAGATTCATTACTTTGTGTCTTCTGAAATTAGCTCATCCCATGAAAAAAACAACCTTAAACCATTTATGAATAACGGTCTTAGATATCTTCCTAAGTCACAAACCAAGGCCACAGCAGACATGTTGCAACTTTTTAGTGTTATGTGAATCATTCATAGCAGTTTTAAAAAGCTTTGAAAAACAAACTGATGCATCATTTATGTTACATCTAAAAGTCTGACACGTTTACATTTAAAGCTGAAGCTAGAAAGGTCCGTTTTTGAGCTGTGTAGGTTATCTTGAAACAAATTAAATGGATTAACTGAGGGTACGATAATATTTTGCAAATCCTTGCTGCACCTCTAAGTCAGTACCACTGCCTGTATATTAAAATACAAAGCACTTCTCTGCCTCCATCCATTGTCCTTAATTGAAGCTAAAGTATCCCCGTGATGGGCGCTGACATATCGAGTTGGTGACTTCATTTTCAGCCAAGACATGCACAGAAGGGATCGACTGGTTGAACTTCAGAAGTGATGGCACACCCTGTCTGCTAACTGCAGCACACATTAAACTTACCGATAAAACATGGAGCCATCTGAAAGATGCAGTCCACAGCACAACAGATGCTTGTGTCATTTTGAAGCAGACACACACAGTTATGGACAGTTTAAATGTATTGTTATTATCTATTTTGTTTTTCTCACCTTTGTTATTTCTGCTCCATTTTTGTATATCAAATAACTAATTAAAACAAAACTACTCAGAGAGATGAACACTTACACAAAAATTATGTTGATAGATATCATCATGAAAGAATCCAGGTTTAAGAAAAATGTATTTGACATGTATTTTAATGTTAGAGTTTGAACCATGTCCACCAATCTGAAACACTGAGGAGGCGGGGTTTGTGACCTATACTACAGCCAGTCAGCAGGGGGCGCTCTAAAGAGTCTGGCTTCACTCCCTGTCCTAGACAGCCGCTATTGGTTTTTCTGTCCGTTTTAATATAATCCCCATCTTCTTGATTCAGTACTGCGCACATTGCCTTTAAATATAGATATTCAAACTATAATAATAATACCAATATAATACTCCTTAAAATGATAAACTCCTTAAAATATTTGCTTTCAAACGTAGCTTTGACCCACATGAGCCTTGTGGGTCAAAGCTACGCAGAGTATTTGAGGGATGTGGAAAGCAGAGCTGTGTGTGAGTGATTGAATAAACAATCACAGGGTCGTCTGGAGTTTTAGGTATCTGTGAAGGAGAAATGATCGGGCTCCTTGGGGCCACGCTTTCAAAAGAGATGAGAGAAAATTTGTGGGAAATACAAGATAATAGTGGATTATTTTACTTAAACTCTTTGGGTGCAATCCATTGAAATGCCTGATGCCTTAAAGTGGAGAAGAGTTGCAGTTTGTCGGGTCATGGTGTCCTCGGTCGGACGCAGCTGGGAGATGAGAGTGAGCTGTGACGAAGGAATTCTGGGAAGAGGATTGGGCTGCTGCTCAGACGGCCTGTACAGAACACACGACATGATCAGTGTTTATTTGTACAGTGATACTGAGCATTCTTGTCCTGTACAGTGTATTCAGGATGGCGTAAACGCAGATAAGAATGACGTCATGCCACCTGTACGAGGACAAACTAGGCTGACCATATAGGGCTGAATATGGTGATTGTGTGCGACACTTCTGAGCACACACGGACGTTGCTGGAAGAATTTGTTTACTGACCAGTGATACACGCTTACAGTAATGACCTCTTAATAAGGAAACACTTTTTCTTTTTATTTAATTTACTAGTCTTCAAAGGGAGTTTACACCTAGGGAAATTAATTGTGCTTGATATAAGGAATGATGGTTTTGCAGAACCGAACATTATCCTTACAGTTCAGTAAGTCTAATGCTAGTCCTTTTAAAGCAGAACAGCAAACACTGTGAATTATTCCTAAAGTGATTAACCACATGAGACGTTTTTCTTTCATTAAACCTCTCTAATTATTTAAAGACAACACAATCCAGCCGGCTACTGTTTACACCGTTACCTCTCAGAGCAGAGTGAAACCCCGCACCACACACACACTAGTTAGTGTAGTATACAGTGTAGCTCTGGCTTGTCTCCAGGGTGCAGCGACGTCTAAGGATGATATCAGTCACTACTGAAGCCTGCAGAGAGAGCCAGCAGCCAGAGTTTCTGTTACCACAATGCATACCAAGAGGTTTTCTCTCCCGAGACCTCAAAGAGTCTGTGGAGCCTTCTTGTTGGATGAACTGTATGTGAATACAAAATGTTACGTTTCACAACATGATTTGTAATCCCATCGCGGTTGAGGAACAGTGGGACTAAACTGGTCCCTAAATTGACCTTCTTGGTCTTATATTTTTATGTTTTAAATACTTGAGTCCTTTTTGTTGGGATAGGGTTAGGCACATTGGTTTCAACAGCTTCTCCTATTTACGAAGTGCTGATATATTATCTCCTGATAAATGGCCTCTCCTCTCCAAGGTGAGTCGATGTGCCTGATGAGTAGGCTGTGCTTCTTTTCTTGTTGGTGAGAACAAATGGTTCCTGGTAATCAATGAAAATTTAATTGAGTAACAGAGAACCAGAGCCCTTACAGGCACATTGTGCCAGACTTTCATGTATTTTTAAAGCAGTCTTTATCTCTGCTTAATGAGTAATTAGTGCTGTAACTCCAGAGTGGGTACCTGAGTAACCACCATTCATTATTTCTTCTCATGCAAAACAAGAACTGGATGGCACCAAAAATAAAGAGTTAACCCCTGGATCTGGTTGGTTTGGTGTTATGCCTCCATGCCTTTGTTACCAATGAGTGTTTTCTGTGGTCTTTCCATCCTGTTCATATGAACATGATATCTTAAGACTGTCTACATTATTTCTTTAAGCATCCACTTGGACTCTTAAATATACTCATTTAAACGTGGAGGTCAAAGGTCACTGTGACCTCACCAAACATGATTTTAGCCAATACTCAAGAGTTTGTATGATAAAAACCACAACACTTCACACAACACAAAAGGCTCAGTCCTTTATGTTTTTCTTTTAAAAATGTGTAGGGCAGTTACATTTGAGTCTTAAAGGACATGGATACAATAATATATATTTACCAGTTGGTGTAAGCACATGACAACATTAAGCTAACTTTGTTAACTTTAGTTCTGGATCTTGACTATGTGCTTGAAATGGGGCTAAACCGAACATTTCAGGAGATGTTCCCTGCAGGCCAAATTAGATCGATAGTCCAAAAAAGATAGGAAAAGATAGGAACTGTTGGAAACTAGTCCAATATGATTTCATATATATAGTGCATAAAATGAAATGATGTTACTGTTAAAAAGCCATAACCAATGTTGCACCCTGAACTAGCTCAGATGCTGCATGAAGCATCAATGATATGATTTGATATACTGCAGATTAGCAGTATTAATAGAACTAATTTAGAAAATCTGTGTGTGTTAACAAGTCTTCACACTAATTAAAGCGGTACACTCATAAAAAATACATGGGAGGATTCTCAAATGTGTTCGAAGAATCAAAATTGTATCTTTGAATTAAAACATAATGGCAGCTGCTAAAAGAGTGACAGCTTTTAAAGATATCATTTGGGAATACTTTGCCCTTCTCTGAAGTGATTTATTTTAATGCATTTAAACCAGGACCATTAGCCTTTTGCTAGAGGTTTAAGATTAGATGACTGGCTGTGAATTAGGATTCCCTAAAGAGAGGCAGCATTGAGGAGGGAATGAGATTCAGAGCATATTGCACCTGTGTTCTGTTGACATTTCTAAGCCTCTCCTGCTTGTTTGTTTTCCCTTGTAAGACTTTCAAAGGCTTTAATTGGCCTGCAGTCTTATATAAATGTCACTTTTTAAATGATAATCAAAGGAATAAGATTATGAGTTAATTGGCCTCGGGTTTTTGAAAAGTCTGTTACTCCTTCTATATGTTGCAACATTTCTTACACAAATAGAGGTACTGGGCTGATTTAAGAGGGAGTTATTGTTTGCTAGGGAAAAACCTGATAGGCTATAATTTCCCTGATGTCTCCCCATTTTTTTATCTGACTCGCCATAAAATATGTGCAAATACACATGACTGCATGTGTTCAATATTTATGCTTCAGCTGCAGGCAGCAAGTACAAGAGCCGAGGATTTTCAGATGTAAATGAAACCGCTTTGTTTCACCTTTCAGAGCAGAAAGGTTGCACTTTTCCTCTGCTGAGAGCTACAGAGTAACAGAGGTGTCTGGTGGACATGGTGGCTTTGGCCTGTGTGCCTGAACAAGCCGTCCATAGAGGCATCATCTCTCATGATAACTTTGTCACTTTTGTCAGGCTGGGGGAGGAGAGGGGAGGAGGATGAGCTTGTCATGCGAGCCTCTCCACTCTCTCAGACAGCGGCGGGACTGCTGGCCTTGTCGCCTCGGGCTCCTGCGTCTGCTGGTGACGAGCGTAGCTGTCACTCCAGTTGTCCCGTTGTCTCAATAAGCAGCTCTCTGCGGCTAACAGATCCTGACAGGCCGGCAGATCAGCGTCTGTGCTCACCTGAAAAGACTGTACTGCTCTTACTGTACTCAAGGGTAAAATAAGTGCTGTAAGCCTTTTATTTGTAACATTTAGCCAATATCTTAAAAAAAAAAAAAAAAAAAAATCGTACAAGACTGAAGTGAATGGTATTTAGGATTTTAAGTTTTTTTGATGCTTGATGAGAACTTGATGAACAAATATTTGTTGAAATAGCCGAAAGAAATTAACATACATACAAGATACTGAGCCATAATTTGAGACAGATTTAGTTGCTAAAATGTATATTGGTTGAAATGTAATAAATGAACATAACCCTTTGAACTATTAAGCTTAGGGTAGTGGTCATAGTTTTAAACAATACTAAATCACTTTACATACAATCATAAGTTGCTTAACACAAAATGCACAGGACAATAATGTGAATGTTAATGTAGCTATATAATGCATTTAATGCAAGCTAGCTAACGCTAATGTGGAAAAAAGCTAGCCAAAAGTAACGGAGGATCACCAAGTAGCAAAGACGTACTGTTCACATTAAAGGTGCACTATGTAGATTTGGTAGTGGAATTTGAAAGTTGGAGAAGTGAAAGAATTTTCTGCTATATTTCCTGAACTAAATACACAAACTTAACAGTTACAGTTTCACTGTTACGGGCCCCCCACCATAACTTCTCGTGTAGCATTTTATCTTCAGTGTTACAAGGAACACATTTTCCTCTGAGGACAGTTTGTGTATAGAGTTATGAACATATACCACAAAATCTGTACATTTCTCTAACTTTCACATTTGTCTACCAAAACTCCACAGTGCACCTTTAAGCTAACAACATATTGGTAAAATAAGTTTTAGCTTAACAGTTGTAATAGCTACCTTATTAGGTAATAACAGATGGCACAGTTAAATGTTTATGATGGCTAGAATTAGCTAGAGTAAACTTGTTAGCTAAAAGTAACAGAGGAAACTTAATTATAGCTTAACACACTGAGTAATCATTTTCAAACAGTTAGCTACTGGTAGCTTTCATAGGGCTGTACTTCAGTCCACTGAAGTTAAAATACCTTCAAAGTAATGACAGAGCTTAACTGTAAATGAATACTTGGAAAAATTGTGTTGAAATCAAACCTCAAGTAAACAAAATCTGGCTGTAATAGATAGAAGCAGTGGATAAACAGGTGAATGAGATAGCTAACATTTTTGAAAAACCATTGTTACCGAATAATAAATGTAACATCGTTTGAGCGATATCTACCGCACAACACCTTTCAAATTAAAAGCATTAGATGGACAAGTTGTTTAAATGTTAAGATTCAGCCATTCCAGGGTGTTGATGTATCAACGGAATTCAAAAAATATAAAGAAAAATAACATAGTTATAAGGCTTATTTATAAAAACACTTATCAAAACCTACATTACAAATGTAAAACTGCCAACAATAGAATAGACAACAAAAAAAAATAAACAGAAAGGCGTAGAGAATACAAAAAGGAACATCCTAAAACAATGGTTCGATTAAAAAGATAAAATATATAAAACACCATGGATCAAAAATACAAACAACAGGAAGGCCTTTTCAATAAAAGTAAGTCTTCAGAAGTGATGCAGCAACCGAGTTTCTCAGGCAGGTTGTTCCTCAGCCGAGGGGCCTGGACAGCAAATGGTTGGAAAAATGTGACATCCATCCATTTTAAAATCGAAGTTTTGGTGGCACATCTGCAGATACAAGGCCATCTTTAAAGTCATCCATCAGCTAGAGAATGAGTCATATTGGTGAAAGGGGATGTAATAAATCAACTTGTGATCAGAACAGAGTCCTCTTCAGTCATCTCGTTGTCATCACATAACAATATGAGACTACAAACAGGCAATGATGCTAAGAAGCAATATGTGTCTCTGCTTGGCACCAGGTCAGGTTTTTCCATGCGCAAGGAGATACATCAACTTTAATGGCTCTCATTTTGGCAACACATTTGGGAAAGCTTTAAACAGATTTGGCATCAGACAGACAGATGGCTCTATGGCACGGATCAGAGTGACAATAAAACCAGAGCCCTTAGAATTAAATCAACTCTCACAGTAATTAAATTCAAACTGTTGGTCAACCTTTTCCATTTGCTGATGTCTTTGTTATTACGCACGTCGACTTCCTGCTCCTGTGTGCAACAGGTCCACATGAAGGGGAAATAAATTGTAGGTGGTGATGATGCGAGTGCACTCTATCCTTTGGGACAGTAGGAGGGGAAAGATAATGTCAGGAAATAAGAGGTTGATCAAATCCGTCCTGGAATTTATGAGTTCTTCATTGTGAGTGCATAGTGGGTAATTCTGCCTTTCCTAGGATTGGTTGTTGGAGGGGACTTTGTAGTATTCTTCAGAGGACTCACTGGTTTGCACACACCCCCCCCCCCTTCAGAGTTTCACTATTGTGCTGAAGGGTTTTTCAATCTGAAGACTCAAAGGATTGCCGGGTAAAGATGGATTTAATTACACTGGGAAAATACATTTTACGTAAAAAATTTATGTTTATTTGATCTGGATACAAAATAGAGGACTAATATGGTACAAATGAACCTATTAGCTGGAGCCACTCTGCAGGGTGCAATAGTCGATGAATTATTCAAGCTGTGGCTCCTATACCTGACATCAACACTTGGTCATTCCCACTACCACACTGCTTTGCATTCTCATCTTCAATTGTCGCTGTGAGATGAAGAGTCTTTGAATGTATCTGAAGTGCTGCTAAGCGAATACAAATCATTTCTAGCCGTCTTGCCAAGGTTGGACTATCGTTCCCAGCCTCCGGCCTTCTATTCTCGGGTCCCTGTCCTATGCTCTGTAGATTTAATTAGTTCCTCGTCAGTAACCCTGCTACTTATTCTCTTTTCTCCTCAGGATATGGCCATGCAGCCCCCAGCACAGATGGAGGGAAGGTGTTCTGCATGCTCTACGCCCTCCTGGGCATCCCTCTCACTTTGGTCATGTTCCAGAGCGTGGGTGAGCGAATCAACACCATTGTAAGGTACCTGCTCCACCGCCTGAAGAAGTGCCTTGGTATGAGGCATACTGAGGTCTCCATGGTCAACATGGTGATCATTGGCTTCATATCCTGCATGAGCACACTGTGTGTAGGAGCCCTGGCCTTCTCGCACTTTGAGGGATGGAGCTTCTTTCACGCTTACTACTACTGCTTCATTACACTCACCACCATCGGCTTTGGGGATTACGTAGCTCTGCAGAAGGAACATGCGCTGCAGACCAAGCCAGATTATGTGGCCTTCAGCTTCATCTACATCCTTACCGGCCTGGCTGTGATCGGAGCCTTCCTCAACTTAGCAGTACTGAGGTTCATGACCATGAATGCAGAGGACGAGAAAAGGGATGCAGAGCAGAGGGCTCTCCTCTCCCATAACGGTCAGGCGGTGAGACACATCCATTGCTCAATGGATCCAGCCTCCTCCTCCTCCACACCATCTGGGTGTGGCGGAGGAAGCGGAGTTGGAGGCAGTGGTGGAGGGGCGGCAAGTAGGGGTCTGCGTAACGTTTACGCTGAAGTTCTACACTTTCAATCCATGTGCTCCTGTCTGTGGTACAAGAGTAGAGAGAAGTTGCAGTACTCTATACCCATGATCATCCCACGTGACCTCTCAAACTCCGATACCTACATGGAGCAGGGGGAGGCGTATTCCAATCCCTTCCACTCTAATGGCTGTGTGTGCAGCCTGCAGCGCCACTCGGGCATCAGCTCTGTTTCCACTGGTCTACACAGCATCAACACCTACAGGAGACTCAATAAACGCCGAAGCTCCATCTAAACTTAGTAGACTTCATGCTCCGAGGTGAACACATCTCCTGGCCCAAAGAGAGGCCAGATTCCTGATGTTTGCATCATTCTGGCAATGAAGAACCTGCAGGATCCAGCCATGTTTTTAACTGCCGATAGCTAAGCACAAACCGTTGACGACCAACATCATTACTGGCATTTCTGAGAAATAATGCTCATGGTTGCTTAAGTGGAAGCATTTTTTTTCACAAACTATGAAACTGTTGCTATTAAGAACATGGTGAAAAAAACACAAGTGAAGCTCTGTACGTCTCTGAATTCAAATATTAAACATCTTAGTATTGAATTCAGTAAATTACTTGGTCAAATGACGAATAAAAAAAAGGGACAAAATACACTGTGATACATGTTTATAAGATAGATTGGGGTTGTATTAACTGTATATAAATCCCTTCACAGAAATATTTTATTGAATATTCTTTAATACACTTTCCTTTCCTGAAGGGATCTTTGGTTGTAAGTATTATACACACTTCAGAGAAATATAAATGTGTATATATTTGGACACTTCACTTGTTGGTGATATGGAGGAAAAGCTTATTTTTTCAGTGAAAGTTTTCATAAAAGTTCTCACCGTCTGTTCCTTTGTTTCTGTAACTGATGTTCCGGTTCAAGCCAATGTTTCTGATCTGTTTCATCTTTTGTCCTTAAATGAAAGTCATATTGACTGATTGTTTTCATTGATGGTGACAGAGCAGATTTTGCCCAAATGTGTTTTTGAAGGATGCAACACTTTTTAACAGTTGTTGGGATCGACATTGTGGCAGTGTCTCGAACCACTACGACTCCCTCTCAGCCCTTTCATACCTCACTGTTGTACAATGAATTTGTTTCCCATGGTTTCTTTACTACATGCTTTATTTACTATACTTACTTGTCGCATAGAGATTATATAAGAGGTAGATGTAGCCCCCAGACTTCACCCATTGGTTGGTGGGATATTATTTTAAAGCCCAGTTTGGCATTTTGGCTATCATCATCTTGTTTCTTGTCGCCAGAAGTTTTCATTCTTAAGAGCGGCAAGGAGTTAGCAAAGGCAAGGCTGTAAACTAATCTATAGTAAGTAGTAAGATTCTAGGTGGTAATCACATACATTTGTTTAACGTATGCTAGGTCATCTGATACACTACATTATCAGCAAATTCTAGATCTAGATTGCATCTCAAAATTACAGTAAATGTGTGTTAATTGGATAAAAAAAATGTTGCCATAGCTTTAGCTTTAACTCTAGGGCCGGATCCACAAAATGATTGTGCTGCTTTTGCAGGCGCTAAACCTCTGCAAATGAGAGAAAAAGACAGCATGGGATGAACAGAGCATAGGAAAAGGGTATAATGCATGCTAAAACGGATCAAATTTCATGGTGCTATTAGAAGACGCAATCCATTCCTAGTGGATTTGGCCCTATGTAATAACCAATAAACAAAAGGACTCATTAGAGTGTTTGACAACCATTTTCACTGTTGTTGGCTGTGCTAGTAATATTTCAATCGCAAGGTAACCACAGGAGCATATCCTGCGTTTTCACATTTTATTTGTAGGTAGACAACAACATATTGAAAGTAATGATTTTGACCATACACTCATTAGAATAAAGTTATTATGGTTATAAATTGGGGGAGAAGAAGGGTCATTTTCTTATTGACTGCCATAAAAGTAGACATAATTTATAACCAGCAGATTAGCCTCCTGCTGGCCATTAGTAATAATGCAGGCTCTAGGAACTTTCAAATTGGTTTCACTTTAAGAGACCAGGCTACGTCCATTTCTTTTATACAGTCTATTGCTGCTGGTTTTAAGTTTAAAAAGAGCACAAGTATACCCTCATAGCTTAACTCAGGTGTGAGAGCTCACCATGGTAGAGATTCATATCTTACTCACTGCTGCACCTTAGAAAACTGTTGTATATGCTTTAGGACACTGGAATTCAGTGAACTTTTGTTTCATTTTTAGTTATTTACTCCATGGAATCACATTTGGTTATGTTTTGTAAATTATAAGCCCTGCATAATTATTTCTTGCGTTATCAGTCTGACATGTTTGTCTACATATAAATGTTATATATTGAGAATAATTGCAGTAAACCTAACAAAGAAATGGCCTCAGAATTTGCACCACATGCACTTAGTGGGCTTTGCTGCTGCCCCAAACACACTTGATTCAGCCAACTGAGGTCTTCATGCAGTTTTATCAATTGTTTAAGACCTTTTGAAGGAGTTTTCTTACACAGACTTCATTTTATTTATTGATCATTTTTGTAGGTTTACTTTACAATGTCTAAACATTTAAGTAATTCAAAATGAATTAAAAACACATTTAAATATTTTTGTTTTCCACTGGAAGGTTCTTATTAGCTGCAATATGTCTGTTAACATTGATTAGCATCTCTGATGAACTAAAGGAGCGACTGCAGTCGACTGTGTGTGGCTATACATCTACCATATGTTTTCTCTTTCATCATAATAAAATGTCGTTTTAAACATCAGATCATTAGTTTGACTTCTCATTTGAGTGTTTCTTTTTGCACAGCCAGAAAACATGAATTCATCAGGGGACACCAAACATAATTAGCATTAGGTCTTTTCCCAGTTATACAATACAAACGTTTAATCATCTGTAATTAATGGTGTATGTATTATAGTATGTCTGTTCTTTAGTGAAAACATCCTGCACAGAATATGTATTAGATGCTGATAAATGATGAAAAATCTGCTCACAGTTTATGATGAATTTGGACCATATTATTATCATAAATAGAGCTACATGAGTCACCAGGTTTAGCTTGTTCCATGTAAACACAAAGCCCTGGATAAGGTCAAAACGAGGATAACTCCAAACCAGCCTGCATGTAAACATTTACTGAGAGGAGCGTTTCAACATGATGAAGATAGTGCACACGGTCGAGCGGTTGAGTACAATATATAGTAGAAAAGACTGCTGATTGTGGTGAATGAATGGCATTCAACACATTCGATGTTCAGTGTTGTTTAGATTGCAGATAAAGACAACGCACTCAGCCTTTTGTACCACCAGGGAATAAAGACACGTCAACAATCACAAGCATTTCAGAACAAACATTTATCATGAAAGCGAGGACTCAGGGGAATTCATCAGGACAAAACAACCAATCACAAACCAGATTCAGAATATTTTCTATCTCTACACTACAATGTAAGGGCGCTCCAGTGCAGACATGCGTTATATAAACTGGATTATGATTACACTTTCCAACAAACTTGGATGGATATTTGTTAATTTGAACAGTCACGTCGTTCAGTAAATTTGCTCAATTTGTGTAAATTAAGTAAAAGTCATTATTTTACTTCATTTAAAGTCATTACTTTACTTACTCAGCTGAGATTTGTTATACAATTTTTCTTTTTGATTTGGGTTTTCAGCTTGTGAGGAGGTGTCATCAAAGCAGAATGAAAATTAAACTAAACCTGCAGTTCCTTGAGTGTCCACTTGAGGCTGGCTGCAAAATTCATACAATCTTGTAAAAATGCCAATTTTTACAAAAGAAATTAACAAGTTAACATCCAGATTACAAAACGGTCTGAGTAGCTAATTTCTACTCATCTGTTTTGGTGATATTATTATTCATGGTAAGGGGCATGGCTGATCTGACTGATGGACGGGTGCGTTCCACCCGGCTCCAGCTCTTTGCCTGTTGCTAGGTTGACCGAAGGTTAGTTTGAAACAGCATTTCCAATACAGTGATGTCACTGTGACTACGTCCATGTTTATAGAGTCTATGGTGTCATCGCTGCTGTCCTCATGGTTAACTTTAAAGCTAGGCCTTTACTGCTTTACATAATCAAAAATATAATAAGGTGACTCTTTCGTCATCCCTTTTAGGATATTTGTTATATAACTGTCACAGTCACACCTGTATAGCTGCAAACGATCTCTTTTTCTCTGCTTTAAAGGGGGACATTCCTCACCATCTTGCCTGAACCCTATTTAGATGCTTTTTTAAACAGTTTATCACATTCTTCAGTAACGAACTGGATGGTTATTTTCCTTTAATTTACCCATTTAACGATGCTACAACCCAAGCTAGTTGTGAGTGGCTATGATACTATGATAAGAAAACATCAAGGGCCCTCAATAATTACAATAACCAACTTCAGGTGCTGACTAGAGAGGGATGAAGACATAATTAAGACACATTAATCCTTTATTCGACTAATCATGCACATGACTATCATACCTTTGTTTCTTGGACTTAGAGTCTCTTATAACTTTGGTCTTGTTTTAATGTCATTATTACTTAATATTGTCAAAAAACTTCCTCAGTATTTTTGGCCCTTTTTCTATTTTCTTTTTACAGTGCATCCTCCTTCTTGTCTACCATATCATAAATCCAATCTATAATAACCCCATCATGCAGATGAGCACCTGTTGTATGTTTTATTTTAATCCCAATGTACACATTTGGTTTTAACTTGAGCCACTCCTCCTTTCCCATATTTCCAACAGCAAAGTAAAAACATCCTGTACTCTGTGTCCTCAGTAGAAGCTTTAGAACTGATCATCAGTGTTTTTATGTCAGTTATTTGTAAACTATTGAAGTCTTTAAGTTCTTTACTATTAAGCAAAGTGTTTACATGCCATTGAAATACATACAAATTGTCATTCTCAGTAATGTTAAAAAAAAAACACTGATGCACACATCAATCATAACAGTTGAAATGACAGAGAATTGCATGGACCTTTGAGTTTACAGGCAGATCCAAATAACATCTGACAGGCTGCAGTTCTTCATGCTTGAATGGCGTAGCTTTACACAATGTACTGAGGAAAAATTCAATCTGAAGTGATGCTTCAATGAAATATTTTTGCTGTGCTTTTGACTTTTCAAAACTGGGAAAGGTTCATGTCAAATTAGTTGTAATTGAATCTGAATATATTTGCAAAATTTGCAGGAAAAAGTTATTTGACTGACAAATGAGTGGAAGTAAAAAAACAAAACAAGAACCGATAAAAACAAGTGTTGTGTAGTTTCTATTATTCAGGGTAGTTATTGCAAAGGGAATGAGGGACTTTTTGTGGATGTTTGAGTCTAGGTATCGGAATCTATATCGTAAAGGAAAATGATGAGAACATCTGTTGCTTATAATCAGCTGCTTCAAATAAGCCTCCAGACAAGGATGTAATGATACCTCTTGATACAACATTTTTTACCGTCCATTTTATCTGTTTTCATTATCTTTTGGATCTGAATCGATGTGTGGTTTGGGTAATGTTGTAACCTTCGATCTCCATGTCGTTCATTATTGTCTTTCGATATAGCAGGTTTATATCCAAAGAGGAAGCAAAGTTACCTTAGCTAAAGATAGTACAAAAAATTCTAGAAATAGTACAAAAAAAACTGTTTTTCAAAATAAAATAATGGAACTTCACAGGAATTATAAAAAATGTGATTCATTGCGATAAACTACTGAGATTCAGCGATTAATCACCTCTAAAACGTTATCGTTTGACAGCCCTATTCATTCAGATATCGACTTCATTTTCATTTCTTTTTGAAAATTAGAACATTATAGAAAACGTGTTGAAACCGTCTCATGATACACATCGTATTGTTAACAAACAGCTATTTCTGTCATCACCAGTCCAGGAAAATAACGTTACCTGTTCTTGTTAAATTTGAACGGAGAGTGAGCCAGGCACCGATTTTAAGATAAAAAGCAACCAAGTGTTTGTGACACAAGAGGATTCAAAGTGGGCAAACCACAGAAGTCACCCAGCGCTTTTCTGAAAAGTTGAAATAATTCAACTGAAAAGGGCGTCGGGCGCAGCGCTTTTTGAAAAGGCGTCCGCTTTTTAAAAAGGCGTCATTCTTTTTCATTTTCCCATAGGCTCGTATGTAAAAAAGGCGCTAGCAGTTGAAAAAAGAAGTCAAGTGTGAACACGGCCTGAGAACGCAGCCGGTGGGTGTTGATGGATGAGGATGCACGGACCCGTAACAGACCGGAGCGGACACACAATGCACACATTATCTGGTGGAGGTTTGCTGTTGTTGGGCGCAGGTAACTAGGGACGTAGGTTACTACTCATCCTGATTGGTCAGCTGTCAGAAAGGCGCTTGACGTCACCCAGCGCTTTTCTGACAAGTTGAAATAATTCAACTGAAAAAGGCGTCGGGCGCAGCACTTTTTTGAAAAGGCGTCATACTTTTTCATTTTTTCATAGGCTTGTATGTAAAAAAGGCGCTGGCAGTTGAAAAAAGTGTGAAGTGTGAACACGGCTTTAGAAGACCTTTTTTAAATGTACTTATGTCAGAGTATTCATGAACGTGTTACATTAATTTTTTTACTTTAGTGGAAAGAAAACATTCTCAAAGACACAATCACCTCCTCCACCTTTTCCTTCGTACTTTCCCTGTCACTATTTTGTCTCCTGAGATTGGCAACCTGTTGAATACGCTGTCATAATTCCTCAAAATAATCTCTGTATGAGTCCTTTTCAGAGCCAATGGAGCATATTCACAGGGATAAATGAAAGTGAAGAAGGATGTCTGTGGTTATTTAGTGTGTGATGGATTTTCAAATCCTCCCAGAGCCTTCACCTCTGACTGTCCAGTATTCAGTTCTTCTCACATCTAACTCCAATTGAATCGCATTAAGCCAACTCATTTTTCACAGGAAACTGAAATCCGCCTGTCTGCCAGGGCCTTTATCTCACGAGCTGAGAATGCCATTAATGGCCTGCTTCACTCTGTTGTTAATCACATAGAGAGGAAATGTCTGTTCCTGTGCTGGTAACCATCTCTCTTGAGAAAAGCAACACTACATTACCAACTAACAGGTCCAATTGCAATCTTTCTGTCCTATTTTTATTATAAAAGGATTTGAGTAATAATCTAAAAGAAGATGCTTTACATGCTGTAAAACTGAGTGTGTCAGTGATAATAGCCAAAAAATGATAGAGTATAGCACACTTAAGACAAATTCTATTAAAGTGATAACACATTGACCTCCAATATTTATTTGACACATGTATCACACAGACAGCCTGGGCTCCACATTTGAGATTGACTGTAATATGATTATTATAACTGATGTAAAGAGAAAAAGGCATCAAACAGTGAGGCTGGGGATGTTCTCATCTTATATGATGGTCTGACATTAGTTGTGTTACATAACTGTGACCTCCGGCTGTGCTGCCGCTGACTCTCGTACAGTACCCCCCACACGCCCCCACCCCCAACCCTCCCATCTCCTCTGTAATCATTCTGCTTGCATGGCTTTAGACATGAAGCCCAGCTTTGTGGCCAAACAAGCTGTTGGCACTTGCCAAGATGTTCCTCTGATCGGTTGTTGCCATCAGCTGAGAAGAGAACAAACGGGAACACCATCCAGAACATGGAGAGCAGAATCAGACCAGGGGCCATTGCTCTGATCTCCAGTCATCACTGATGTGCTGAAGCAGAGTTTTAAGATGGGGGTTGAAGAAACGTAGCACTTCACATTATAATGCAGGAAAATGTGTTTCTGAAGGAACTGTGACATGAATGTGTAGAAATGGGATTAGTAGATATACTGATGGTCACTTTGCATAGCAGCCTCTGCATCAGTGTGTGTATATGTAATATATGTAAAAGCACTTTGAGTAGTCAGAAGACTAGAAAAGCGCTATAAAAGCTTAAGTCCATTTACCATTTTTGGAAGAGAAACATCTGGGCTGTTCATTTCAAAGCTAATCTAGCTTTCACAGCTTTTTCTTTAGAATTATTTAATAACCTTGGACCACCGCAACTCAATAAACCACCAACACCGATGTATGTCTCTTAACAGACATCTAGTGAATACAGCAAACAGTCCCCTCCTAGACGCTGTTACTCAACATCAGCTGTATCTGGCTTCACAACTTGCAAGTCGGACTGTAACAACAGCAACACATGGAAAGGAAGTCTTCACCAGAAGTACTTTATCACTAAATGTTAGCTACACAGGAAGCCCTGAAAAGTTGGCTGTCTCTCCCAAACGTTATACTTTAATGTTGCCAAACATTAGCAGATGGGTTCTGAGATGACCCACGCTGTGAAAAAGATCAAGATCCAATATTGACTTCATGTCCCACTATGTGAGAAATGTGTCTAAGGCTATTCGTCCATGCTACAGCCATGAAAAGACAACATTCAAAATCCGTCACAAAGAAGTGTCATCGAAAAATCTTCAAGATTTCCCTGAACATGTTCTGTCACGGAGTGGTGACTTATACTGCTCAGAATTACAGAAAAGATTGAGGTTATTAGTTGAACCCTGTTTCTAAGCAAATTGGGTTGAAAAACGATTTATACTAAAACTCATTGAGCTAAAAGAATGTAATTAAACCAGCCAAAAAAATAAATTTCACTGGCTGCATTGCTTTTCTAGATGAGAAAAATAAACAGTTAAATCAGCTCCTGTTATATCCAAAGCCTTGTCAGTGGAGCTGAGCCTCATTTCTACGATGAACGTTATTTTCTGTTTGTGGCAAGCTGAAGTGTCATTGGGCCATCCTTGAAAGCCTTGACAAAAAAAGAAATCAAAGCAGCTGCAAATTATCCAAATTTCTTAAAAGACTACAAATGGTCTACTCAACCGGGAACAACCCATTAAACTGTTAGAGGAGTGTGTGTGTGTGTATGTGTGTGTGTGTGCTGCTGCTTTCCCTCTTTGTCTTTTGTCCCTGTTAAACTTGTTTATTCATACTGAATTGTGCTGTTTGTTTTCATCTGTAAATATGCTGCTTCTGATGTCTCGGCCAAATATGACATCCTTTGTCTCAACATAAAAACTCCTGGGGCAGAAAAGCTGATTAATTCAAGGGGAAGAAATGGATGTAAATCAGTCGCGTGGACCCCCATGTGACATTTTAGCTGACTCAAGTCTCTGGTGCTTCATCATCGGCAAATCTGTTTGAAGTCATAACTAATACATGACTAATGGGGAGGTTTTCCAGGTTGATTTGATTGAGCGACACTGCAGAGGGACAATCAAGAGATTCATCTAACATCAAATAACATAGTGTTAACACAAGCTACAGTCAATTTAACCAAACTCAACCCAACACCTGAAGCCGCTCATACAATATCTCCATTTAGGAGGTAAGGCAGATTTCAAGTGGTTAGATATCTTTTACATCCTCAAATGTCTTTCTGTTCCGCTTTAAGTCGGTGTTTAAAACAGAAGAAAGGAAATACAGATTTATTTTAGGAACAAAACACTCAGAATTTTCAAGATCAAAAAACTACCAAACCGCTCTGAGCTACGAGATGCCATCTGGCCAACGTAAAGGTTTATATCCCGGTAGTAAAATAGATATAAAACATTATGGCAGGAGCCATTAAATGGTGCTACAGCCTTGGCTAGTGGAAGGCAGCTGTGTTATAGCTCAGACACAACATCTGAGCGGTACTATGTGACTGCATGAATACAAACATTAAAAATTAGTTTTACCTACTGGTACCAAGACAACATGGAGCGTTTAGTCGGCTTATCCCACAGATCCCTAATTTCAACTATTATTGGTGTAAAGAGGAGGGTTGCAGATTGGCATGTTTGCAAGAGAATAAGTTTTAACTTGTCTTGTTGTGCGACTTCGCTCTTATTGTAAAGAAAATTGATTTTTCAACTCAAAACCTTCTTACAACGCTCCTTTAGAAGCTCTGTCCCAGAAAACATTCATCAAGGATAAATGTGACAGAGAACTGACTCCAACAACTTTCTCATAACAAGCAACATGTACAAATCTGGAGCACCCGTATGCTGCCTGATTGTAGGTTAGCATCAGTAGGGTAAAGACTTTCTGTCACGATTACGGTGTAGCTCTATTCCTCTTGGGCGAGGATGTGGTTGAGGGAGAGTAGCATGCAGAGACCGAGGGGGGTTAGCACTTCAGGATAACCTGTTGCTCACTCAGCCACTTTATTTCCTTCCAATTTACAGTCAAGGCTCGTTTCTATTTTTTCAGCATACTCACGAAACAGACAGAATGGTGAGGACATATCTGCTGCATTTGACAAAATGTGTGTCAGATAAGAATTGCAAAAACAAAATTTGAGACATATAATGCTCTTCCTCTACTTATTCAGTCTTTCTCATATGTCACGGTGAATCGAGCTCAAAACTCAACAAAGCACCACCCTCTGTTACAAGAGACAGAGCTTTAGGGAGACTGTCATATGACAAAAAAAAAGATCATTGTGTGTCATTCTTTGACATTTGTCTACCTATAAAGAAGATAAGAACAGATCCAGGTAAAGAGAGTAAAAGCATGCATGTGGAGGACACTGTAGTATTGATGCATATTGTAAGAGAACAAACAGTCCGACAATTGGGGCAACAAATAACAAGAACACATGCACACAAAGCTGCTGTGTGTTGTGGATGATTTTATAGCTTGGCGGCCCGAGGTTGGTTTTAAATGATTGAAATTGCTATCACATCCAAGACTTCATGGAACAATTTCAATGGTGCCCTTTCATCTAGAAAGAAGCGCTGAGAGTCCTGGAAATGTTTCTGACTTCAGCATGGATTAGCATCAAATCTGTAGAGCTGCCCCGGTGTCACTTGTGATTAGGTGTCCTCCAAGAAGATCTGCAAGAAAATTTGCAACGCCCTCTGTAGCCTGCACACCCCGGCCACGTCGAGAAGCTCCTCGACGGTTAGATAATCAGCAAAGATATGAGCAGAAGTGATTGTTGGGAAATCCAAACCTTTGTAGGTTCATTACCAAAAGAATGGATAATACAATGGACAGGTAGTAATGATTGAAATACTGCTAATAATCATCTTTAAACTGTTCTCCATATCCTTATAATCATACCTGACAATATAAAGATAGGATGATTATAGGACCAAGAACAGAACCAATTCAAAGAGACGGGGTACTAATGTAATAAAGGATCTGCTAATGAAGCATAATCATATTCATATGAGCATTTACCATTCCATGAATCGTTGTTATTTAGCTTCTTCTTCTCAATACATGTGGCACATGACATTTCGTAACTCGTAAAGAAAAATACTTTGTAATTAACGTCCATGGTCAAATCTTAACTAACAGGAATACATTTCTGAATTAAAAAAACAAAAATAGAAACACTTTTAAAATTCATTCAGCCGCTCCTCTGACATGAAAAAGGGAAAAACTATTATTGCTGAATTCATGTTCCTCGATTCCAGCAAAATGGGAAACCTCATGTTCAGACCAGAGGCTCAGGTTTATTTCTAAGAGCTGAAGTTGGAACTGGAGTGGATTTGTCTAAATGTATTCCTGTTAGTTAAGGTTTTCCTTCCAGGTCAGGCAAACAGGAATTTTTAATGTCTGATTGAGCTGTCTATCTTCTGACTGATTTCTATACTAAAAATAGTGAGTAATAATGGAATGAAAATAGCTGTAGTCGATTGCTCTTAATTGATAATTCCTCCCTCTGATGCACATTACAGGGCTATCTATTCAAACAGAGGAGAATCTACTCGCTATTTATTACATTAGAACTTTTTTTAAATTTCTGTCGGGTGCTTTGCTAGTGATGAACCATTGATAAATAAAAGAGAGAGGAATTTCTATCTCATTTTAGAAAAACTCTTTTGAGAACAGAGGTAAGAGCCGACTCAAATTTGTTACAGAGCCTTTGGTTGGTTGAAAATTCGGATCACAGCCTGTGATTGGTCAATAGATTCAACTCAAGGCACAAGGAGGTGGCTGAGTGGATGCAGAACAGTTTTCAACATGAATACTAACAACAAGTAGACATTGAGTATTGGATTTATAATTATAGATTGAGAGTAAACTCTAAACTGTAGTTAGAGGCTGGATTAGAAGCTCATGAAAGAGAGAAAATCACACCAGAGCTTTAAGGCGGCACAGCTGTCTGCCTCAACGAAAAGAGATCCAAAGTTTTTCTCAATCGTTTTGGCTCCTTTTTCAAAACAGTCCTGACATTCTCTAGACTGTAAGTACAATTGTCAAAACAGTTTAATGGTACTTCAAAACTCTATTGCATGTTTGCAAAAGGTAGTAAGTCACCCAAAACTATTCAACTTCTTTTCAAAATCCAATTTTTGTGTCAGTTTATTGGACACTGCCACCAGTTAAGGTTAAAAAGTTGTTTTGTCATCGCTTGAGCCGTACTGGTCAAAATCTTTATTCCTTCATTATTCTTTATAATTATTTTGTCACCAAGTCAGTCAACCCTGGAAAAGTTTCTTGTATAAAAATCTCCACTTCTTCAACATTTTTGACACTGACTGTTTACTGTACTATACAATCTTTTTTCGACTTGCTGTATAATATTTATTCTGTATCAGACTGAGATTTTTCAGCATGAGATAAAAGTTTCCATGGAAATATCCATACTCTAGAATTCAGCAGTACACATAAAGATGGGTACATCTATGCAGTACTTCTGTTTGTGTAACAATGTGTTACATGTACTGTTATTGACCTTCTGTCTTTTATGTGAAGTCATATCCAGACAATTTGCCAGAAAATTACACTCGTGTGTTTCCTAGTTCATTAGTGTCAGTTGGGAGCTCATTTGGCAATTTAGCAGACACCACATTCATCCCATGTCATGGATATTTATTGAATACATGTTCCCTGACCGGTTTTGATAACCAAATGGAACATTTTGATTGCTAGGATGAAAGAAAGTTTAGAAGTTGTGAAGAGTTTGACATTTTCACAGAGAATTGTACTTACTCTTGTGCACACATGTACCAAAACAATGCAATTTGTTTCTAATTCTAATCTGTTGTTATTAACAAGTAATAGTTAAGAGATTTGAAATTGATGATTAAAAAAAATAAAAATTCTTATTTGATAATTCTGCCAATTTGAATGAAAAAACCTTTAATGACTCAGGAAATCATATCCTTCAATGATTATACAACATGCAGACTTAAGGGAATACATAGTTTAAATATGAAACATGTGAGTTTGGGGACATAAATGTGCCGGTTGCAGGACAAACGAGTTGGTTGGTCAAATTTAAGGAGAAGTTGCGTTGGTGGCCTAATTTGCGGGGTTGCAAAAAAGGTGAGGGGATTGGTAGAAAATGCGTGAATTTGCACAATCACATCATCCTAACGTAATGGAAGGACTGATTCATCCATGTCTTTATGGACCTAGCTTTGTGCAGAGGAGCAAACTCCCAAGGGCCTTACCTAAACCTAACCTTTGCAGCGAAGTCAGGGTCCCAGCAGGCTAAATCTCCTGCCTCGATAGTGAGTGTGATTCACCACTCCAAACTTCCACTACCACTTCTGTAAATCCTGTCTCAGCTTGGACAAATCTAGTGTCCTGTTGAAACGTGCTTTACACCACTCAAGCAGACACTCTGCATTGTGCATGGCCATGGGAGGCTTGCGTGCAGCTGCTCGGCCATGGAAACCAATTTGATGATCTTTTTGCACACAGTTTGTGTGCTGGTGCTGCTTCCAGAGGCAGTTTGAAACTCTGAAGTGAGTGACGCAACAGATGATGGCCGATTTTACGCACTACAGAACTTGTTGACCCCACTCTGAGAGTTTGTGTGGTCTACACTGGTCAGGACTGAGCTGGTGTTGATGCTAGGCTCATTCACTACGCAATAAGAGCGACTACAGACTAAAGGGCCTGACGTAGTAGGGCTGAACTTTCACAAAGTGGCTGCTTAAAATGTAACACCCTATGAACGTGCATTTATAATAGCCGTTGAGCTTTTTATGATTCATTCTGAATACTTAATGTTTGTCAGGGGCTCAGAAAGAGAGACAGGAAAACATGAATGGATGGATGGATGGACAGTTTCATGAAGAAAGAGAGAAATATGAAGATTGATGGATGTAAGAATTCAAATGTGGATGAATGGAGGAAGAGAGAAATACTGAGGTTGATGGATGGATGGATGGATGGATTGATGGGTGGATCAATAGCTATCCAGGGTTGTGTGATATGTTAAGGGTCACACAAGTGTTGATTGAGTGTACTACACTTCAGAGTCCTTACTATAAATATCAAGAGGGCTGAATGAAAAATGACCAAAGAAAGAAAGGCCAGCAGGTGATCATTTGAAGAAGGATTTTCTCTTCGCAACAATAATTTCATTTTTATCCTCCACTACTCAAACTCTCATTGGAAAGCTTCTTAGTCATTTATGTTCACGTGCGTTCGATGGCCACTCGAGGCCACGCAGGGACTTAAGAGAGCACCAGTTCCAGCTACGAGCACACTGAGCCACACTGGAGAGCGGTTGCATAACCGATGACAGCCCTCAGCGGCTGATGCATAATCACGACAACCATCCTGGTGTGCTGATGATACAGTAAATAATAGTTAGAGAGGACACGAGTGGATAGGGAAGACAGAGGGTCACAGGTCAGACGTGTGTGCGCCACAGGTTTTGTCATTTCAAAATGCACAACGTATCAAAGCGTTTTATTAAAAGTCTGCAAAGAAACAATCAAAATTGTTGTGTGAGAGATAAGTCATCATTTAAAGGAGCTGTGATCCATCATTGTTTGACAATAAAACGCTGCACTAACGAGTCCTAAAACCTAGAGCGGAAAATTAGCATTTTAGGACTTCCGATTGGTCCTCCAGTCTATGGGATTTTTAAATGAGTTTTCGCTTAGATGCCCGAAATAAGGTCTGTGGTAAACACAAACTTAAGAGATTGTGAATTTTGAAGCTGTTTTATGTGTAACAAAATGCGGTTGCTAACAACTAGCTAACTAGGACTTAAGAGTTTGTCGGTAACATTAAACGTCAACTCGCCGAACATGGAAACCAAAGTGCTGGTTGGAAACTTTGTGGTGATGACGTTAAAGTCAGTCGACGATGGTGTAGGTACTCTAAGGCTGTCAAACAACCGATTGCATTTCACAAATTATGAAAGTAGTGTTCATTTCTGACGATTATCTTGATGAACAGAACGTTTCATGAACTTCATTTCAGCACAGAGCTTATTTACAGAACCGTGGAAAAACCCAGAGCTTTTTTGTCGATGGAACTGGCGCATTGCTTACTTCCGGGTTGGCATACAAAAAGACGTCTTCCCTGCGGCACTCTTTAAAACATCACTAAAATCAGACCATTCCATTTTCTGGAGCTGAACAGATTTACTGTCCAGCTTGTAACATTGATCTCACACCTTCACAAAAATAAATGTTCCACCGTTACCAAATATGGTTTCTGACCTCACATGTGTTGCTACAACCATCTGTGTCATGACATGGTGACAAATATGTCATATTATTTAAATGTAAGACTTCACTTGCTCTTATGTCACCAATGATTTACCCAATGGAAAAAGTATATCTGCCTGGAGGTCCTGATTTGTGTCTGCAGACTTCATGGTAGCTGTTAGGGTCCAGGGCCTGTTATACTGTCCAGGTATTAAAAGATCATGCAATAAATTTTCAATCCAGTATAACTGTATATAAACAATGCCAGTAAAGGTGACCCATTTATTCAACAGGGTACGCCACAGCACAGTTACAGGAACACTTATATAGCTGCTAGTGATCACACAAACCATAAAATTGACAATTAATAAACGCTGTTTTGTAGAAATGACGATACAAATATAAATTCTGTAGCTGCTTTACTCAGCAGTGAGCCTCAACCTGTCGTATCCTTAGAGGGTACTTCTTCAGTTACAAGGGCAGACTTGAATGTTTCATCACATGCTCCGCTAAAAAGATAACACACTTGTAAACTTTCTAATACATTTGTCCTATAGAAAAACAAAAGCAGCCAGATAGGATAGTTGTGTACTCATTTAATACAATAATTGTGTAGGGAAACTTGTTTGGTGTATGGAAGTTTAAATATTCTGCTATTGATGAACAGTTTTCCAATAACTGACTTATAGCAAATGAAGAGCGGTTCAAAAGGTTAGCTGTCTGAAACTTATAATGAAATATTTACCTTGAAACAGTTTAAGTGCTGATGCGTGGGACTAAAAATAGAAAAGTTGAACAATTAGGGAACTTAAGGTTCAACTGCTAGGCTAAGTTTGTAAATAAAATAGTTTGCTAAAAACAACTTTCCTAAAAATCAACAACTCAAAGAGTGAAAAGTACAGTTAGCTTAAGAAGTTATTGTTAAAAATAGTGTAAAGCTTAAAGTGAACAAACTCTGAAGATAGTTTGATAAACAGTGATGTTTTAAATAAATATATTGTTTAAAATTTGGCAGTAAAAATGTATAAAACTGTTTCCCGAAAAATGGGCTAACAGTATTATAAATAATTAAAACGGTAACGGATGAAAAGCTAAGATAATTAATACACATAAAGATATCTAGCTAATGTATGAGCAGTTTAAAGCTTAAAAACAACTGATAAGCAAACTGAAATAGTTAGCGAAAAGGACTACACTTAATTAAAGGGGCTATATGTAACTTTTTCCATGAATAAATTGTTTTTTATTGCCCATTAATAAGCGAACGGTTAACTGATGTGAAAAAGTAGATGTTCACTGTCTGTCTGTGTTGCCTGTATAAAATGTTTCCCCGGGTCGTATTTTCCGCGAAAGCTCCAGGAAGTGACATTTAATGCACGTTCTCAACATCCTCTTCACTCCGCTCCGCTAACAGAGATCAACAGTACAAACTCATCACACACTCCCGGTCTTCACCTGCACAGCCAGAGGCCGCCTTCCACACACTTCTATCCGCTCTAGGAGCTCTCAAAGGCGGACAAACAAACAAACTCATCACACTCAGCCAGTGCCTGCCTGTCGTTTGTAGGATGGAGAATGAATACAAACACACAGACTCCTTCACAGACTTGCATGTGTATGATCACTTACCTCCTATGTAAACATTATGCCGGTAACTATCCAGTGTTTCGCCTCCGATGATGATGCTCGTTTGTGTACGTACGAGAGGGAGAGCGAGCAACAGGTTACTGGTGCAGTTCACCCTTCATGAGGTATCACTAGAAACGCAGTATTTTTGAAAGCTACATATAGCCCCTTTAAGCTATTATTTATTAGTTAGGAGGTTTTTTGTTACACAAGAACTTCAGTGAACATGGGTGCTGTGTTGAAAATGTTGGAATCCAACAAGGGATTTGTTGCTACCATAAAGCTAACTTAAGTCTCTGACACTAACTTCTGTTTCTCAAAAGCCGTCATGTTTGTTAGTCAGAGCTGAAAGGTGGCACGTCATTAAAAAAAATAAACATTTTCAAAAGCCAGGATAATTGCAGCAGAATTATTATATGCCACAGTATTTCTCCCTTGTCTCCACAATTTGCTAGCTCGGGCTTTCTAGCTCCATGCCCTTGTGTTTAACAACCTGGGGGAGGGGTTACTGCCCTTTGTGATGTCATGAAGGGAAAATCTCGAAATGGCCTGTTTGAGCACACATTTTCTAAAAAGTGGAGCATGCAAAAGACAGAGAGGATGGACTTCACTCATAATTTGGGGAGTTTGTAGACAGACTAGGAACACATACAAATGTTAGAAAAAAATGGTAAAAGTGTATTTTGCACAATATGTGGCCTTTAAATGTTGTAGTTTTATAAACCATCGAATTAGTATTCATATAATCCAACTATAACACATACTAAGAATGTTTTCTGTGTATTTTATACAAAAAGATGTTTGAATAACATTAAGTTGCATTGCTCACGTTTGAAAGAGATCGAAAGCTCTTTTGAATGGTATGAATTTGACTAATTTTGCGATATCGAGTATGTAACTGTCTGTCGTACATCACAACATGTTTACTATAATAAGAAAAGAGCAAAATGTTGTAGACATGAAATCAGTCATGAGTGCTTAAAGGTAATCAGATTATGGTGGGGATTTAAAGCCTCAGTGAATGACTTTACTGATTACATTTGTCAGCAGGTGATCTTTTTCGTTGAACAGTCTTCGCCCTGCACAGTGCAGATGTACATGTTGCATAACAGCACAAAGTCACGGGGTCACACTCATAGCTGTGTGAAGTGTACTCACAGGTGAGCATTGCTGAGCAGTGGTCATGAATAATTGTGGGTTTGGATCCGTTTTGATTGTTGGGCAGAGATGCAGAAAGGTGGACGCTTTTTCACACAAAGCTCTTCAAACAAGCTGTGAGCCGCCTCGCTCTCTTCAGCTGTCACAGACATTTGACATTTCAGTGGCCAAGGATGAGCTGCGTGTACATAAAGTGCTCCCTCGTCACCTTTTCCCTTCCGCAGGTCCGACTCCTCACACCACTGGAAGTTGGCTGTCAATCAAATGTTTCCGGGTCATTCAGCATGAAACGATAATGGTCCTCCTGGGCCCTCATATTTTTTTCATGGCTGCCACAGATGTTGTGACTCTTCAAGGGCACATTTTAAGAAATACAGATTAACTGTGGATTAGCACAAGCCCTACAGTACCAAGCATTAAATAAATTGATATTATAGCGTGGGGTAGCTCATTCGTATTTTACTTGAGTCTGCCAAGGACAGTTAGAGAGGGAAAAAAAACAATACATTTTTGCGATTTGACAGCTGCAAAGAAAAGTAAGATAGAGCTTCATGTCAAAGTTTTGGAGGTTGATGCATCATTAAAGGTTACATAAATAGGCCCATGTGTAAACATACAACTTAATCAAATAAGGCATGAGGAAAAGTATGATTGTGTTCATAACATGATCGTCTGTGAGACTAATACTTTTTAAATATTAATCTGAGTAACCACGGATAAGATACTCAAATTAGATTTTAGACTTAATATGAACATCAATAAATCAAATAAGACTTATTGGTAGTATCAATACTGGAGGTGTTGCAGTGCTCACTAATACTCAGTGTTTGTGGCACTATTGAATTGTTGAACTTTTTTCTTGCACTCTGTGATGGTTTTAATATGCAAGACTTTTATACAGCGCCAGTCAGAGACCTTGATAAAACATTAAATTGGACCTAATATTTCATGGTTATTATATCAATGCTTACGCTGAACCACTTCCTTTCTAACAAAAAATATAAGCATCTAGATGTGTTGTGCCATCATTTTGTCATAATGTCACCTTTGCAGTCATACGTAACATATTAATAATACAGATTGATGGATTTTTTTAAAACTTAAAAAATACGTTTTTATTGTCATTATAAAAAGTACAATTAAACCTTGAGTGGCATCTCCGCAAATCTATCCTGGTTAGTAACTCTTCAGATTTTCTCTTCATCTTCATCTCAGGGGTGGAACTAGCTGCAGCTTTAAAGTCAGATTTCCAGCCACCAGTCATTTGATGTATTTTTTGTCCTGGAAGAACTAGCTAATAACTAATAATTCAGCTTGGAATTCTAGTCCCTGCCATAACGAACTTCGTTTTTTAAACTGCAGGATGTGAAGGCTAAAATGTGAATGCTAAGAAAGATACAAAGGATAACACATTTGCCTGGCTTAAGTGAACATGCCATTTGAAACAGGATACATACAGCTTGCTAATGCTGCAGCTAATTGGGCACAATGCATCCTGGTACATGTAGGCATTGCTGGAATGGTTCAGAACTTAGCTTTATGAGCCGATACAGCTCACAGTTCACAATTATTTTCCTACCATCAACGCAATCTCTCCATTTTTAAGTCTCTCCAGTGTCCTCACCTTGTAAGTCATCCAGAACTTTAAACACTCTGATTCCCAGCAATCGTCATAACAAGTAGGCCCCAAGTTTATGAGACATGCACTTAAGAAATCTGCTGTTGTCATAAGAGAGTAAAGTTTTTCCATTAGCTTGAACAGAGTTATAATGGCTAAATGTTAAGTGTGGGGAGCCAGGAGGTTTTTACTGCTGTCTGCAGAGAGAGGAAAGACGAGACCCTCGACACGAGAGTTATCAAGAAGATCACTCCTTGATCTCATGAAGAAGAATTCTGGTTTGCACACTGCAACACCACGAGAAAGAAACTAGAGGCTTATTCTTCAGTAAAGATTCCTTTTTTATTTTAGGGTTTGAGAAAGTCAAAATTTGACCTCATGTGGGACTGTATCCTCCTGGAAAGTTGAGAGTATGTTCTTATTTTAAGCTGCATGAGGTCACAGAGGGGGGAAATAAACTGTGGTCTAACTGTAAAACCCTAAATGGTCTAACTGGTCCATGACTCCCCCTGCTGTTAAACCTGGATACATGCAGCGGTTAAAATCCCCCTAATACTTCCTTTTATTTATCTACAAGCACAGGAACAAGTTGTAATGCTTTGGGAAATAATGACAAATTAACCATGTTACAAATAATATTTTAATTTTAGCTACACAGACAAAAGCTGCAAATTTAAACAATTACCAATACATCCATTACATTAATAACTTATTTTATTTAGTGAATATAATGTGATTATGATAAGTATCTAGTCGGGTTTATGTCCTGTTCTGAGATCATCAATAATTTCTATTATGCTTTTGCCTACATCTTAAATCTGTTTAATACTGTATTTCTTCATGGATTTAAAGATCATCAACTTTCTATTTCTTGCTGACACATCTTAAGGTTACGGAAATAAATTAAATTCAAACATCTACAAGTCCATGCGAACTCGGCAAAGTCAGCCACTAATGGATATCATAAACCTGAATGGACTTATTGATGAGATTTTTACACAACTACTGATTTCAGGTCCAACAATTTACTTTGAACTTCAACACAAATAGTTCAAGTAATGTTTTGGGCTACTCTTGGTGATATTATTCTATTATTATTAATAAAATAACCCTTTATGGTTTGAAAGCATGCTGATGCAGCGGAGCCATAATGTAATGTTCTTATTTATATGATAAAATCATCATATTTTGGGACGTCATGCTAACTTCTGCTTTATTCAACTTTCATCTCTTCACTCTTGCTGTCTGGATTTATTAACTGGTGTTATGCTGCCACCTATTGGTCACGTCTATGCACGGTAAACACACACACATTACCATAATAAATTATTTACTTACTAGTTTAAAGATCTAAATGCATGTTACAAAAGTTAAAACGTCAGGATTTTATATTTCATGCAACCTAGCCTATATGAATTTAATTAGTTTGCTAACAAAAGCAATGCGGTCATTAAACGCTGCTTAGATAACAATGCAGGCTGTACCAACTTATTTCATTCCACTCAATCAACTCGATATTTAAAGTAACTTAACTATGTACACACAACTTTATTAGCTTATTAGATTTTCTACCAACCAATCAAATCGCACAAGAAGCAAAGGTCAACGTCATCATCACTTACGTCACTATGATGTAATGTGTAGGGAGTTTTTGTAAACATAAAGACAACCTGCAGATTGATTTCTACCAGTCGATTAACATATGAGTAGAGATATATTTGCAGTCTTTCTTTTTCCATTAAACCTTTATCAGCACAAAAATAATGTCTGGGATCTTATAGTCGGGCTCTGTCTTTTCCAGGAGGGGGCTTCAGAGGGGCTTTCCTCCACCACCCCTCCAGTTTTTCTCCTTCAGTTTTGACTTACATGAGGTTAAGTATATCATTATACCCCTCCAGTATCTTTTTTTTCCCTTCTTCTATTTATTATCTTCATAAGGTAAAGTATTCTTATACCCTCCACCCTCGTACCCCAGTCAGCTGTTAAATTGGCAAAGACAGGCCGGAAATTAAATTACTGAATAGAAATCCAGTTTAACCAGTTTAATTTAATGAAAAATAGACTCTGGCCTCCCCTTGACTTGTAGAACTTGTAGATCTTTTAATAACAAGGGTTTGCAAAGTGATTTGACACATGAAGAAACTTAGGCCTACATATGAACAAAGCACAACAGTGAAAAGCCAAGACAACAAAGCAACCCGAGTCAAACACCCAGCCAGCATCAACAAAACCCAAACAATAAAAGAACCCAAACAAAAAAAAAAAACAGCATCAGTAACCCAAAATTCATTAGACCCAGGCCACATGCTCAAAACTGAAACAAAGAGGAAACATAGGCCTGTAATTTAATCTTTTGTTTAAAGAAACCCAGCTATTGTAAATGTTATTTTTGGCTGATACCGAAAGACAGGGGGGGAGGGGGAGGGGAGGGAGGGTGATATTGTTTCCCCCCAGTATTACGTCTGTTATTCTTCTTTTGAGTGAGACTTTGGCGTCCCCATCCGACTTTCTCTAAACCAACAATCAGCTGGGGTGTGGGTGAAAGTCGTCGTTTCCGACAGTACGTAAACGCATCGTGTTGTTTGGCGCTGAGGTCAGCTGACTCTGAGCTGTCATGTGGCGTTTACAGGCAGACACCGGATCGTAAAGGAGACTTGTGTGAACAACAACATCTCGGTGGTCGCGTGTTGTTCCTGGGTTTTTCTTTGTCCACCTTCACACTCGTCCATCATGGCTTGGACTAAATACCAGCTGTTCCTTGCGGGACTTATGCTTACAACTGGATCCCTCAACACATTATCGGCGAAGTGAGTACATTTAATTCAATGATTGTTTTTACTGATGTCATGTGTGTGTCGTTAAAATTCACTGAAGCATGCCGCTAACAAGCTTATTATTTCGCTTTACACTCGACCTAGTTACTTTACCTTGTTTACTAATGTAGATTATTATTCGCACTTGCACATTTATCTCGTCCTAAATGTGCAGACAGGTTGCATTAGCCTATAGCTTGTTAGCTTTTTTTTTTAGCCTTAACCATTACCTTGTGTAAACATCATTATCAAGCTGGAAGTGTAATGTCAAGCTAACTTTACATTTGTCTCTCTTCAGGAAGCTGAATGAGGCTGTTGGGGGGGCAGACACGATGTTATTGACACACTGATAAGATAGCAGGCAGGAGGAAATAGTTGTTGTAATGTAATTAGTCTTAAATGGGTTTATCTCAAGTCTAATAACGACAGTTGTCACTAATATACTGACTCTGCAGCTGCATTATTTCAACAGCATGTGCCACAGGTTAGGTCAAAGCATAGTTCAGCAGTCTTTGCACATGGCAGGTAAATATAGTATCTGCTGCAAGAACTGGTCATTGTGTACGTAAGGGCCACAGTAAACTTTAAATCTGCAACGTTGTTTGGTGTTTCATTTATCAGAAAGTAAGAGAATGGGCTGCCAAATCCTCATTGAAAACATTAAACACAACTTTGAATATCTCAGAAACCTGTACAATGTAGTAAAACGTCAAATATGAGAAGCAATAGATGTTGAAAGCGTCTTTTTAATCAATGGTTTGAAGGAGTCATTCATTATCAAAGCTGATACAAATCCTGGTTGATAAGTCAAGTAAACAGTCAATTGTTTTCCTTGTTGTCTACATTTTTTGATGATCAATGACTTTTCCCTCTTCTCTGATTAGTGAAAGTTCCCCTTTGATGTTTTAAAAAAAACTTTGTTTGAAAGACCATCAGGTTCAAATCACAGAAATATTCAGTTTACAGTTAGACTTCATGTAACTGTGAAAACTAAATATTGAAAAGTGGAACTATTAAAATTGTAACAGTGTTTCCCCTAGGTTTACATTGGGGGGGGGGGGGACAAGCTGACATGCCGACACGACGACACGCTGACACAAACACTTGAAGGAGTCTTGGTGTTCATGTGTTACTTTTAATGTCAGCTGTCCTTTTCTATCAGAAAGGTATCCTTAAATGACTTGTTTCCCTGATTTCCAACTCTATCCACGATCATATCCCTACAATAAAGACACAAAGAGCCCAAAAAAAATCTTTAAAAAAAATCTTTTTACTTGACCTCCAGGGGGTGCGGGCCGCCCCCCCAAAATAATGGTAGAGGAAACACTGCGTAATAATCTTTTGTCTTTGGAGATAATGTGAAAGATTTTATTTCGTACTTCTGTCACGTTAAGAGAAGTGCGCAATTTCAGTGAAACAAGAAATGCAGCTCTTTTTTTTTTTTTTTTTACTTCTGCACTAATCTGTGTAGTCAGCTCTCTGCTGTCTGACACTTCTCTGTCCTTTTATGGGTTGAACAAATCTACAAGCTGAGTTTACATAGGGAGTGCGTGAGACAAAACAAGCTGTGTCATGTTGTTCAGAGAGCTACTTACAGGTTAAGTTTCATAACGGTCACCTGATACCAGCCCTGTCACAGCACCGCCTCACTGAGTTTTAAACAGCATGTATGCTGATAGTTGGTGTCTAAGATTTCACTCTCTTTTAATACAAATGTGCACTATATAAAGACATGTCATCTAAAACATGGTGACCACCAATAGAGCTGGTGTGAGCAATCACTAATCAATTGTTAGATTAGGTTTTAACAAGACCACTTCAAAGATGAAAGGAGCATGTTAACATCAAATATTTGTATTAACAAGAACTTAATCAGTCAACAGTTTCCATCTCGTATTGATGAGCTCAGACGTGGTCGCGTTTGAAGAAAGTGCTGTGTCGTCACCTTTGCGGACCACATTCCCTTATCATGCAGTTTAAAGAAGACAGGAGGTCACATGTTTGTCATGCTTCCTCTGACTGTCCCGACTATAAAAGTTTTGTAGACCGAAGGACTCGTTAACCTTTCATTCAGACAACTTCATCAGTTTATTTGATCTGACCTCACAGATGATTACTTTACTACTTATTAAAACAGAAGAGAGGCAGCTGGCGCAGGTGTCCTCGCGGTTAGGTTGGGCTCCATGTACAGAGGCTGTAGTCCTCAAATCAAGCGCCCTGTGGTTCCTTTCCTGCATGTCGGACCCATCCCTCTCCCTGGTTTGTAAAGGAAAACAGCCCAAAAATACGTCTTTAAAAAAATGAGAGAAGCAGAAGTGCTTCATTTGATTGCATGCAGACACATGTGAAATAATCTCAAGGGAGAAAGTGGTTTGGGGCGCCAAAAAAGGTGGCTCTAGGCCCCCCGCAGGTTTGTTTTTCAACATGTTGAAATAATAGAAATCATAAAGGGTGGATGACCTAGAACTTGAACTCAAGGGAATAATCAAAATGTTCTCTCAACAGTTCTTACTGTCCAACAACAAGTCCCCCTTTTCTCTGAATATTTGGTTGGGTAAAATAGCTGTAGCAGTAATAGAATATATGTATATAATATCATATATAATAACCCTACTGATGTCTTTTGTGTTACAGATGGGCTGACATGTTCTCAGCGAAGGGCTGCAAAGACGACCCTGAACATAAATTCTCTCATCCATTTGTGCAGGTAAAGAAATTCAAAACTGCAGGTGACTGTACTGTTTAGCGTCACTTAAACATCACAAACACATCAAACATCAATAAAGGCACCAAGTGCATCAAAGTCACAAAGAAACTCCCAACACAGTCATTTGTGGGGAGGGGGGGGGGGGGGGGGTAAAACATTTCTGAACAAAGAGATTAACTCATTTTGGCTCTCTTTATTTTTCTCTTTTTTGCTGATTTTAGCATTTTAAATTGACAATGAACATTGACTGAAAGGTCACAAATGCCTTCAGAGGAATCATCAGGGTCACTGTACCCGAAAACAACCTGACATTTATCAAGCTTTAGATGCCCACAGCCAAGTCACAAAAAATACTCGCCCTGTGTTTTTAGAGTGTTCAATCTTGTGATAATGACTTGAAATATAATAAAACAACATATAAACAGGGAATAATTGCTGTAACTAAGGGAGCGGCAGTAGCTCAGTCTGTAGGGACTTGGGTCGTGAACCGGTTCAAGTCCCGATGCGGACCAAATCTGGAAATTGTTCTAGTAGCTGGAGCACAACTTCTAACTCCTGAGCATGTCTGCCAAGGTGCCATTGAGCAAGGCACCATCCCCCCTCCCCTCTCCCCCCCCCAGCCCACTGTCTCAGGAGTGCTCGCCCCATTAACAAGATATATCTTCTTCTTAACTTACAGTTTCTATGTCATTCTGCTGTTTTTTTTTTTATATTTCACACAATACCTGTCATCATCATCCAGGGGACAACAGATGGAAATTTGTGTGCTTTCAACTTTTCCTGGAATTTTATGAACTTGAGATGATGATTTCCAAGTGGCTTGAACAAAATTTAATTTTCTGTTGAATGAAGTCAGTATCTGATTTCTCAGCTGATGTGTCCAAAGTCACAAGTAAAACATGATCTGTTTCCTCTCTCTCTCTCTCTCTCTCTCTCTCTCTCTCTCTCTATCGCTGTGTCTGTGTGTCTCTCTTGACTCTTCCCCTCCAGGCGGTGGGGATGTTTCTGGGTGAGTTGAGTTGTCTTGCCGTTTTCTACCTTTTACTTTGCCATGACAGACGTAGTCCCGAGCCAAAGATGAACCCGGGCCAGAGCTTCAACCCTCTGCTCTTCTTCCCACCTGCCATGTGTGACATGACGGCCACCTCCATTATGTATGTTGGTAAGTGACCATTACAGTTCCTCTTTCTCCCTGTGTCTCTCACTTGTTTAAAGTGCTCATAGGTTGTTGTGCAAATTGAGGAAATAATATGTTGTACGACCTGGTCTATCCTGCCCTTTTACATTAACATTATGAATTAGCGTTGATGGCTGCAAAAGCCTGTTCTTGCACTCTGTAGCTGCCACTAACTCTAAGGAGAAACAAGACACAACCTGCTACTTTCAGAAGGCCATCAAGACAATCGTCTCCTGTTACTGTCCTTTGCTTCAGTATTCGCAGAAAGGTCATGCATCAGCCAACAAGAGTTAATGTTGGAGTTGATTTTTAGCCGTTGAGAAGGGAATGATATCACTCAGTTTGGGCTTTGATTTTGAGAATACTAATTTTGCATCATGTTGCTTCAGCCTCCCACATCCATGCATCCTCATCCTGGTACCTTACAGTTTGGCTGTTGCCGCTACTCATACTTCAGTCTCACTGATTAGCATGTTAGCTCAAGTTACATTTTGTATCAAGCAAAATGTATGTCTTTATGAGATTTTCATTCAAAACAGACCTTTTGTTTAAATACAAGATATAGTTGTTCATCTTATCGTGTCCCATTCTTTCTAATTGACTAGAAGGAAGTCAAAGTGTTTAAAGCAAACAAAAACTCAGGTCTCATGAGGTTAAGTTCCATCAGTGCAGCCTAACAGAATAGATTATTTTCTTTTTACCTTAGTTCAAATAGAGATAACTGAGTCTCAGATAAAGTTGTTTTTCTCTGTGTTATGCAGCAAGTCCAAATAATTTAAGTGTCACGTCAGAGGGAACACATGATTCTTGATGGTTAAAAACATTTCAAAGGAAACTTTTGTTCGCTCTGACAAAACTTTGATTTTCTTTTTTTAATCTTCAGCTCTTAACATGACGAGCGCCTCGAGCTTCCAGATGCTGCGAGGAGCTGTCATCATTTTCACTGGTCTGCTCTCGGTGGCGTTCCTCGGGCGGCGTTTGATACCCAGTCAGTGGCTCGGCATCTTCATCACCATCGTGGGTCTGGTGATCGTCGGTCTCGCCGACTTTTTCAGCGGGAACAGAAGCTCAGAGCACAAACTCAGTGATGTCATCACGGGTATGATGGATTATTTTATTATATCAATGATGTATATGTTGTCACTTTTAAAACATATAACTCATTTAAAATGTTGCACAGTATTTTTTTTTTAAACCTTGTCTGTTTTTTCTTGTCCTGCAGGAGACCTTCTGATCATCTTGGCTCAGGTCATTGTCTCAGTGCAGATGGTTCTGGAGGAGAAGTTTGTCTACAAACATGACGTCCATCCTCTGAAGGCTGTTGGGACTGAAGGTACAGGAATACATCTGCAGTTAAATTTTATGAAAACTTGGGGGATTAAGGTCAGTCCAAGAGGAAGAGAGTGGACTTAAAGGCTCTGATGTTGGTGATTAATCAGGCCTGGACCACTTGTGGCCTGTAACTCATTAATACAATTTGGTAAAGTGTTTAGCTGGACTGTCACTGGTCTAAATCAATGTAGCCATGTGGATGAGGAAAGCAAAGGACAACAAACAACAACAACAACAATAACAACAGATTGTTGTCCAATAGATACTATTCACATTCTTTGAGGAAGAAATAACCATAATATACTATTGAAATGTTCTTTAAAACGATTTCCCACAATAGAATTTTTTTGTCGTAATAGTGACATTAGATTTAAATTACATTCAGGGACAAAGAAAGAAAAGAGTTCAGCCAAAGTCACTAATTTATAAAGGTTAATGTACAGCAAGTGGCTTGTTGGATCGCTAGATGGCCTAGTGGTTATGTTGCGTGCCTGCATGTACAATAATCCTCAACGGGGCGGCAGTAGCTTAGTCTGTAGGGACTTGGATTGGGAACTGGTGGGTCCCTGGTTCAAGTCCCAATGCGGACCAACATAAGGATAAGGGTCTCGTCGTTGGCGAGATGCCATATAACTTCTTGAGTACTGCCGGGGTGCCCTTGAGCAAAGCACCGAACCCCCAACCATTTGATGATGTTATTGACCTAAATTATTTTTGTCTTTTAAGTTCACTGTTAGCAACATTGGTGTGGCACTGGACTGGTTAATTTCCTATCTGTGGAACAGGTGTTTTTCTATAGAGCTTGGAGATGATTCTTCCTCTTGTGCTTCTCTTTTCTTGTGAGGTTCCCCAGGGCTCTATTTTGGGCCTCCTTCTTATTTACTGTTTACAGGCTGCTCCTAGTGCAAATCCTGTGTAGGCACGGCATAGACTTTCACTGTTAGGCTGATGACACTCAACTGTAACCCCTGATAAATAAACCACTGATCTTTCTAATATATGCAAGAAGTCAGCAACCTCTGGGTCATGCCCACATTGTCTCAGACCTATGTTTTGTTACCCTGGTGACCAAAGTAATGCAGTCCTGATTTGCTTCACTTAGACAATTAACCAAAATCAGCGTGTACTCCTTTTTACAGCTTTTTATTGGTATATTTGTTTAATTGATTTTGGGGTCATATTTTCCTGTTTATTTCTCTTTTTATTTGTTTTAATATTTGTGGATTTGTATATTTGTTTGCTATGTAAATACATTTATTATTATAATTGTTATTATTAGTATTAGTATGTGTATCTGAATCAAATACAGCTAAATAAATCTCTTTGAAGATGTGAAAAAAGGTTTCAAGTCTTGATTTTGAAAATATTAAGTCCTTTTTTTCCTTTCCCCCAGGTTTCTTCGGGTTCATTGTGCTGTCTCTTCTCCTCATCCCCATGTATTTCATCCATGTGGGCGGGTTCAGCGACAACCCTCGGCAGGTCCTGGAGGATGCTCTGGACGCCTTCTGTCAGATCGGCCACCAGCCTCTCATCCTGCTGGCTCTGCTGGGAAACACGGTCAGCATCGCTTTCTTCAACTTCGCCGGCATCAGCGTCACCAAAGAGATCAGCGCCACCACCCGCATGGTGCTGGACAGCCTGCGCACGCTCGTCATCTGGGCGGTGAGCCTGGCGCTGGGCTGGGAAGTGTTTCACGGCCTGCAGGTGCTCGGCTTCCTGGTGCTGCTGATTGGAGCCGGGCTCTACAATGGACTGCACCGCCCCCTCCTGGAGAGGATACCGTGCTGCGCCGGTTTAGTGAGCACAGAGGAGGAGATCAGCCCAGGAGAGAGGGAGAGGCTGCTGGATGCTGGCAGGGTGCAGGTCGCAGATGACAGTTAAAACTCATTGATGCGCTGATTATGATCATATGCTGGGTTTTTTTTAATTGTTTTTATTTTCTTACCTTAGATTTTAACTGACCTGACACAATCTTTTTTTAATATGTGGGCATGCACAAGCTCTCTTAAAGGAGTAGTATAATACAATACAATAAAGTATTGTGTTAAAGGCACAGCACAGTTGTGTCTGTTTCTTTCCATTGAAAAAAAAAACAGACACAAAGGGAAGTCTGCTGGAGCTTTTATATGAATTTACATGGTTTTAGTAAAGGAAAACTTTTGAACAACTGTGATGATTTAAGTCCTGTCTCCCCTTTTGCCCCAGACCTTTTTTCACATTTTTTATTTGTTAAAAAAGAACTTGAACGGCTTTAGTGCTGACGTGTATGAAAAAGACTTTCATGCTGGATGGAAATTAATGCCAAGTTGAATTGATTTTCATTGTTTTGTGATCCATTTTAAGAAGATTTTTTATTTTTTTTTAAGTGTCGCAGACCGAGCAGTGTGGTTGTTGCCAAAGTGTTTTTAGCGTCACTCACTGAATGCACTACAGAGATCAATGTCACAGGAGCTCAACATTTTATTTGTAGAATAATTGGTTCAGTACAGAATCTGATATGTTGCTGTTTTAAAAGAATCCCTCTGTATATTTTCTCTCTGACACTTCGATTTGTTTTGATTTATATGTACAGATGTATAAAAAACAGTTGGAGCACCAAGTGATTTGTACTTGTTGAAGAAATCTATTTAGTGATTTCGGGTACTGGCTGTAAGAAATAAGAAAACAAAAGGGAACTTTCTTTAAAACTCAGTTGCTGAACAATGTAACAATGTTTTGATGATGCAAATGTCATAATGAGTAGAGACATTTTTTTAAATACACTCGTGAAACCACTCACGAAGTCTTGAACCATGTTTGTCCTGCATGATTAGAGAGGTACAGTTTTGTGTTTTCAGCAGAAGTAATAGGTCCGTTAAGTTCTTAAAAATAGGCTCCCCCCTCCACCCCCACACACAAAATGTCTAATGATTTTTCTTAAACACCTATGATGTGAAAACACCAATGCATTAAAGGCAGGGTTGGTCATTTCCTCCACATACACTTTTTTTAAGATTTTGGTTGAAATTGTCTTTGGGTCCGGACATACATTAATAATTCATGTGCTCTGAAAAAGGAACAAAGAAAATCTCTCATCTGTAGCAGTTGTAAGCCTGTAAAAACTTTGACCAATGTCCGCCGTGAGGTGCCAATCTGATGAACCGATCACGCCTCCTTGTCTCCCTGCTCCTTCTCTACCTCTTGTGTGCACTAGCCCACTCTCAAAGCGTGTCACCGATGATGTACGGTGACTTTGACTTTGTCGTCGGCCATTGTGAGTAGTAAGTTTTTTTGAACATGTATTATGATACAGTTTAGTGTTTAGTTATCGCTGAATGTGACACGAGACGACGTAGTTTCTACACAATGCGAGCGGTGAGCTGAGACCCCCTTGTGGAGCAAAGGCGCTCGTGTCTGTAAGTGAGGGGGCGTGGCTTTTGAGGGGATGGGTGCAGACGTAGCACTGAGGAAATGGTAGTTTCACAATCATGCTAGTTTTTGAAAATTACCAACCCTGCCTCTGAGGAATGATGAAGTTGAATTCAAAGCTATTTGGTAACCTTTCACTTTAAATAACACTTCTCTTTTCATTGTAACAGCACAATCTCGGACAAAGATCAATACGAAAGTATGACAAAGTCTGACTTTGACGTTCAGTAGGAACAGAAAAGATCAAACCTCCAGCTAAGTGAAGTGAAACACCAGTCGTCGGTTCAGCGTCTGCAGCCCCCACAGCAGCAGCTGACACCTGCCGGCACTTCCTGAGTTGACCCAACATCCTTCCCAAAGAGCGACCTCATGCTTTACTAGAGGTCAAAGGTTAAACCCCAGAGTCCCCCGAGACTTACGCACGCAGGACCCAGGCCGACCCCGGTAAGAGGATGAAAGAGAGTGTGTTAGTTGACTGAAGACGTGTTGACGTTTCCTAATTATCCACATGAACATATCAATAAGTTAAAATCACTACTGATACACTTTAATCAAGAGCGACTGATGCATTTTCAGAATGGATTTGAGTATCTACCCTCAGTACACATTTATTCAAGCTAAGAATTAAATTAACAATAAAGAAATAAAATAATGTCTTTGTTGAAATGAGTAAGTCAGTTTTCTTAGGGGGCATTTATTCATACTGAAACAATGTCAGACGTTTATTTTACTTAACTAGTGGGCTGTTAGCTTAATAGAGAAGAAGATTGTGAGTCCTGAATTATTTTAATAAAAAAAAATATATATAATTATTTTAATCGTTGAGCTTCTTTGCTCTTTCTTTTTTTCTGTAAAGCATGTAGCAAAATCAATTTGCAAGTACAGCTCTCTCATTATGCTATACACACACACACAAACACACAAAGAAAGTCGTAAGCAAAGACACAGCATGGCCGCTAGGTGGCAGCATTTAACAAGGAAAATGAAGCAAAACTTGTGTGCGGCTGCTGGTTCCGGTCCTCGGTTAAGTACTGAGTCAAGAAGACATTTCATTAAGTGGTGTTCTGTGAAATAGTCCAGAAGCAAAATTATATATTTATTACATATTGTAAAATTGTAATGGTTATAATTACACCATGTGTTATTTAGTGACACACAACCCTCATAAAAAAGACCATCAGCAACTTAAAACAACTGACGACATGCAATTATAATGAAACAAGTTGAGACATCGTTTATGTATTAGTATATGTTTTAAATTATTTTATCTTTTATTATATTATTTTCTATTTTACTATTTGATATTATTGTTTTATGATTTTATGTGATTTATTTCATTTTATTAGATCGTTACTTTAGGCCTATAGAATAATTGCAATTAGAGTCATGTGTAAAAGTGACAAAGGCTTGTTTTATACCAGTTACAAAACAAACAGATGTCTTTCTTGTAGAGACAGCTTCACTTTCAAAAGGCGGCCCTGTGATGTGAAGGCTGTGAAAAAAATACAGTGTTCATAAAGCAACATAGATGTGAATCAACATATTTAACACTAATGTTAGTAGAGCCGAACTTATCATTTGAATCAAGCTACAGCTGCTAACAAAAAATACACATAAGATACAATATGTTACAGCACTGCAGAAGACACTCCTGGGACAGCAGAGGGGATTTTAAAGTTTCCAGTAGTTGCTTTTTTTTCTTGACAATTTTCTTCCATATGTGAAACTGTTCACCCCTGAGACAGACAGCTAAAAATACTGCTAAAAATACTGACATATATATAGATGTATTTATTTTACGTCTTTGTTTCAGACACACTATTCCACTTCAACGTTAGAAAAAACATTTAGCAGCCTGTATGCACAACAGTCATTTTAAACAGGCAATACAATATTTACATCATCACGCACAATCTCCTGATTTGTATATAATAATAAGTTCAGAGCGCTGTTTACAGGAGATGAAACTTCTCTGCTTTGTTACTCCAGACCTGCTTCTGTTTGGAGTTTCTGGGCTGATGAATTGTAACTTTCCAACGGTGCAGCAGCGTCAACCAGGGAGCTGTGCAGGCTGAGATGTTCTGCACTGCATCAGCCTGCTATGAATGTGCGGCCACAAAAAAATGTTATTCTTTTATTCATATATTACAACTCAGTCTAACTCTGAAGCTCACGTGTTCTGTCTTTTATTTGCACCCTTTTAGCACAATATGAGGCCAGGTATTCAATTCAAGACATCTAAAACTGTCCTTTTACATGTTATCTTTTTACCTTGGAATACATTCTATAAGGCTTGGAGATGATTCTTTCTCTTGTGCTTCTCTTTTTTGTGGGGTACCCCAGGGGTCTATTTTGGGCCTCCTCTTATTCACTGTTTACAGGCTGCCCTCGGAAATGTAGATCTTCAAACATAAGTGACATTGATAACTTTATGTTGTGATGTTAATATGCAGGGTCTGGAGAAGCAGCATCGGGTCTAATGGTTTATAATTCTGACGTCTTGTGTTTCCATCATTCTATTCTCCTGCTGCTGCACTATTTAGCTTACAGTACCTGTGATTTAACCGTGTGTACGTCTCCACACTGGAGCTGTGGACCTGCTGCACAAGAGGTGACTTAAATCTGTTGCAATGTAAACACATGGCTTTGAGTCGCCTTCATATGTGAAAGGTTCCATTAAAGCAGCTCCTTCAGCTTGTTTACAGCTGAGGGTACCCGGGGGTGAGTGTGATTAGTCTGGCACTCCAGAGTCTCAGCTAATGAGCACTTCAGGTTTCAAACTTTGACTTTGCGGGATAAAGAGCTTTTAAAAAACCTGCTACCACAAAAGGAAACTCAGGCCTGTGAATGGTTTTAGATTCAGTCTAGCAGCAGTCATTGAGCTCTGTTGTGAAAAGGGAGTTAAGGAAAAGTTCTGTCCAAGGAATTACCAAAAAGTTATTAGTGTGAAAATATTAGCAGCTGCTCACGATATGCAATCATTTACCTCGGAGAGTTTTCAAGTCATCACCTGTTTCTTAAAGTCCACACTGAGTCAGACACATTTACAGCTTTGAACGAGAGGGGGAAACTATCAACACTTCTATTCAAAGTGAAATCACACCCATCATGCTGTGCCGTATATTTTTTCTTTCTTCAACATAATGGAGACAAAGCAGTACTGTAAGCTGAGTGAGTTCAGTTACTCAAGTATGGAAGTGCAATAAAAAGATGGCGTACACTTTCTTTATGTTACATTTCAAAAGGGAGATTGGCTACTTTTCATTAACTCTTCTATAGGTTTTATTGTTTCTTTATTGTGCTATGATTGTTAGTTATGTTTCACATATTACAATTATCTCTGCATTTCACCAATCTATAGCTCTATTTGTGTTAATAATAATAATAATAGTAATAATAATAATAATAATAATCACCACCGCATATTTAACTTCATAGTGCAAATGTATATTTTACATCTTTTATGTGAAAATTAGCAGAGTAGAAGAAAACCCATTATGGCCACTAGAGGGAGCTGCTGAACATTTAGTGCCTTAAGTTACTCATTAAAGTTGTTTTAAGTTTTATGGTTAAATCTTTGGCACTGATGAAAACTCTGTGACAACATTCAAACACTGATTGTACAAAGAGTCATGTACTAATAACAGGACTGAAACTAGTAACTTTCTTTAAGCTGTAGAAATAAAAACATTTTATTTTCTCCTTAGAAGTGTCACAGTTTAGGGGCGCCGGGGCACGAGTGGCTAGGACGCGTGCCCCTTGTACAGAGGCTGCAGTCCTCAAAGTGGGCGAACTAGGTTCGAATCCGACCTGTGGCTCATTTACTTCAGGTCATTCCACTCTCTCTCTCCCTGATTTCCGACTCTATACACTGTTCTATCTCTACAATAAAGTGTGACGGTCACTGCCCTTGAGCCAGGTTATGAGAAATGGCATAAAAATCACAGAAATAAATCTTTAAAAAAATGTCACAGTTTAGAATTTGTTGCATTAAAGATCAAATAGTAAAACATTTACATGCAGTACACTTTATCTGCTCCCCTATATGTCTTATTTTTATTAATTATTTAATTCAAACATTTGATACTTTGCATGTTTACTTAATGTCTGTGCATCTTTAATATAAAGATGACTTTATTTTCCTGGATCCTATTTCTCTTATCTGATAAAACCAGCTTTAATTTGAACTTGTACAATGTCGTTCATGTTATAGATCATAATAAGAGGACAAAGAAGCTCCACTTCATCAGAAGATGCTACAGTAATATTGCTTAAGATAAATAAAGATTTATTGTGAGGCTCACATGGGCCATTTTTGACCAGTATGTACTTCATTGTCATTTGAATGATAAAACGTCTGTATTTTCCTTAAGTGCAGTTTTGATTGCAGGAGTTCAGCATAAAATGAGATAAAAATTATATTTAAATTTTTACTGCTAACAACTTGCAGTAAGTCATGTTTCATAGAGAAAACCCAACATGACAGATCCCCAGAGCTCACAGACACACCTCTATCTTATACCTACAAATAAAAAAACACAACAGAGTTCATGTGCAGAACAGACAGAGTTCAGTATTTGTAATATGTTGGATGTATTGAGGATCACATAAACGGGACGCTCTTGTTTTGAACACGTCCCTCTCTGCTCTCTGTAAAAGATGGCTGGGTGCCATACAGAAGGCTGTGTACAATGGCCCAGGTCCCATTAAATCTGCGAAAGTTCCTTCCTGAGGCAAACATTGCCAGAAATAGTAATCGTGGCGTGGAGCTGCAGTGGTACAGAGGGGGAGCAATAATTCTCGCTGTAATAATGGAAATCAGTTTCAGTGTGTCCTCTGATCCTGCAGAGCTGCAGTCCATCGCTGCTCCTTCAGTTTTTTTCCTCCTGCTGATAACACTTCCTGTAAAAACACACAGCAGCAACAATGAGAGGACAACAATAGACGCTTTAAACTCTAGGTAGTCAACAGACATGCTGGGTCTTTTTGTTTTCAGGCTGTTTGTTTGGGCTGTGGTAGAAGTGCTGCAGAGTGTATGAACTGCTGCTTCTAAAAGGTCATTAGGCAACCAATCGGTGATTCCTGCTTTAACCATATTGATTATATTTTAATGACTGAAAGTAATGTAGTGGACATTATGATGACATCTATTCTAAAGAAACATTGTTAACAAACCACTGTGTGTAAGCAATGTTTGAAACTTTCAGTCTTTGCCTTCATGTATTATATCTGACATAATTAAACTTCCAATATTGATTCATCATTGCATTGTGTAAGTAGGGTTGCGACATCATCTGATTATAACACAGCCAAATGATTATTGTCTCTGAAAACATGTTGGTGTGACAGGATAGCACCATTACTGTAATTACTTCTATCGTATTCAATAACATAGATAAGCTTCATACGACCCTGGAATACAGTTACAACAACCTAGTATACGATTATACCCCAGTATACTGCTATAACACAATGTACCATCATACCACAGTATATAAACAGTATATTTTTCTCACTGTGCCTCAGCCTAATACATTTATTTTAGTCAAACAGTGGATGTTCAACAGTTAAGTGTACATATGTTTTAATCTTTTGAAATGCAATGATTTTTTGTATTTTTTGTATTTTTTTAAAGTAAACTCTTAATCTGAAAGTAAAATCATCTGTGAAATAAATATTGTGGCGTTTAGATGCTGTGTTCCTTCCACATGTTGAGGAGTGGAACTATAAAGTTGTGTCCAGTGTAAATACACAAAGTATTTCAGTCATACTTTAGTGCACATACTTACTGTTTAGTACTTTTTACATCTGAGTTGTGAGTATTGCTGCTTATCTCTGGTGGAACTCTAATCATGGAAAATGTAAGCGATGAATATCACAATCCTCAGAGTTGAAAAACTATTATGTTAGGGACTATATTCTGTCACTGAAGGCGAGCAGAACAGAGAGTCCGTTTATCTAAAGTACGACTTTAACTGTGAGGTTTTCTTTAGATGAGGACAGATTGAGGTCTGGAGGACTCACAGAGACAGGAGGAGGCGCTGGCACTGGCAGATATCCCACCTGCCATTAATTCTACAGCTCCTCAGAGGACCGGCGAGGAAAAGGGAAATGAAGGTGAATAATGGTATCCAGCAGGGCCGCAGCTGAAAAAGTCATATTTTAGTTTTTTTTACTGCTGATCTGTGGATCAAGCTTCCTTTTTCTCCCTTTCCAAACTACTCTTTGTACTGCAGGATTTGATGAAATAAAATGTCTCTCTTCTCCAGCTGCAAACATAAAACTCTAAATGGTGGACGCTTTAAAAAATACACATATTTAAAGTGATGATAAACTATAACTACACTGTATGGCATGTCTCTGCAGTCTCCGATGTGCTCACCTTCTGCATCCTCCAAACTCTGTCCCGACAAAGAGATAATAAATAAGTGATAGAAGTGGAGAGAGTTCACTTTGTTCAATCATCTTTTCCCTGCAGAGAAAAGACAGAGAAGTCCAATAATCCCCTCACCGTGTATTTGTTAACCCTAAACTATCTTGTTCATATTTTGAACAAGCCTGCACAACTGCACAGATGTTTTGTACATTATTTGATTGAAGATGACTTCATTCTACTATTTGTCCAGATGATCTATTTATCAAAAATATATTCACTTCATTTGTTTCCTTACATCTATATTCTCTCTTCATTGGTCTGTAGAAACGTTAAGTTCTTTTGAGAGCGGTCTTTAAACATTACTTTTCTCTTGGCTGTAGCAGTGTGTGTGTGTGTGTGTGTGTGTGTGTGTGTGTGTGTGTGTGTGTGTGTACATATGTATGGTTGTGTTTTTGCACTCCACCAGGAATAGGTGTATATGTGTGTGTGTGTTGTATGGGTTGGTGCAGGGTCCTTTTAAAAAATGTGTTTTGGATTTAAAAAGTGCTTTTGAATGTCTTAGTTAATTTTTTTTATGAGCTTGTATTGTGATTGTTTTTATTTTGGTCTTCAGTAAAGCACATTGAGTTCACATTTGTATGAAGTGTGCTTTACATTTCACACAGATTCCATTACATTTACAACAAAATTTGATTTGAATTCTTTGTATTCACAATCAGACCAGGGCAAACTCCTTATAATATCAAATATTTTTTAACTTGCAATAAATCTGATTCTGATGTGAAAACAATGAATCCATCCTGTATGATTTAAATCCACTGTTTTGCGGGTGAATATTAAAAATCTGTTATAGGATGAATTCACTGCATGATTGATGTTTCTTTCCTGAAACCTTTTGTGTCTTTACATATATTTATATTTAAGTCCAGTTTGAGCTTGATCATCACACAAGGTTTAATTAAAGGTAAATGTGAATAAATAAGGGAGACACAGAAGTATGTGAACGTTTGCTCCTGTAATCCCATTTAAATCTGAGTAAATGTGATTCATATTTTGTTCCCCTGTGTTTTGAGCATTTATTTCTTTTTTTTTATGGTAAAACACAATTCCTGTCATTATTTATTTGCTTTTAAGTTTTACATTTTCCAAACTAAAAACAAAGATATGGATTTTTTTTTTCTTTTAACAGTAAAGATTTCTCCAAACTTGTGGTTTATCGCTGAAGAAGTAAAAACTCCCTCATGCTGATTTGAGGCCTTTTACTTCTTGTTCTTTAATTTTTCCCACTGAAGAAAAAGAAAAAGAAAAAAATCTCATCAGCACCTGAAATAACTGGCGGCGTGCTGCGTCCCGCTGCATCCTCTTCCCTGGATTGTTATGACTGCGTGATAAAAGAGGGCAAACGTTAAAAAACTCTTTTTCTAATTTTAACCCGGAAAAGTGTCACTCGAAAACAGCATGATAGCAGGCAGCCAGGGTCATCGGGCCTTCCGCGCGCATGAATCAAGACTTCAATGAACGCGGCTTCAGAGGCCATTGTTCCAGGATTTTTTTAAAAAGATACAAAGTATGTGAACTTAAACAAAGACATATTTTATCCTGCAAATACATAAAATGTTCAATTCAACTTATCAATTGGTGTAAATTTAAGCTGCCTTCATTTTGAAATCCTATTGGCCCGGGCCCAACGTGTGAATCCTGAGGGGCCTCGCGGATGAAGTATCGCCTCTGAAGTTAATTGTGTTTTGCTTTTTTGGGGGGGGGGGGATAGGTTTTCCTCTGTTTATTATGAGCATGGGGACGGATTTGCGTCACCGTGCAACTTGCAGGTCGAGATAAAGTTGCACAAATATTGAAAAAGGGAAGTTCTAACAGTCATTATAAAGCGCCCCCCCTCCTCTGCTCCGGAAGAAATAAGGATTTCTGGCTACATCCTAAAATACTAAAACAGTTTCTATTTTTGGGGAGGGCAAATCTAGCAGGAATATCCGCTCATTTAACACGAATCACAGCCCATCAAAAACAGGATGAGCGCGAGCTAATAGAAGCTCTCCTGGGCTGATTACACTTAATGATTTTATATAACCACATGACCTGTTTTCCATTTGTTTGTTATTTTTGCAATTCAATGTTTGTTTGTTTTTGTTTTTTTTATTGAAAACTACCAGACCAAAGAGCTTCACGGAAATATTTATTGTTTACTTCTTGTGTGGGATATTTACACAAAGAAAATCGACATCAACGCGAGAGTTCATGTTTGTAATTTGTTTGCGTGTGGTTCTCTTTAAGTGATCAATCCGTCATCTCAGGATCAAAATTGCTCCGCAGTCAAGTAAGTGTGTGTGTGTGTGTGTGTGTGTGTGTGTGTGTGTGCTCATCATCCCATTCTCAGGGCGTGATGTGAGCGAATGCAAAACATCCATTGGCTCTGAAAGCAACCAATCAGTGTCAGCGGACGAAGTTGAGAGAGGAGCTGCACAGTTTGGATCTCAGAGTTGGGAGAGCGATTTTGGCACGAAGAGGACTCCCCATATCTCGTTCTTCCAAACTAACTCTGCGTTTTTTTTTTGTTTCATATACATGTCTGTTTGTTTAAATCCTCTTCAAATAAACGATAAGTCGCATTAGAGGCTGCGGGATGTACACGGCCGGGCTCAACCCGTTTTACGCATCAAACTTCAGCCTGTGGTCTGCGTACTGCGCGGGGGGCTTCGCTGTGGACTCCGCGAAGAAACCGTCCTTTTGCATCGCGGACATTTTGCAGGCTGGAGATGCGGAGAACATCCCGGGATCGTCGGCCCTCATGGTGCATATGGGACACCACCACCCTCACCGGCAGCAGCAGCAGGGTCACTCCGGCAGCTCTCCGCTGCGCCCGAGTCCTATCGCTCCGGACGCGTCTTTGTACGGCGCGAGGGGGAATGCGGGTTCCCCTTACCACAGACACGGACTACAGCTGACATCAGTGTCCAGAACTGCTTTTAACTCCCAGCAAGGACCCCCGCCCTCCAGCAAAGACCTCAAATTCGGAATTGATCGGATATTGTCGTCAGATTTTGATGCGAAAGGCAAAGAAAAGTCTACGCTAAGAGGTAAGAACAATCATTTAACTCAGAAAGTCCAGAAAATATGAGGTCTTTGTAGAGAAGCTGAAGTAGATAGAACTGTGTGTTATGGCCTTAAAGTTCTTTTTGAGTGACAGGAGAAGACAAAACATATCCAAACTTTAAAAACTACAAGCATCTTATAACTTTTCACATGTGTACATTCATCCAGAATTACTTTTAAACACTGACAGAGCAGTAAGAACACAAAGGGCTCTTAATATCCTCTTTAGTGTGGGGAACTCTCTCCTCTGTTGCCCCCTACTCAGAGAGGTCAAAGTTTAGGATCAGCTACAATTAGCAGCCATGCAGCTGCAAGCCACCCTTGAACCCAGAGCAGGAATATATGTTGATGGTCTCTGTAGAACCATGACTGAACCCACCCCCCATCTCTCGCTCTGTGACAGATCTCACGTCCATCATTAGCTCGAACCGTCAGTCAGGCCTCCATCTCCCCGTTCAGCCTCCGTCCAGCCAGTACTTCTCCTCCATGGAGGCGGCCGGGATGAGCGACGCGTCCTCCATGCTGAGCTCACTAGGCAGCAGCTGCAGCGGCAGGCAAACAGGCCAGCATCAGTTTCAGGACTCCTTCCCAGGTAGACACCACCTGTAGGCCTGGATCAGACAGGAACCTGGGCCCTCAGCGGGTCCATGCTCTCTGACACACCTGCAGTCAATGCACGTCTGCTTTCTGTTCTCTCTTTTGCTGCTTTGTTTGTGTGAGTTAACCTCTCATTCTCGTGTCTTTCAGGTCCATACGCTGTCCTCACCAAAGACACGATGCCTCAGACGTACAAGAGGAAGAGGTCGTGGTCTAGGGCCGTGTTCTCAAACCTGCAGAGGAAGGGACTGGAGAAGAGGTTTGAGATTCAGAAATATGTCACCAAGCCGGACAGAAAACAGCTGGCTGCCATGCTCGGGCTGACGGACGCTCAGGTAAGAAGAAGTGATGTTTGGATCACATTAGGCAGCAGTGGTTCAGGTTTTTTTTTTAAAGATGTCTTTTATGTACTTTATTGGGCACAATAATCATCTGTGCAATGAAATCCTTGAGGAAAAAGACCAATTACAGTTTATTCTAACAGCCAGGCCTTCAAAATAAACGAAATAAAAATGTATTTCCTTTGCAGTATGCACGTTGAAATGATCTCAGATTATTATAACTAATAGAATTGATCTGTTTACATTGTGTTGTCTTGATCATTAATATCTTTATACTCTTATTATTATAGTGTGCTATGGTGTTGGTGCTGTATTTTCAGACAGTGTTGCAGTGATCATATGCACATTCTTTTATTATAATCCCACAATCAGCAATAGCATGGATCCATATACAGAATATATATATCGACTTTATTTATATTTGTTTATGAGGATTTAGGAGGAACTATAACGTGTTTGACTTAATTCGTAAATAAAAGAAACATTAGTGATGTCGTGACCCTCCTTAGTAAAGGTGACACCAAATTGAAGGTAGAGCATTCTCATTAGTTGGATTTTGACTTTAAAAAAAATATATATATATATTTTACAAAATTATAGTTTCCTTTTAAATGCATAAATCCCTAAAAAACCACTCATACTTTAAAATGCAGCTGTCTAAACTCATCTTGCTAAAATAAATAATGCTGCCATGGTGTCATTACTGCATTAAAGTAATGTTAGGATAATAACGTCCCAAATAATAAATAAAACTACCATGGATGATAGCCTCACTTTGAACCTTACATGGTTACAAAATTTGAGCATTAGATCAGGGTCATTAGGTTTATGACATCACACACACACACATGCAGGATTAGGAGCCATTTTTACGAGAACAAAAAAACATGTTGCATTAATTTAGCTTAAATTATTATATTTAAAATTAAAAATTAAAAAAGTTGACAAAAGACCTGAAGCCAACAGAGCTCAGGGTCCTGACCTTTAATTAAGGTTGGCAAAGCAGCATCGCGGCTGTAAGGTGCAACCTTATTGGCCGAGAGGCGTCACAGTGATAAGTCATATCTCACCACACCCTGAGCAACACAATGGAGTTATTGTTTACACTTCAGTATTATTGGATCAGTGAATTAACAAACAAGGTGTAAACAATGAAGAAAAGATCGAAGATACAGATTATTTAATTGTGTTAATTTCTTTAACTTATATTGCAACTATGTTTTCTGTTTTGTCCTTATAGGGTTTAATCAATATTTGTACTAAATTGACTTTTTTTTTTTTTTTTAAATGTCATGTGTCCTTTGCAAAGGAGATCTAAAAGCCAAAAGAGATTTGACTTGATAAATTGAACTTGAAAATAATACTGATCCCCTGTTGCCCATTTGGTAGAAATAAGGTGTATTATATGTCTTTAATGTTTTCATTTTCTTTCAAAGTAAGGGGTCAGTGTGGAAAACTAGTTTTAAAAGCATTTTATCCAACAGATTGAAAACTAGCAGGCTAATATTTCCAATTGAGTCCTATTTTGTCCCAACTTTATCACCTGAATGTTGAAGGAATAATAAATAAAATGTAATGTGGACTACAAAACTGCAGTTGTTTTCCTTAATATTATGAAGATGAAGTAAGGCTCTTTGTGTGTGTTTCCAGGTGAAGGTGTGGTTTCAGAACAGGCGCATGAAGTGGAGACACTCCAAAGAGGCCCAGTCCCAGAAGGACAAGGACAAGGAGCAGCCCGACAAGAGCGCTTCCGAAGCCGGCAGCGGGGAGCCTCCGGAGCCCGCCGAGTCCGAGTGCGAGTGTGAGAGCGAGGGCAGGAGCGAATGCGAGTCAGAAGAGGCACCGGAGGAAAACTCAGACGAACATTTGGACGTTTCCGAGCCCAACAAAACCAGCGTGATCATAAACGGGAGCACGCCGGGGAGCAGCGCGGAGGGAGCGGCCGCAGCCACAGACACACCGGCCTCTCAGACACTCATATGAAGGACGATTTATTCATGAACTTTGGGGTTTATAATCTTGAAAGAGGGACTCGAGTGATATTAAAACTAAGCTGGAGCGGCAGTGACATGACAGTACACAAAAGCATTTTGCAACCTGAAGTCAGGCCTGGATAAAATCTTGGGAACACATGGATGAATTTTATCATTACGACACATTTGAAGGAAAAGTATTTCCCCGTTAATTTGTCATTTTATTACATTTATCTTTAATCTATACCGTCTCTTTTTAATGTAAAATAAACAAAATGCTAATTAAATTAAACAAACAGGATTTCAGCCACCGCCAGCCTCTCCTTGCAGTCGGTTTTCCTGTCACGTGCTCTCGCGTGCATAATGTTTTCTTCATCTGAAGGAAATATGTGGTTGTGAATTTTATTTTGAAGGTTATAAACCACTCGTTTTACGTGTCAATGTATGTTTTTCTTCTCATGTTTTTGGTCTGAATATATAACTGTGTTATTTTGTTAATAAAAACTTGCACTGAATATATTGTAAATAAAATGTTTCTTACTTTAAAAAAAAAAAATGTGATTAAAACGTTATTTTCATTAATGCAATTACATTTCCAGGTAGGCCATTTGTAATATCCTCTTTCATCAGAAGTCACTTAATGGACATCATTTGAGTTCTAAATATAACAGTGTTTTTTATTTTATTTAGGCATGTTTGATTGTATTTATTTCTTTTACCTCCTTTTGCTTTTCAGGAGAACAAATCAATCAGAAAATGGGTTTAGGGAGATGATGCATATGTACACTAGTATCCAGCAAAATACAGAAACAATTTGACAGATTTAGCAGAGCTGGAATTGAGAGAAGCTGCAACTCAGAATTGGAAGTTTCATTCAAAATGTATTTGCATTTTTTTTTAAAGTCCAGTAAAAATTTAACTGATTTGCAAACAACACTGTGCAGCCAAAGGATTTTGACTTTTGACTGATAGCAATAAAAGAAAAAAAAAATTATGAATGAGTTTTAAACGAGATGCAACAATTTCTTCCTGCTCGGGAGGTTGAGTGGACTAAGCTTGACAATAAATGTAAACTTCTTTAGGCAAACTAACGGGAGAACTAAATTCCTCCTGAGCGCGGTGAGGCACAGAAAGTGAGAGAGAGGAGAGGGCGGGTAATTTATAGTTTGTATACATTTACTGGCTCCAGATAGCTGGGATGAGTATATTTTATATATCCAGACACAGATACAATCAACATGTCCTCCGTTTATAGAGCTGCGTATAACCTCCCTAAGCAGAGAAGTTCAGATCGGCTTTGTTTGATTATTATGACTGAAGAGAAAGTCCTGTTCTGACCTGAGAGGTGTTGAAATGTAACGTTCAAACCAGCCTTATCATGATGTTTAATACTGATGGTTCAGAATGATAAAATGGAAGAAAACAACATTATTGCCACATGTGCAGCACAAATTGAACCTGCAGTTTAATGACATGATGTAATGACTCGCTGCCTCCCTGCACATGACGGTGCAGTGGACCTGTGTCTGTCAGAGTAATCATGTTTATCAGAGATACATAAATCCTCATTAGGCTCCTCCTCAGAACTGCATTTTTATTGTAATTCCTGAAGTTTTGACTGAAATGACTCACTTTCTGTGTGTTAACACGATCAGTGTTCACCCCTGTGGAGTCAGCAGAAATGTTGCTTTATTAACTTTCTTCGAGACTAAAAATTATGAAAAGTCTTATTGTGTAAAGTGTTTTTCTAAAGCAGTCCAGTTGCGACATAAAGATTGTGCAAGACAAGATGATTGTTAACTAATGTGCATACAGTGTATTTACCTTTGTTTCTATGAGCTCAAGCCACTCATACTGAATAGAATATGGATCAATTTGGGGTCAATCTGTCAACGACCTCCCTCAGCTATCAGGACATCTGTTGATGGGATAATGAGCCTGATGAACTTTAAATGGTTTACATAAAATAAACAACAACATAAGCTGCGCAATACATCCTACTGACAGCAGTCAAGATAGGAATCCCACAATGAAAAGAAAACTTGCATATAGGGATGTTTATTTAAGTTTTTGTTCAAATAAAAGTACCTTTTGTACATTTGGTTACAATAATGAATCTACTGTATAGTGTGAAAAGCATGCAGTCAAGGGAGACATGGGTTTTTTAATTTGTATAGCAAAAATCCCAAATCTGACACCCTCTATCAAAGGACCAGTCATTTGGATGAAGACAATCTCCTTCAAAACTATTTACAAAAAATAAAAAAATAGTTAGATTTTAGAAATACTTGCACAGGTCACAAGTGCCCTAAAGCACCCTCATCAAAAAGTGGTCCAGATTACAAATATGTGTTTATTATTTCTACATATGAGAGGAGTTTGATGTATTCTTAATTAAAGTTATTTATGTTTTGCTACTGCATGTGAAGGTCTAAATGCTAACAGGCTGTTGGTTGAAGAAGCATAAAGTAAATTATTGTTTGGCTCATAAGTACTAACAAGTCTGCAAACATAAGGACCTTGTTTTTAAGTGTGTAACACAAAGTTCAAATAACATGCAGAGAATCTTAAACTACTATGAAACACTGAGGACATGAAGGAGTGTGAGCGTCAGGGTTGAGCCGGCTGAAGAACATTTACTGAAGTTCTGTAACTCAGTTCAATTATGAGGGGATTGTGCAAACCTTGAGTAGTTCCATCTTCAAGTCTGTTAAGCTCATTTCAAATCAGTCACTGGTTACTTTGCTTTCTGCTTATACAAATAAAAAACAAATCAAAAGACATATATTATATAAAAAGTAAAGTAGATACAAATATCTCCATCTGTATCAGCTGCAACTTTTAAAGAATGTCCACACTTGAATGCATGATTCATTATGAACCAGATACATAATAATAATATTTTATTGTGAAATGGGCCTTCTTCCTGCATGACAAGTGCATTTAGGTTCTGCTTACTGCTTTATGATAGAAATCTGCCTTTGCACAGTCAGACCTTGAGTGAAGCATGTGTTTGACCCCTCCAGTATTTATACTTAATAGTTCTTTTTCAAACACTAGTGCAGCTTTCAGGAGTAAGACTGTCCCACTTTGACCGTTGTTTAAAAAGATCCCATTATAACTCGAGGCCTGAAGTTATCACTCATATCATACATAACTATTTAAATCAACTATATCTATTCAAGGTAATGTTGTAGTGGTCAAACGTGACCTGGTTCTGATTATTTTATGGATTATGTCAAAATAATTAATGACAATTCATCCAAATTATAAACAGAGGATTTTTTTTGATTTTTTTTATGTGAATTAACAAAAGCTAGGAAACAAATCATGTGTACACTTCAATCTAAAATGGATATTTAAGTGTAAAGTGACACAAAAAAACTTTGAAGATTTACTTTCAAACACTACAAAACATTATTTAGCTACATAATGATGTCATTTCTTCTGTTAACACCTTCTCCTGTCCTTTTTATTGTATTATATCTCAGTGAGGAAACTCAAAGCCCTGTGGTGTTTTTCGTCATGTTAGCAGAAACATCATAGTGAGTGACCCAAAAAGCAGGACCACCGCAGACTCCCTCCGCTACGGGGTCCACTTTCCTCCTCTCCGGAAAGACGACTGACCCCCAGAGAGCTGCAGCTTTTCCGCTTCAGCTTAGCATCTTGAATTTCACTTTTCTTTCTCCCCTCTTCTGGCTGTACAGTTAACCTGCTGCTGCTGCTGCTGCTGCTGAGATATTCTGACCCCCAGAATCCAACGCAGTTTCTCCTGTATGGACTCTGGCTTGTGACGGTTCATGAAGTAGATTACACTGAATTCATACTCTGTAACCCCGCTGGATGTGTCAGAGTTACAACTCCTGTTTCCATGGAAGGCGGTAAAAGACCCGGGCACTTTATCACCTCGATATTAACTGTTAAACACTCACATATTAAATGTCTGGGTGGGTTGAGTCTCCAGTTATGCCTGAAAACGCCATAAATTACACTAGTATTTGCAAATGTACAATAACAATAACAACCCAAACGCTTAACATAATACTGAGAGGCCTTGATTTGTGAACTGTCCTCAGGACTTTTATGAGCAGGATAGGAGAAAGTCCATCTGGCCTGTATTTAATGTCAGCCCCCCCCCTGCATTAAAAGCTGTCCTATACGTCCCTCTTGGCAACCCGGGACAGGGCAACCTATAAAACATACCAGCCCGTGCAGATTTGGCCCAATATTTAACTCTTTGAAAAAGTGACTGTGTAAAACAAATCACATCCGAGGAGGGGGTTTCTGTCTGCAGCCGTTTGAGGGATTAACAGGACTAAAAGCTGTGACGTCTCCGCCACTTTGAGGTATTATCTGTGAGGTTGTTTGATCGGCTGATGGAGATTTCTCCTTTTCTGTCTTAATGCATCAGAAGAGGCCTGAGAGTCTGTGGCTCTGCCGAAAAGGAAAGGGCAGCAAAGAGGCAGCGAGGTAATTCAATGAGTGCCTGAGAAAGTGCAGTCGGTGTACAGAGAAAAGTCGGAGGTTTGGGTCAGTCACTCAGCTTCTTCCTCATGTAGGAGATTATCACGATGATAATGGGGCCGCTTGTCAAGACAATAATGATGATATGAAAGTTTCAAGACTATGTAGGAAGTGGAGGAGGAAGTACACAGATCCTTTACTGAAGCAATAGCAGAGTTTAGACAAACACCAAATACGTCCAGCACTAAAATAGCTTAAAAGAAAATGGACACAATTTTAGCCTCAAAAATTTAAGTTAAACCACACATTTAAATGCACTATACATTTATGCATATATTAAATGTCCACGAAGTGATTAGAAACATTAAATTCTTTAGCCATTATTTAAGTAGAGCTAGTACTTTATCTACTGGTCATAGCACACTGTAAAAAATACTCCGTAACAACAGTTAAAAGTTAACTGGAGTAGTATAAAAATATTAACGACAAAATAAGCAGTCAAAGTTGGCATCATGATGACAGAATAAGATGTTTTGTTTTGTCATAAATAAAGATTTCTTCTTCTTTTGCTTGGCATACATGACCCACAGCTGACAGTACTGTAAAAATCACCGGATCAAAAATGGGAAACTAATTTGATGACACTATATGTTACATAGTTATCACAATATCCACTGTATTATCTTTTTCTTCCTAAAGCTCCAATGAGGGACTTTCGTTTTTCTTTTGTCAATTTTGGCACCCCCTATGGACAAAACTATACCTCTTATCTTTTTGCTGATCTTGTTTTGTACATGTGTAATTTGGCTTTCTGACAAAATAATCTCATCCTGCTTTTGTAGAAGTGTCAAATGTATCACTCATAGTTAACATGCACTGTGGCCACTGTAAAGAATAAGCTGCTGACACGGACTTGTCTGACACCTACCCTGTGGTAGTGGTTTCAGGCATCAGAAATGACATTATATTAACAATCATTCTCGTTGCTAATGATGTTATTTACTTTTGTAGGAGAGATAGAGAGACATCTGTATTGATTTCAGTCTGATTCATGAGCAGTTAAAAACCCTCACAGGAGCTTTAAACGGTAATTTATATGTTGAGTATGTTATCTGAGCTTTAAATATCTTTAGGCATTGTAAAGATGGTAATAGGCACCGATTAATTCATGGTTTATTAACTGAACGGTTGTTTTTTATTAAAATGTCAGAAATGGTAAAAAAAAAAAAAAAAAACAGCCAATTGCCCAAGATGATCATCCTCTAATTATTGTTCTGTCCACAAACCAAAATGATTCAGCTTCCTTTCATAGAGCGGTAAAAAGACCAGACAACATTCACCTTTAAGAAGCTTCAATAAGAGATTTCTATCTAAAAAGAAACACTTTGATTGAATTTAAAAGATTAAAACTAATCAATAAGTTTTATTCAGCTTATGAAATATTATTCTTGAGTTTGTTATTTAAAATGTAGTAAAAACTAAAGTAGCAGAGAACAGAATGTGGTCATGTTAACATGAGTATAAAGATATCAGCAGATACATTAATTAAGTAGGAGGACTGAGATTAATTCCAATATAGTCCAGTTTTGTTTGCCAACAATGTTTGAATCTCTCTGCAGATAAATTCATGTTTTTGGCAACTTGTGCAAACAGAGGTGTTAACTTTTGGATCGTGTGCGTGCATTTGATTACAAGGCCAGGAAATGTGTTGGTGATCAGTGGAGCGTTTGATTCAGTCACTGCAGCAGCTCGATGAGTCAGTGTGGATGTTCTGGAGGTGGCTCCGTTTCCATCTGAGGTATGTTTGTTCCATCAGACACTGATTTATGACATCGGCTGGATGCTCTTTCCCTAAATGAGCTCTGAATCATCGGCATGAGAGACGACTTCCTCCTGAGACTAGCAAAATATTATTACATGGTAGAAAACCTTTAATTTGATAGCAGGCCAAATGTTTCCAGCCGCCCCCATCATTTCAGGCCAATTCACTGGAATAACCGGTATCAAGTCTTTTATTTATGGCCTCTTATTCCAAACACTGTTGGGATTTTCTCTCCCTTAACAGGATTATAAAAGAGTGTGTGTGAAGTTGGAAAACTGGAGTTAGAGGCACATGAGAGTTTGTTTGATGTATTGCATGTGAAACTGAAACATCGGCAGATTATTTGAGTGAAAGTCATCAGTTTGTATCCCGTCAGTGTGTAAATCACGTGTTATTCTGAACATTTGGCACCGGCAACGGCTCTGCAGCTGCAAGCGCACCAAACATGTTCGCCCTCGCTGAAAGCCGAGCCCCCTCATACAGAAGCTGTCGCCACATTTCCAAAAAAGCCACATTATTGAGTGCTTTTTTAACATGGTCGCAGTTTCCAAACTCTTGGCCTCGCTTTGAGAACCCGGATCCCTGCCAACATTTGGGAGTGGAAGAAGAAGAAGAAGAAGAAGAAGAAGAAAAAAAAAAAAAAAGACATCTCAAGTTAAATTTAAAGATGTGTTTCTCTTGGAAGCTAAGCAGCGCTGCCATAAACCAAGGGAGACATTTTCATGCTCCACATTTTTCATGGTTTCTCTCTGAGTTTCCTCCCTTCCTTTCTCACTCCACCTTGGCTCCAGAGTTACCTACTTCTGCATCGGCTGCCGACCACAGCCAGCAAGGCACTGCGGGGTGGCCTGAAACGAAGCCCCCCCACCACCAACACCAAAAAACAAAACAAAAAAAAAAGCTCTCCCAGGTTGTCCTTGGATGGCTCTTACAGTGGAGAACTCCTATTTGAGTTCTCTTTCAGCACCTTTCTCAAATAAAACACAGCCCAGAGTAATCAGTAATCAGTTATAATACGAGCGTTTTCTGACCTACCGCCCTGTTTTTTAATGTGGCAGAGAAGGAACCGGTTTATTGCAAGCAGCAGACGGTTGTCCTGAGCCAGTCCTGTGTGGTATACGCTATAATTTGTGAAGGGTTCAGAGGTTTGGTATTAATTAGGGCTGTGAAATGGCAGCAGTCCGACCGCCTGCCTGTTTCCATAGAGGCTGAATTCATTGAGTGATGTCCACACTGGGAGGGGGATTACGGCCGGGCTCGCGCTGCCCGCTGAGATGCAAACACAAAGGAGAGGATGTAAAAAGAACTTTATGTTTTTTCACATGACCTGTCATCAGCAGCAAATTTTCACGGGGCTCTCTGAGACCAGGGCTGAACTGCCTGCGGCTTTCAGACGAACCGTGTGTTTGAGTCCAAAGCATCAGATCGGGTTGACATTTTGTGTGTGCAAATGACAGAGTTGCTCGGATGTTTCGACCTCAGTGCTGGCGTTCAGGAGCATGACATTATTATTTCTACCGGTGATGAGAATATCATATTATGAGGTTTGATTTTTACGGTTTATGTACAAATTTCAAAGTGGGGACACTTTAAGTTTGGTTACACTGTATGAAGTTTGACTTGGTTCAAATTAAGTTCCCCTGCTGCCTTAAAAATGTGACTTTACTGGACTGGCATAAAATAAGATGATACAAAGTGGTGTCATGAGTCTTGGCAAATTATTAATTCTGTTTAACGACCAATCACGCACACTAGTTTTGTCATCATAAAGCCTGCAGCATTTCAATATTTGCTCACTCAATGATGGTAAATGTTACCATTTAGGGCTGTAAAAAATGCCATTTACCATCACTGTCTTGCCCAAGGCCACATCGGACATGTTGCTACAGGAGCTGGGGATCGAACCCTCGACCTTCCGGTTGAGAGAAGACGACTCCACCAACTGTGCCACAGCCACCCTGGCTCCACCATTTGTCCACCCTTTCACAGATTTGAATGAAACTCAGCGTGTATGTTCAGTAAATGACCACAGATGTTTCCAGTCAGTATTATCTGGATTGATCAAAGGCATCTTGAGTTATCAGCAGATTGGTGATAGACCACACCCACTTTAATCTATGAATATGACAATCAGGGTGTGAGGAGAGGGGCCTTTCAAAAACTGAGTTTCGTTTCCTTATTTCAGCGCCACCATCTAGCTGATTGGGCTCATATTTCTTGGGAAGCTAATGCATATCATTTAGAGTTATTGTGCCAAGTGTTGTGTTTCTACCTCTACCTTCGAGATGCGACATACAGTAAGACAAATAATAATAGTTTTGATTAGAATAAATTGGCACAAAAACAATAAGGTTCTTCCTCTATAGGCTCATACCCTTATTAGTTTAACCAGGGTTAACAACGTTAAATCCTTCAGTCTGCTAATGGAGCACATACCTTCGTCAGAGAAAGATTTTTGCAGTTTGCTGCAGTTTGAGCCACTTAACACCAGAGCCAGTATAAAGGCAACATTGGAAATATTACAGTGAGATAAGAGGGACCTTATCCAACACTAACTGTCATGTTTGTTTGTTTTTTGCTTCGTTCTATCATAAGGATAAGAATCAGGCCTCAGTTAATCCGTCTGAACAGGAGGGGGACCAAACACTGCCAGAGCAAATAAAACATGAACTCACATCATCTGTCCGTGGCTAACGCGATGTCGTTTCTTAAAGGTTGGAAAGAGACACTAAAAACAATCTTACACTGGAAAAAATGACTTAACTTCACAATACTCATAATTCATCAATATCAACAAGGGAAAATACAAATGCTTCTTAACATCAGCTCCTTTCACTGCCAAATTCAACTGCTAGCCTCCCAGTAAAAAATCTGTAAGATGTCATGATAGAGAACTGATATGTGAACACAGCAGGTTATTTTTAGTATAATGTACTGTGAGCAAGCGAGCGGAGGTGATGTCATTTATAGCACATGACATTAGATCACATGCTAAACCGATGTGATATTTGTACTCACATTGAAGCTGCTGTATACTCTGTTATTCTCCCCACAATGTTCTACTGTGAATACATCCAGCTGCTTTATCCACAATCTTGGATATGTTGTTAACATTATACACCAAGACAATATGTATTTGTATCTACTTAATGTAAATAGAAAGGATAATATGCAGAGCCGGTAGCCTAGTGGTTAGTGTGCACAGCCTATGTAAGAAGGCTCTAGTCCTACAAGCGGGTGGCCCTGATTCGAATCCCAACTTTGGCTCCTTTCCTGCATCTCCCTGATTTCTGTCCTATCTCTAAAATAAAGGTACAAGAAGCCCAGAAATAATTTAAAAAAAAAAACAATAAAAGGATAATAAAATCTTCTCCAGCGCACGTTACAACCCAACACATGATGCAACTCCGGTTACCTGTGTGGCCTCCGTGTAGATACATTTTAACTCTGCTGAGTATAGTTTGAGGTTTCCTCATTTCCCCTTTTTCAGAGCTTATCGTGGCTTGCAGACACCTTTTTATGGAGAACAGCTCAAACGAAACACTGCTCAGTCAACAACAAGCTGAACTTCATGTCTGCTTATCATGATGTCAAAGGTCTGTCGAGGTCTTTGCCCGTTTATTCAGAAAATGACTAGACACAAGATGTTATAATTTAAAGGGAAATTGATCACTAGAGTTCTTTTTTTTTGTTACCAGGGTCGTATTGCAAAATACAACCTTTTAAAGTGCACATTTCTCCATGAAGTGATGATAAAAAGACACCTTTTACAATTAAAAAAACTGCAAACATAAAGAATGACAGAAGAAGAAATGAGGGGGAGGGGCATGCAGACAATTGAAATATTTCAAAAACCACACAAAGTCATGATTATTTCTTTTGGAGTGAGCGACATTACTAAGCCCAAGGCAGACCACCCCCAGGGACCAATCACAATCAGGCACGTCACCTGGCTCATTGATCATGCCCTTTTATCTGATAGTGCCCCTTATTATCTGACTGTGAGTTGTAGCATCAGACCTGGTCACACTCCATTATGCACCTACATGTTGAGTGTGTGTGTGTCAACACTGCAGAGGAGACACACTTTGGACTGATACTGACGGATTAAGGAGGAATTCTTCTTCACCACTCAGCTCGTTACGGGAGGAGAGGGCAAGGGCAGGAAAATAAACAAGACATCACTTGGGTTTATCTTGTTCTTGTTCCAAAATAAACAGAGCGCTGCAGAGGTTTGGAGTTTTTATACAGCTCCTTTGATCGAAACTGTTTGGACCCGAGAAAGAGCCACACGCCTGTCGCCACAGCAACATGAGTGCAGACAAACATACAAGTGACAGTGTACAGGTGATTTATAGAAAGTGCGTCTCAGTTTCACATCCTTCCCACTTCCTTATAACTGATTTGTCAGAGAGATTCAGATTCGGGTGAGAGATCATAATTACGGTCCTCTTTTGCATCAATGTGGTCGCGGCAAAGCCAGGACTGCAGCCTTGGAGGTGATTTATTCCGCTTTAACAAGCAAGCATGCAATCACACTGTGACTTTCTTGTTTCTGGGATGTGTGTGTGCATGCTTAATGTTTGCACATATTTAAGTGCATGAATAAGAGCGTGAGCACGAGCCCTGTAACCCATATGTGCAAAGGGTGAGAGTTCAGTTCCTGCAGGGTTTGTTTAGGAATATATGACACTGCACAGCTGGCCTAATCATCTGTGCGTATCTGACTATAAAACTTTACTGAGCGTCACCACAGCCAGCTGCCTTTATCAGCAGAGATGTAGTTATTCCCAATTCGGCCTCAACCCTAGGTCCAGATCTGCATCTCCTCTCCCAGCGGGCATCATCAGGACCTGCCCTGCATGCTCTGCGTATAGAAGCTTTAAGGCAGCAGTTTGTAGGTAGATGTGCACAAACATGGAAACCGTCTGTTTATTGAAACTGCACTCAGTCACACCGGGGATATCACTTTCAAAGAGAATGATTCTATTTTTAACAACATGAGCTACTGGGTTTTGAATGCATGAATGAAACAGTGGCTCTGATATAGCGTGGATGGACTGATCTCAGTAAATGTACAGTATATTCCAACCTTTTTCAAGAAGTATTTCATTTATTGCCTGCAACAAAAAACAAGTTCCTTCCTCTCTTATTAAAACACACACACACAGTGTCCCAGTGCAATAAGGTTTAAAGATAGCACAGTGGATAGAGTCAGAAATTAGAAGGAGAGAGAGAGAGAGAGAGAGAGAGAGAGAGAGAGAGAGAGTGGGGAACCTGGGCGGTCAGCTAAGAGGATTTAATCCTCACTGTACATGGGGTGCGCGCACTTACCACTAGGCTAACGACGCCCCCAGCAATAAGGGTTTTCTAATGTCACTTTTCGGCACCTTCTTTTATTCAACTTTCACAAAAAAAGTAGTTGAGGTAAACAGCTGACGTGCCAGCTAGTTTTAAATCTCAATCCAAGAAATTCTCATGAAATTCGTCTCGACTTCAAAAGAAGACGTATGACTTAAAAATTGGGTTACATTAGACTGAAATCACACAGTGTACGCACGGATTCACCAAGCTTGCATGTTTCTGTTGCATGTTGTCATTGTTGCTATATTTAGAATGTATTTGCTTATGTTTGTGAATTTGGTTTTGTAAGTGTATTATTTATTTTACTGTTGCAGCACATGTAGGTTCTGGTTAGTGTGTGTGTGTGTGTGTGTGGAGAATTTATTTTTACCTATAAATGTATTTCCTGTTGGGACCTTGCTCAGCCAGTGAGACAATTTAGCTGTATGTACAATGACTATAAAAAAGCATTCTATTTTCATCTCTTCCATTCATACTTCACCTCCCCTCCACCCTCCTTGTTCTTCACTGCCCTCCTCTGACACGCGGTTGACCTCAGGCTCACTACATCCATCAGGTGATCATTACGAGTTGGAGGTCACGACCTGCACACTCCAATCACTGCACCTCTGCCTCTTCCTGCAGTAACCCCGCGTCGTACATAAACCCCTCTCTTCCCCTCAAACTGCTCAAAAGAGTCATGTACTCAATAATGTTTCCCCCGGCACCAGCTCGCGGATTGAGATATAAGCGATCCTGTCTGACTGCAGGAAACAGTCGCAGGAAATGGAGATGCACTGCGTCATTGTGAGTGCCACTTCAGGTTATTTATTTGGACAGATTTTTAGTTTTCTTTTTTTTTTCATGGGAATCCCCCTCCCTCCATCACTCTAGGAATCCCGGAGTGGATGTCTGAGGAACAAGCCTGCAGTGTCATGTAGCCTGTTGAGGCTACAGGGAGGGATCACTTCCCTTCCCTCTCACCCTTTGCCACCACCTCCTCCTCCTCAAAACAAATTCATGTGGGGAATCCAATTAGTTAATCTCACCCCTGACACACTTCCACTTGTTTGCAACAGAGACACGCAATTCCTCCACAGATCCTCTCATAACAAGCTGTCGAAGCGGAGAGAGAGAGAGGGAAAGAAAGTCTGAGAGGCTATTGATTATGCGGTTTAAACGGACAGCGGGACATCTGGTTTCCATTACAGCTCTTGATGGGATGCAGGGCTCTTCGGCAGCCGGCAGCAGAGGCCACACGACATACAGGCACATGCTAACGCCGCTTGCAATTACTTCATATGGGATCTGGGGAAACAGAGAATGTCATCTAAAGCTGAAACAGGTTTAATGTGGATTTTCCATTATTCAAAAAAGCTTGACTGTTCAATTTATCCTGACCTGTCCAACTGGTGGATGACTTAATTTGTTCATTCTGAAACACATCTGTGAGCTGTATATAGTAGGATTAAAACATGTTTTCTTACAAGTGATCCATCTGTAGATTCTTTTACATGGAAACATTCTTTGGACTCTCAAATTTCCGAAGATAATACATTTTTTCTTGCAAGTTTTTAGAGTTTAATTGATGGCGTGATACAACACGGTATCATGACATTTAATTTACTAAAGAAAAGACAATAAAACCGATTTATTTTCACAGAGAAGCTAGACTTAAAAAAGAATGCTCCCCCTCATGTCAGGGCGGGTGTCAGCTTTTACTATGATAGGCTATGTGCTGAAATGGTTTGGCTTGGCTTTGTCTGGCATCTCAATTTCAACGGATCTACCTGCTGAAAGTATCTTTGAACTGATGTCTCACTTGTCTTAATCAGAGATGATTAAATGAAGAGCGCTGTGGCTTTGACTCGAGGTCAAAGGAGCCGCTGTAAATACTTCAACTCCACACAGTGTCATTGAAAAACACTGCTAATTGTAGCTCTGCTAAAGTTCAGTTAATTAGATAATCAACACATTGTATTTCCTACAAGTTCTTCTCCATACATTTTCTTCCCAATAACTCCCATTACTATTGTCTTTAAATACTTTTATTATGAAGCAGCGTTATCAGAAAATCTGTTTTCCGCAGAATCAATTTAAGAAAACTCAGACGCCTAAAAATACCAACACAGGAGAGAAAACGAAACTTCAAACCACACAGAATCAGTAAGAAGCTTCAACGTACTGACAGATGAACATGGTGACTTAAAACAATAAATTGCTTATATTGCTGCTCAGTCGAGGTTTAGTTGCAGCTAAATCAGCCTTTGAGGACATTGCTGCATTTTAAAAGTCAAACCAGCCTCAAAATAGTAAACTAAAACAATCTTTTTCTGTTAGGCAGAGAAGAAAGTTAATACAACCCTGCTGTAGAGTCAGACTGTATTTACATTTTCTGCAGCAAAGATTTATAGAGAATTTAAGTTTTGCTGTTAAGAGAAAGCGGGATGAGATTTGTCATCACTACACTTGTACAGGACAGACTCAGCAAAGAGGTAAGATATACCGCTGCATAGACAGGAGGCAACCGACAGTTCCACACATGAACTTTACTGATACTAAAAATGTAATTTGATTACAGGGTGGTTCAAAATACTGGATAAAATACAGGGGTTAGACACAGAGTCTATAAGAAGACAGTGTTGAAGATGGTAAATTAATACTGCAGCTGCTTGGAGCGCTGGTTTGGCTAAATTGATAAATTCATACTCCATGTACAGAGGCTGTAGTCCCTAGCGTGCTGGTCACAGGTTGGACTCCCGATCCTGACACTAATTGGTATCATCCAGCACTCTCTCTCCCAACACTTCCTGTCTATCTACAGTAGTCCTGTACAAATAAAGGCAAAAAGCCTCCTAAAAAAATAATCTTACAGAAAAAAAACGGCAGCTTCTGTTTTATTTTGCATATTTATCAGTTCCAGAGAATGGTAAATGGACTTGAGCTTGTATATTCCTTTTCTTGTCTTCAGATGACTCAAAACGCTTTTACACCGCATGTCACACCTACACATTCACACACGTGGTAGAGGCTGCTATGTACAGTGACCATCAGAAGTATCCAATAAGAGTCATACACATTCATACACCGCAGACTAAGCAGCGGGATCAACTTGGGGTTAAGTGTCTTGCCCAAGGACACATCGGACATGTTGCTGCAGGAGCTGGGGATCAAACCCCCAACTGATTCCACCAAACCAATTGCAAACCGATTTTTTAGTGGAGAGGAGACATTCAAATCTAAAATGGTTTAATGGTTCTGTAATGTATCCAGTTTCAATGTGAGTCTAGACAAACAATGTGGTCAAACAGGAGCAATGACAATCCATCCAGTCCCCAAATTATCTTGTTACATTTGAAGACAACAATTATTGACACTCATCTGACTTTGGTTTGTGGTCATTTTTTTTCTCCTACTTGATCTCACTATCATTAAGTATGTTGTACTTCATCCAATCCATTACAAAGTTCAAAAGCAAAATTGTGATTGGCTAAATAGATTTATGTATTTTTTATATATCCAGTTCACATGGTAAAGCGGCAGCTTACTCTCTTTATCTGGTCTCATCACATTGCTCCTGTGGTGAGGCTGTGCAAGGTATTTGTGGAGTGGGAACAGACTTCCCTTTACAGTATTTTAACCACTATTGTGTATTTGACCAAAGTTTCTGCATTCTCTTTAACCAGCAATGCTCATTAAGTTTCCCACGGTGCTGCAAGAGCCACTTGGTAAAAAGGACATTCTCTTTTGTGACTAAAGAAATATAAAAAATAAACAAAACTGAAACCCTAATTTCCACTTGTTCTTTTACTTAAGGGTATTTCTCCCACTGAGCTCACAACAGCACATGTCTAACTTGTGTTTTTGCTATAAGAAAACTTCCACTTATAAGTAATGGTTAAGAGTCTCCCTGCAATATCACTTATCACTGTGGCAAGATGGAGATTATTGACTTAACTGGTCTAAACATCAACAATGAGTGATTTAAGGCCCCTTTACAGCGTCTGAGCTTTGTGTATTTTACTTGAGCAGAGGCAGAAGAGGAAAATAAACGTCTTTATTTATTCTTTGAAGACGAAGGTGCGAGCCGAGCGCTGCACAATCCTGTCGTGTCATCTCTGCAGGAACAAGACGAAAAGCTGTTGTGACTTTAATTTGCTTGTTTGGGGTTTCGGGGGCGTGTTGATGAGGTGGGAGCGGGTCACATCGTGGTAGTGAGTAACACTAACAGCAGTAAATCACATTTGAAGTTAAACCAATCAGACGGAACACACACAGACATACATTATGTCTATGTGTGTGTGTGTATAGGAGATAAGTCTGTCTGAGTGTTTGTACAACATGGAGAGGCCTGGAACTGAGATATTAGCCCTTAACAAGCTTTGGTATTTAATCACATTTTTATTCTATTAGTATTTAGTACTTTAAGCATTTTAGAAATTCTTTGATATAGTTTTTTAACCTTCCTAATATCTATATGGAGAGAAAAATGTATGAGCAGATACTAAGTAACTCCTTGACATATTAGTGATTGGTAGAAAAACACAAATTGTTTACATTTTGCTAGCTTTGACATGAAACTCCTCATTAGAACTACATCTTTGTTTAAAAAAAAAAAAAAAGCCTTATCTGGTGTTTTGCGTTTTTTTTAAGAGGGAAAGAAAAAATAACCCCTTTTACATTGTCAGCTCAAGACTGGACCTTCACTCTCCTGAGGCGTTGCAGAGGCGTAACAAAGGGGAAATGCTGTCAAAATAAAAGCGAGCATAGCAGAAGTGTGACTTGTCATGACTCATATTTGTGCGACTGTCAAATGGGGAAGAAGAGCACCTCGAGTCTGCCATTATTCATATCATGTGGCCTTAAAGTGCAGAGCGGCGTTCCCCGAGTCTGCAGAATCATTGCAGTGAAATAAAGTACAACATGATCTGCCGCCATCATTGGTTTAGAAAAAAAAAAAATTGTTGTCGCTTACTGTATGCACCACTCTCGATGATGACACTGCTCTGTCACATGTGACCTATGCTGAATCTCATTTGGTTACATAATGCCTGAATGCAATGTAATATCGCACACTTGGGAACCATCATTACAACGCTGTGGATTCAATGTAAAAGTACAACGGTGTAATAAAGGCAGAACTTTGCGGCAAATTATCCCATAGCCAATATAGCATGTTAGGCTGTATCAGAGGCCTGTACAGATACTCAACTCTATTTTATTTATATATCACTTAACCCACTTTCTACAGGTGATGCTTTTATGATTTCCAGTTCTGCAAGGTTTGACTGCACTGAGCTACTTCAGCATATATCATGCTGAAAGTTTAACTACAATATCTCATATCAGCTCTCCCCAAAAAAGGTCTCATGGATGAACTTGCATGCACATAGAAATAAGCATCCTGTAAAGTCTGAGACAGACATGACAGACACTAAAGCTAAACCAAAAGGCAATAATTTACTAATGCACTCCTGAGCCGTGCTCCCTGGGTCTGTCTGCAGCCTCTGATGGATGCTGACGGCTGCAGAGATGGACTGCTGCTGATAGGGAGTGACCAGAGAGGAGCCTGATTAAAAGTGTTGGAGCACGGCGGAGGGTGATAACCCCAATCCAGCAGTGATGAATCCACTCTGGACAGGCTGCTGTCTCATTAGGGTCTAACCTCAGCCAGGCACTGCGTGTCCAAATAAACTTTGAAACAATCCTTGCTTTTATCAGCAGGATTACGCTTGTTTTCCTTTCCACGGGCTTTCCTTGTGTGGGCTCATAGAGAGTGTCCTCCCCCTCTGTCGGCCTCTGTAAACTGAAGGTGTGATTCACCAGCCCTGACTTCACTGTGTTTACACAATCCTTGGTCTATCTGCTTGAATTAATGAGCCCAGCAGCACCATTAGACAACTATTTGCCTGACTAATCTGGAGCCAATGTGAAATAGTGAGAAAAAGTTGGAATAATCTGCCCTTTATTTGCGATAATATAAACAGTGGGGTTGTTTTAAAGGATGATAACATTAAATATTAGGCGTAGGGAGGGGGACAGAGAGAGGTAGTTTACATTCTCACTGGAGTAGTCTTGATAACAGGCCAAGGGGAATATGAGCCCCTTAAATTTGTGCATTAGTGTAATTTATTGGGCTTCCCTTGCAGCCCTGCTGTTCCTCCAGCTCTTTTTCCCAAACATAAGACAGGCCAAGCACGGCTCCAGGATGGATGGGAGGCAAAAATCATTCACAGTTGATAATCACATAAAACAACGGCATATTTGCTGCCTAATAAGCACAAAACGTTCCATCGGCCTTCCCCCTTCGATTAGGATTAGGGCACTCCACTGAGGAGACCTGTGTGATTTAGACCCAGCGATTTGGAAATGCTCCGGTTTTGGAGTGGGTACGAGGGGAGCCGGGGGGGCGGAGGCGAGGCCATAGCTTTCATAATTCTTTGTGTATGTCTGGAAGTCATCCACGCGTTCCGATTTTTAACCAATTTATGTCCAAACGGAATGACCCTGGGAATTAATGAGGTTTCTGGCCGTGAGTTCCAGCACTGCAGGGTCAAGTAAATCATGCTTTAAGGCTCCAGTCCTCCCCACTCTGCTCCCTCGCTCTCCCCGACTCCACATCCTGCGATAACGGAAAGACAAGGGGCCTGAGAAATACCACCTCATCGACACTTGTGTCCATCCAGTAGAACATATTTTAGAGCACAAGCGCCAACCAGCTTTTAGTGGAGACTGGGAGCTGATGAATGGGAGTGGGGCAAGAGCAGCGGGACTAGAGGTCACTTTCTTCATTTCACATTTCTAGACAGATTGTTGATGCTATGCACATTTCTTTCTCCAGAGGTGACTTTCTTTTTTTTTTTTTTTATCTGGGCCTGAGTTTTATTGGGGCATTATAAAGAGTTTATACATGATTTAGTGGCGCCATTTCCTTTTAAATGAATCTATGTCGGAGCACAAGCACATAAGGGAAAAGTTGACATCACTAGACATAATACCATGAAACCTAATAGAGTAACACCTAAGTAACGAGCCCTGCAAATCAATCAGATCTTT